>NC_072037.1:6349607-6664607 GCF_027791375.1 Indicator indicator
ATTCAGCTGTGAACTGAGCATGTGTCAAGACCTTAGCACTTGTGCTCTTCAGTTGTCATTGTGCCACCTTGGCCCCTTCCAGCCCCAGTGCACCATGCTGCCCATGAAGGCAGCTGATGTTCTGGAGGCTTCTGATGGGTGCCTCGTTGCTGTTACAGCTCTGGGTTGTTGGTGTAATGCTACTCAGGGGCTGCCTGGCCCACGTGCTGGATGACAAAGAGGCACACAGGTGGTACAGCACCCACCTGGCACTGCCAAGGTGGGTCAGCCCCTGAAACGGGCTAAAGAAAGGTATGGCTCCTGTTTCAAGAGGAAAAGACCATTGGATGCAAGGTGGAAGGGTGATCTGAGAAGAAATTATGGCACAGCTGGACAAATACAGTAGGCAGGCAAATGAGTGCTAGGTGCATAGCATAAAAAGGAGGCAATTACATAGCCTCTTGGAGCTGTGTCCCAGGAGGGGACAGTGCCACAGCCACAGTACAAGTTGAAGTCCAGAGTCCAGGTCTCCCATCTACTGCTGCCTCGATGTATCTCTGAGCATGTCCTTTTAATAAAGCTCTAGCTCCATCCCCATCCTGCAGTGGGTTGAGGGGATAAAATTTTTATTGCTTGAAAACAGTTTTTATGGAGGTTATGCTATGGATCAAGGGTTGCTCAGGACTTGAGGTGAGGGGGTTGCAGGAAACCTCTGAATAGAGACAGGCACAGGGGTTATTTTTTTATCTTTTTCAATTTGTTGGGGACATAAGTAGAAATGATGAACTCTTACTGAAGTGCAAATGGAAACAAGGGGAAGTTTTGTAAGGGCTCTGCCAAACCCCATTCACAAAATGAAGGAACGCAAAGGCATTTGTTGGAAAGGCAAAAAACCCCCAAGAGTTAGATGACAGATCATACTTAGCACTTCTGTTTGTTGAGGGCTCTGGTTACTAACTGAGAGCACAAAGGCAAGGGCCAGTACTTGAATGCTGTCACTTCAAACAGCAGCAAACTCAATAATCCAGACAAACAGGGGTGGTGACCAAAGAGGAGACCAAGCGATGGGTTGTCAAGAAAGATTCCCTATTGTAGGATATTTCTGAGAGGGTATTATAGCAATGTCAGTCAGTCTTGGATCCAGCAGGTGAGGAAGTAGGTTGTCACCACCAGCAGCTCAGCGGAGCTGGTGAGCTCAGAGCCAGCTTTGTGCAACAAAAGCATGAGCTCTAGTTCCCAATTAGGAGGACAAGGACCAGTGATTTGAAACCCATCAGCCATTTGTCTGCAGATGACAGAACCTGAAAGAGCAAGGTGTAAGGTGTCTGCAGGAGAAAGGATTTGCCACACTAACACTTCATCTGTGGACTGCAGATCTGCATTCTCTCTGGGAGAAATCCTGAGAGGAGCTATAGTTGCTGAGGGAGCAAACACCAGGCCTTTCACATCTAGACCTTGGCTGATATGCAGTCTTTTAAGAGTAGAAAGCTTCTTTGCAGTCCTTGAGACCAGCTCCTGTAGCACTGCCAGAAGCTGAGGTCCATCCCCTTTGTGAACAGAGTTCTTCCCATTCATCAGGCCCTAGTGGGTTGTTCCTCTCTGCCAAGGGCCTCCTTCAAAGGAAACAGCAGCTACTTCTGGACCACAGTTGCCAAAGTGAGATAGAGTCTGAGACAGACCTCTACAGGCACAGCACTGAGGACATTTTCATCCTGAATGAAGATTAGATTTGTCAGAAATGGTGCCACAGAAACCATGGGAATCTCTGGATATGCACACACACCCCAAACTCTGGGGCAAGGTGTAGGGGGATTCAGACATTCCTGTTCAGGATCACTCCAAGGAGGGGCTGAAGTATGGTCTGGAGAGTTTTCCATCCAAGGGAGTTTCCCTATTTGGGCTGCTGGAGTCTCCAGTAATAATGGTGGGACCCTCTGCTCAGAGTATGGTAAAGCTCAGGCAGCCAGCCAGACCCCACTTCATCTTCTCCATTACAGCTGCATGTGCACTGAGTTTCTGGTTGTCATCTGAAAAATCTGTTTTGATCAACCTGTGCCTAGGAGCAGTGGGTTGGATACTGAAATGGGTTTTGTACTTGATGCTGGATGGTATTTAAAGTTCATATTATTTCAGTCATCTCAGAGATTCTCCCCTTAGCATGCTGGGGTGTGCAGCAGGGCCTGCATACATCAGACAAAGCCTTTGTGTGTGGAGGTGTGCATTGATAGCTGCTTTATACTGCAGAAAAGGGCCAGCAAAGGTCTATGCAGGGTTGATACAGGGTCGTCTCCATAACTGTATGTTCCCATTGATCTCTGCAGAAACCATAGGTGACAGAAGAAATATCACAGTTTCCATAAGCCCTGAAAAGAGACCAGATGTCTGCTCTGCAAAGGATGGTACTAGTACAAAATAAGATTTCTACCCCAAAAAAGCTGGGAGTGGAATCAATGTCACAGTGCAATTTAAAGCCTCAGTATGTAGGTTGTGATTTTTTGGTTCCTGTTGACTATCAAAACTGCTTGGGAGTCTTATAAAATTATATCACCTCCAGTTATGTGCAAAGGATCTTAAGCAGCATAAACATTTTCTGCTTTTAAGATACACTGCCTGACCTACAGCTAGAAATGCAAATTTGCCTTTCTTGGAAAGCAATTTTCAGCATCCAGCTGACTTTATGGTCTTTCAGACAGGAAAAAAATGCACCTGAATGGAAGGGGGGAGGGGGAATCGTTTTTCCACACTGCAATAATGTTTGCAGTTTCAAAAACATTTCCCCACTGTAAATGAAAGAGAAAACAACAACAAAGTTAAAAAAACCTGCTGCTTTGAGCCCTTGTAACAATTTCTTCAGCTTTAATCCATCAAATAAGCAAAAAAGGTGATCTTAAAGGTTTTTTCCAACCAGCAATTCTGTGATTCTAAGATGTCAAAATCATTTGGTCTTTTTTTTTTTTTTTTTAAGGTAGGGACAGACCTTTTAATCTAAAAAAGCTGAAATCCTTCCAACCAGTTCCAGAAATTGTGGAGAGTTAGCTGAATCCACTGTTTTACAGTGGATTTAAATAACTGTTTTACAGAGTGCTTCAAGCTTCATCAAGCTTGCACTTTTTTGAGGCTAGTTCCTGACTAAGTCTACCCTAGAGGCTATTGTCTCAGTGTTGTCCTTAGTTCAGGGTAGTGCTTTGTTCAAAAGGTTGTCAGGTAAGAACCAATATGGTCAGCAGAAGTTTTCCTTTCCTTTTGCTCTTGAGGTTGCCACCTTGAACATGACATTTCTGGGGCTATCACACACCACACAAGCTATGAAGTGAGAACTCTTTAGCCTCCAAGACACAGCTTGCCACTCTTAGCACTCTGATCTTTCAATGCTCAGTAAGAAGACAGCAAATGAGTCTGGAAGCTGAAAACCCAAAGCACAATTTTGTAACTGTAAGCTAACTGGAAGTTGTGATTTCATCAGGTCTCTGAATTGCTGCCTACAACCATGTGCAGGGACCTGCTCTCTGTCCTGAAGCCTCAGAAGAAACACGGCCTAGAGCTTCTGGTTACTTTTTGTAGGAACTCCCAAGGATGTTTATTCTTGGCTGCTACCTGTGTGCATATGGTCCTCACTGAGAAGATGCTAAAATCACCATGAAGTCTGAGTAGTGTTAATACCGGTCACTGTGATCCTCTGTCCCTCTCTGCTGTCCTTTGCCTTGCACTTTTGGCACTGGTTAGTCCCCACAAACTGATCACAGAAGTTCACAAAAAGTACCAAAGCAAAATTAGTCAGTAGCTTCAGTTTGTTATAAAGGGAATTTGTAAGAACTAGAAAAGTTTTAGGGTTCCCACGAACTTACATCACCTGTGGTTAGGGGCATTGCTTCACCTAGTGACTATAGCAGCGGGGTTCTCATTCTGGTATCCACAGGCTCTGTGCAGTACAAGAAATAACTGCCTTTAGTGGGGACTATTTCTATAGAGTCTTTGTGGAAATTGCTGGTTGTGGAAAGAAGCTGAGATAAAGGCAAGGTGGGTTTGATAGCTCTATATAAGGAGAAAAATCTTCCTTTACTATTGCTGCTCAAGCTGCTTATGCAATCCTGTCACTGCGGAATTGTAACGGAAAAAGAGTCTGCATTATAAACCCCCACAATAATTAACAGCCCCATCAGTCACAGGTCTGCCATTTGGAAGCCACTTTTGCTTTTTCCATTAAGTTGGTGAATTTTGCCAAAGTGTTTTTCTTCAGTGTTTTGGCACTGGGCCCCACTCTCGGCTCTTATGGTATTGGCTGTGCAAGGGGTCCAGGAGCTTGGCTGAGGCCAGCTGGATCCCACACTGCACATTCGTCTCCTTTATAGCCCTGTCAGTGTCACTGGAATGAAATTACGTGCTGCATTTTCCCCTAAGGCTTGTTTCCCTCACTGTGTTGGTCAATAGGAATTTTGGAAGCAAATTTGGGCTATGAAGGTACCCTGCAGAAAAAAGAGATGGACTTCAGATAGGTTCGCTGTACACACCAGTATTTGTGCATAGTGGTACAAACCTGATCCTCATGAGGGAAAAGGTTCTTAATGCTTGGGACTCCTGCTGCCCTTGGTGTTCATGCTCATCTTCCCATGCTCTCATGAGGCAGGTAAACCCAGCTGATGATCCCCAGCAAGGTCTTTGTTCCATGCATGCAAGGAATTGTGTCTGCATCTTAAAACTCCCGTGTTCTCTGGTGATCTGCACAGCGATGCAGGTCTTTCCATGAAATGAATTTTAGCCTCTTTTAAGTCATAAAAAGACTTGTGGCCATGAAGAATCTTCATGTTCTCCTCCCCTTCCTACATCCCTTGAATGAAATGGGGCAATAGCTCTCCTTGGTCTCAGCAGCATCTTCAGCCCAGCATTGTGTTCTGTGGGATGAAACGGGGAGAAAACAACCAAGTGTCCCCAGCTCGAAATTTCTTGAACCTGGTGAGGATTTGTTGGTTAGCATGTGGCCAGCTACAGGACATGCTGAGAGAATACCTCAGTTCCAAGCTATTCCAAGCTGTGGTTTCTTCATGCATAAACTAAAGCTGCCCCAGAGCTCCTGAAATGTGCAGCCCAGTGTCAGGGTAATGGAAACAGCACAGAGTGATGTGGTTCATCTTATTTGTTTCCCGAGCGATGCAGGGCTGCTCCAGTATTTTATCCCTTCAGGCTTAAAATAACAGTGGCTGGATTCCTGCACGGAGTTTTACATTGAAGGCCAGGTTGAAGGCCAGGTTTCCCCACTCATGTGTAAATCACTGCGGCTTCATTTTAGCTGTGGGAGAGGGTCTCCTGCACTGGGTGAGGATCTGGCCCAGGATAATACATTCTCTCAGAGGATGCTTTCTTGTGCTAAATCTGTGGCTCGATGGCAGGAGAAGAGTGGTCTCTAATCCCATTTGATAAATGATTTGTCTTTGCCAGATCCAAAGAGAGGAGCAAGCTGCACTTTGGCATTGCTTTGCATATCCCAGCGTTTGCACTGACTGAAGTGAAGAACAACCTGTGGATGCCCCACACTGCATTCTTCTGGCTGAGGGCTTTCTGTAGCTTACATTTTGCCTCTTTTTCTCTAGCATCTCTTGCTGATCAAAGCTGCTAAACACCATCTCTACAAAAGGAGGGATTTCAATCTTCAGACTTTCCACTGAGGGTTTTAAGTGAGCTTACCCAAGGACTTTCCTGTGTTCATTGTTTGGCTACAAATCAAGGATGTTGGTGGGTTAAGGGGGGGATTCAGCTACCTTTCTGGTAAAAGTTTTCCTCTCTGCTGCTGTTTTCAGTGGCACTTCAAGGCTTGAAGCTGAGCCAACTGAAAGGTTTGTTCATTTCCCTCTCCATCATGAAAGGGTCTGGAGAGCCACTGCACTTGGGAGTCTGCAGCTCTCACATGTTCTAAAATTTCCTGCTCTACCAAGCTAATGAAAAAGTCATTAGTGGCAACAGCATGGGGTGCTGAGTGGGTAGAAGCTGCCACCATCTTTGCATCAGGGTGTAAAAGGAGGAATAGAGCCATGTAAGATTTTGTATCTTTAGAATATGTTTATGTAGGAAAGCATAAGAACTCTGAATTTGTTTGCTGAGATCCTGGTGTCATGTCACTGCATGTCAGATCATTTCCTATCCTCACAGGCATATTCTCCTGGCATGTCTTTTGACCTTCCAATTTTGAATTATTTCTCCATGCTCTTGTATTTCTGATGTTCTGTCCTAGACAGGGTAAGTGCCAAAGAGTAGCAGTAGTAAAGGAACTGCTGACCTGGCACTGATGACCCTGCATCTCAAAACACTAGTCTGGTCCTTGTTCAAGGCTTGATCAGCACCTCCTAAAACCAGTGGGAAAACCTTCCACTAGTTTCAGTGGCTTTTAGATGACTTTAAAGTAGCAAAGTGAGATCTCAGTCAGAAGTGAGCGCTGCTCTGCTGAGTGTCCATTCTTCATTTCCCAGAGACACACGGACACTGCCACTGGCTTCACTGGACTTGTGATCAAGAAGACCCTTAATGGGGAAGGGGACAAGCTTTTGTCAATGGTGTTGTAGAAACTCATCTTTTTTTTTTTTTTTCTTTTCTTTTCTTCCAATTGTAGGGGATTCTGCTTTCTCTGGACTGTATTATGTTTTACCTGGTTCCTGGGATTCACACAGGGAAATTCTGAAGGTAAATTACACTTCTTTTTTTTTTTTTTTTTTCTCTCTCTCCCCTTTCAAGAAAAGCAGAAGCCAAGTGCTTTAATGTCAGTTAAGAACCATAATTTAGTAATAGCTGAGCCTAGTGCACAGAATTAAATGCATTTATTGATGATCACTGCAGAACTGATGGTATAGATGACGCAGTTAACAGCTGGCAAAAGGACCAATTTTTAACAGGTGATTATGTGCCCCACAGGAGTTCCAAAAGTGCTTGTCTGTCTGGTGCAGCTGGTGGGAATGAAGCACTTTGTGTCTAAAATGTCACTGGCATCTACCTGCACTTGCTAGGACTTAACTGCTTTTGGAAAGTGCCCCTTGAGGCTGGGGCATTAAGGAATTAAGTGGCTCTGGCAGACTGGTTTTTCCTTGACTTGAATGCAACCTGATTGTGCCTGTGCAGGTACACAGGACATGGTGCACACAGAAATGATGTGAGTTTTAAAAGTAAAAGCAAATTTAAAGAAGAAAAATTCTACAGAGGTGGATAGCCAGCTAAATATGAGCCAGCTGTGTGCCCAGGTGGCCAAGAAGGCAAACAGCATCCTGGTCTGTATCAGCAATAGTGTGGCCAGCAGGACCACAGCAGGGATCATCCCCTAGTACTGGGCACTGGTGAGGTCACACTTCAAATACTGGATTCAGTTTTGGGTCCTCACTACAAAGACATTGAGGTGTTGGAGTGTGCCCAAAGAAGGGCACCAAAGCTGGTGAAGCATCTAGAGCACGAGTCTGGTGAGGAGCAGCTGAGGGAACTGGGATTGTTTAGCTTGGAGAAAAGGAGGCTCAGGGGAGACCTTATTGCTCTCTATAACTTCCTGAAAGGTGGTTGTAGCGAGGTGGGCATTGGTCTCTTCTCTCAAATAACAAGCAATAGGCCAAAAGGCAATAGCCTAAGTTGTGCTAAGGGAGATTTAGGTTGGACACGAGTAAAAATTTCTTCCCCAAAAGGGTTGTCAAGCCCTGGAACAGGCTGCCCAGGATAATGGTGGAGTCCCCATCCCTGTAGGGATTGAAAAGCCATGTAGGTGTGGTGCTGAGTGACATGGTTTAATGGTGACCTGGCAGTGCTGGCTTAAGAGTTGGATCTGATGATCTTAAAGGTCTCTTCCAACATAAATAATGTCTATGATATTAGAATGCCTACATCTGGCTCAGTCCCTGTGCAGCAGGGAAAGTATTCTGTAGTGATTATGCACTTTCAGCCTGTCTTTACACCCCTTCTCTTAGCATCCCCTCCCAGTGCTGATGGGAGCAGGACAAAAGGTTGGGATATAATAATGACTGACCTCACAAGAGGAGAGAGAAATCTTCAGTCAACAAAAATAAAAGTAAACTCCTCTTGTACAGTTAGTAGTGGGAGCCAAGCATCTCTGCAACATCTGTTTGTAAAGGAGCCATCTCATCTTAAAATAGCAACACCTCTTCCACATGGCAGCTTTACAGGGGTATATGCTGGAACTGAAGAGCTTCCTCTGCAATCAGTAGACAACAATAAGTGGACTAGCAGGCTCCAGGGCTCTCCTTTCAGTCTCCAAAACATGAAGGAAAACTAGAAAGTTGGTCAATGCTCAACTGTCAGGCAGCCCATGGAGCACTTTTTACAGGAGGGGAAAAAAAAAAAAAAAAGAAAACACATCCCTGCCATCAGCAATTTTGAAAAATGTAATATTTTCCAAATTCTGCTTCAGTGCAGAAGAGGTGAACATCTGGCTGAATTACTTAGTCAAGCAGTTTTCAGAGCAAGTTTTATGTCAGCTCATAAAGAGGCAGAACAAATACTGTGTGTTGGCGTCTCCTTTTTGTGTTTTTTAAAGCAGATTTTAATATGCTGTTGAGATTCATCTCTATCCATCATTACTCCTATGGTAATTATGGGATAGCACCATGTCTTTTTTTGATTGTTACCATCAATCTCAAGGAAAAATCTTTCACTTTGCTCTTTTTGCATTACCTTAGTGTAGTGGATAACTCCTCTCTGAGATACCTTCTCAATGATAGAGGAATATTTTTAATCTTGCTTGGTTTCCCCAGGCAGAGACAGGCTCCTCATCTGTGTACCAGAAAGCAAAACCTTCCAAGGAAGTGAAGGCTGTGAGGAAACATTGTTTCCTCAGACTGTGTTATTACTTGGGATTTTCAAAAATGAGATTTACAAAAGCAGTAAGAGTTTGTTCACAGATCTGTGTGAGGATGAAATTAAACCAAGGCCTTTGCAAACACTGCAGTTATTGTGGTAAGGCTTAGAGTCTTCCTGCATGCTGGAAAATCAGGGAATGCAGAGGATGATTTTTCTGTAAGTGTTACAAATCTAAAGGATCATGAAATTTGTGAGTATATGGTGTGCACTGAGTAAGGGTCTGGACAGTAACCTTGGGAAATGTAGCTTTCATTCCACTCAGCTTTAGCTGTGGGCATCCCATCTCAGGAAGCTGCAAGTTATTTCTCTCCTGCCTTTTGGCTGCTTCTTCTTCTTATAAAGCCTTTTGTGTGGGGAGGGAAAGAAAGAGATGGGAAAGGAAGCAATAAAACATTTTATCCCCTCTTTCAGAGATGATCATGTGGTTGTTCAGGAATCTCTGTGCATCTCACTTTATGCACAGTGTCTGCTAGGAAAAATTTTCCCAGTTGTTCAAACATTGCAAGTAGCTTGAAGGCAGCAGGGACCAGGCAGCTCTAAGTGCATGGGTTTTTTAAATACTGTGTTTTGATGGAAAAAGCTACAGAGGAAAAAAATTGAAGGGGAAAAAATGCTTTGCTAAACTTGGAGCTATTTAAGGAAGTCAAAATTACCTTGCGTTTTATGTTAGTTGATGACATCCCATCATCCCTGGGGGATGTGCCTCCCCAGCCCAGGACAGTCGACATGGGATGGAGAGGCAGACAGGCTGGGTGCACAGGAATCCTGTGTGCCTGGACCTGGTGCTGGAAAATCCACGTACATGTCCTGCATGAGGGCTCTTTTAATCAGGTTTTTGCGTAGGCATCTAGAGTTTGGCTCTACCTTAGTGGGTTCTGAGGGAAAGGAGTGGTTGGGTTGTGCTTTTTTTTTCCTTTTTCTTAAGCACTGTTGGATGCAGTTGCTAATGAGGCAGTTGGATTGGTATTAGAAACAGCAGCAGCATCCTCTGAGCAGAGAAACATCCTTATGTCTTTGCAGAGCAGCCACCGAATGAATAGTTCCTGGAGTGTAAAGCACCTCTGCCTAGTAGAGACACAGCACTGTCTGCCTCTGGAAGAGGGCTTAAAATTATATGTAGAAATTGGAAGCTGCAGTCTAGCTCCTAGTTTATGTAGCAAATTTATTTCCTTAGGGCTAAATCATGATGCCTTTGAAGTCTGTGGCAAGGGTCCTACTTGACTTTGCTAAAACCAGTCCTTGGCCTTTGCTGTTCCATGGGCTCTGGAGATTGTCCTTTGTGAAGATACTGCTGTGATTCCCTCAGTCAATGCAGAGAGGGGAAGGCTCCACCTTTGCTGTGATGACAGACAGTCCTGTTGGGCAATATGGCAGAAAAACGTTGGGATTTCACAGCATGAGAGCAGTACCATCGTCAACACTGGCACATACTGAGGGGTGGGTGCCAAGTAGAGGGGGCCAGGCTCTTTTCAGTGGTTCACAGTGATAAGACAAGGAACAATGGGTTCAAACTAGAACACAGAAGATTTTACCTCAACATGAGGAGAAACTTCTTTACAGTGAGGGTGACAGAGCACTGGAACAGGCTCCCCAGGGGGGTTGTGGAGTCTCCTTCTCTGGAGACTTTCAAAACCCACCTGGATGTGTTCCTGTGAGGACTACCCTAAGTGATCCTGTTCTGGCAGGGGGGTTGGACCTGATGATCTCTTGAGGTCACTTCCAACCTCTGATATACTGTGATACTGTGCAGTAAATCGTTCCCTCTGCATAGAGTGGGAACATTTCCATCTCCTTTCACCTCTGATACAACTTGTCCAGGGTAATCTCTGCTGCCTTAAAAAAGGGAGGTGGGAATAAAGCTGAGCTCAGACAAAGTAAATATTGATTGACTTGTTCTTACATACAAAAATGGCTAAAGTTTTTGCCAAAGTCAAGGAACAGAGGTTTTGTCATTATTCTCCTCCCTTTCCTGGCCAGCCACATTACAGGCTTCAGACTGGCTTGAGCCTACAACCCTTCTGGCTAACACTGATGACCTCTTTCAAGTACCAGTTCTCCAAATATTTGGTATTGTGCTGAATATTTCATAATTGAGGGTGAAAGAGGCAAAATTCCAAGGCCCTTTAGAGAAAGAGCTTGTTTTCCCTTTGGACAGCCTTTGATTTACTTTTCCTTTTAATGTAAGAAAGCTGCAGCCCCATGGTGTTAGGTGATGTGCAGCCACTTTTGGCACTGCCACATCTCTGATTGTCAAATTTTTACCTTGTGAGATCAGAGTTTGAATTGTCCATCCTGGGCTAGCTGCCCCTGGGAGCACTTCAGAGTTTGCTGGTCATTGAGTAATGGGGGTGCATCTGGGCAGAAAAAAGGGAGGGAAATGCAGGTACCCTGGCTCATTTCAGCAGTGGTACTGTCATGGTAATTGTTTACAGCCTAGTCTTTATCTGTCTATACTGTGTAGGTAACATCCTCTGATAGGCCAAATGTTCAAGCTGGAGTAAAAGGACAAGGGTTTGGGTGCATGCACACTTTTCTAGGTCTGGACACGTTTAGCTTTGCAGCTTTTCTCACGCAGACCTCAGCATCTTCCCCAGTTAAGCTGTTCAGTGGATGCTGTGGCCAGTTGGCTCCAGGTTGTGTTGCTGTTGCCTGCTAATCTGCCTTGGACTCTGAGCTGTGTGTGACTCCTGTTAGACCTTGGAGCCAGAAACCAGAGCATTCTGATTGTCTGTCTGTTGCAGACTTCTCCTGCAGTTGGTGAAGAGAGATAGGTGTTTCTGGACATCAGTCACTCTCATTCAGTCTTGAACAAGGCACCTGGATCCTGGGTGACAAATGCTGGAGGCTGGTCTTGCCTCTACTGCCCAGTAGCTCTTCACAAACCAAGTCTGGTTCTTTCAACCTATTAAATTAATTGCAGTCTGTCAGATGATCCACTGGGAAAAAAAGTGCTGCTTTTGAGAACCCAAAGTGGTTCAGTGAAATCTAGGTGCAAATTTTTTTTTCGCTCTGGGAGGCACCTTTGCTTCCCTAAACTCTCTGGAGTCTCAAAGGTCAAAAGCTGCTTCTTTACTAATTTGGAGAGAGGCAAATACAAGGGGTTTGCTCCCTATTGAAAGTTCTCTTACTTGCCTTCTGGGGATGTAACATTTTGCAATCCCAGCTCAGTCTGGTGTTCAAATTCATTTCCAACTGTGTGGTCAGTACTCAGAATTAAACCCCAGAGAAGTGGGCTACTGGTGCTCAGTGGGAAATTTCCTTGCATTGAGGTCAGCTCCCTTCAGAACATTTGGAATTCTTTCCTGGTGGGACAGGATAACTATCCAGATGAACCATGGAGCTGATGCATTTTGGCAATTGCTGGTGACCAAGCTGAACGTCTATTTGCTCCTCAAGAATGTGCAGAACAGCTATGTTCTCTCCATTCTGAACACTTGAATGTGTATTTGTGTGAGGATAGTTGAGGTTTCCTGCATCCTGTTGCCTTTTTTTCCATGAACTGTTTTTGACTCCTTGGGTTCCCAGCACCTTGCATTTTCTTCATGCTTCCCTTTCAGATGTGGATGTTCTTCAAAGACTCGGCCTGTCAGGGAAAAGGCCATCAAGTGGATGGTCCTCATCACGTGCAGCTCCTCAAGGAGTCATTCCTTTCAAATCAGGGGTCATCTTCACTCAGCGAGCACGGATTGAAGCACCGGTCAGTGCCATCCTCCCCGCAGGCTCCAGCACTGACCTGCTCCTGGTGCTGAGCCTCTGCTCCCACCGCATCAACAATGCTTTTCTCTTTGCTGTCAAGAGCAAAAAGAAAAAACTGCAGCTGGGGGTCCAGTTTGTTCCTGGGAAGATCATCGTGTACGTGGGCCACAAGCGCTCTGTATATTTTGATTACAATGTCCATGATGGCCAGTGGCACAATATGGCCATCGATATCCGTGGCCAGACCGTCACTTTATTTACTTCTTGTGGGAAGCACAGAGTACATGCGGATTTGCATCTTAAAAAGAACGAGGCACTGGATCCACAGGGATCTTTCCTCTTTGGGAAGATAAACCAGCACTCCGTGCAGTTTGAAGGAGCCATCTGCCAGTTTGATATTTATCCTTCTGCCAAGGCAGCTCATCATTACTGTAAATACCTGAAAAAGCAGTGCAGGCAAGCAGATACCTACCGGCCAAAACTGCCTCCCCTCGTCCCCCTCCTGCCCAGGGATCCCAGTGCCTCCCCGAGTACCCCACAGCACATGGAGCTCCTGCTGAAGGGCCTGACAAACCTGACCACTGCTGCCCCATCCTTGGAGTTTGGCAGGGTCACTGCACCCCTCAAGACTCGGGGTTCAGGCACACACACACCAGCCATCACAGGGGTGTCATCCCCACCGTCACTGCCGAGACTGACGACCAAAGCCACAAAGGTCACAGTGGTCTCACCTCCTGTTCCATCGAGCACTAAAACACAGCCACCTGCCCCTTCGCTCCCTCGGGGGACAGTGACGACCCTCAGGGTGTCTCGGCCCACTCCCAGCACACACATGGAGAAAAGTCCCCTTCCTACTGCCAAGAGGTCCTCACCAGCAAGCCAGACACCCTCCAGGGCCAGCAGGAAGGAATCCAAGCAAGGCACCAAAAAGAAGAGCAACCAAAAACCCACCACTGAGCCCTCTGACGCACCCAGTACTGTAAAGCCAACGAGGAGGATGACTGATAACACAACCAGCAACGTCCACTTTGTCACCCTGAAGCAAACCCCTCAGAGCCCAAGCAAGGGGTCTGTCCCAAAGAAGCACATGCCGTCCCCCACCAGGAAAGTGGATCCTCCTGACGTCCTTCTGGTGTACACCAAACCGCCCCTGGGGTCTGCCCGTCCCGCCTCAGGGGCCAGGACACGGACCTTCAACCTCACAACCCCAGCTGCCACTGATGGCTATCAGATCTTTGACCCACTTGGACCCACTCCGTTTCCATTTTTACTGGGATATCCAGGAGTGAAAGGAGAGAGAGGACCTCAGGTAAGTTCAGGCTTTTAATGCTACCTCTTCCTGATCACAGCTCAGCCAAGTGGTTGGCAAAACACAGCCTACAAGGGTGTCCACAAAGACTAGCAGTAGCAGCCAAACACAAATCACAGAATCCCAGCATGGGGGCTGGAAGGCACCTATGGAGATAATCTAGTACAACCCCCCTGCTCAAGCAGGGTCACCCAGGGCAGGTTGCCCAGGATCACGACATCCAGGCAGGTTTGGAATCTCACCAGAGAAGGAGATTCCACAACCTCTCTGGGAGGCCTGCTCCAGTACTCCAGCACCCTCACAGGAAAGAATCTCTTCCTTGTGTTCAGATGGAACCTCCTGGGTTCCAGCATGTGCTCCTTGTCCTGTCTCTGGGCAGCACTGACAAGAGACTGGCCCCATCTTGGACATTTCTGCTGGTGACAGTTTCAGCACCTATCTCAGTGTAAACTGGAATGGATGTGATGGTGGATGCCCCTTTAAAGTTTGTGATTAAAGTTGCTGCTTAATATTAGATTTAAGAAAAGAAAGAAAAAATGAAATCTCACCTTCCTTCCTACAAGTTGAGGGCCAGGTTGAGGCTCTGTTCCCTACCCCTAGTTTTTCTCAGGGCCAAGAGGGCAGAGCTTGCTGGCCACCTTCCAAAGAAAACCCAGGTGCCTCCAAAACGTGCCACAAATTAACTGTTCCTTAAAACTGGTTCTTAATTTGTTTTGTCCCTGAAATCCACATTTCCAACAAAGTGCTCTGTTTCAGCAAATGCAAGCACAGAGATTGCTCTCCTCTGTTTTTCATGGTATTAAGTTCATTTATTTTTTTTATTTCTCATAGCGTGCTCCTAAAACGTGCAAAGAGTTTCCTTTATAAATTTAACTACTGCATTCCACACACAATAACCACTCTCAGGGTGTATATCTTGGCCATCCTAAAAGTATACACACATTTGGTAATGCTAAAAGCAGTCAGGCCACAGTCATCATCTGCTAGCTTGGGTTTTGGTTTGGTTGTTTTTTTTTTCCTTTTTTCAAATGCAAGAATGCAAACAGGATCCTTAAATTGGCCAGCTCTTAGGAGGATTTGGTGTTCCAACCCAAGCTTTTCAATGTATTGTGTATACGAGAGAGGGGTTGTACATGTAAAATAAGTTGCTCTCAGACAGAGTCTTTGGTTGCCAAGTTCCAGCCTCCAGAAAATTTTTACAGCTGACTTCTTTAAATAGTGGAAGAAGGGTTTACAATGGAAATTTTGAGACTGGCTTAAGGAGCACGATCAGCAGTCCTTGTGTCTGCAGATGTGGTGCTCATTGCTGCAAGTAACACCTAAAGTGCAATGGTTGTGTTTTGCTAAGCCCTCAGTGGGTGCTTACCTTCAAGGTCTGCATTTACTGGCTGTCTCATTTCAAAGCAGTGTGGCAGATGTCTCTCCTTGTAATTTGGGTGGGAAGTCACTGAAGAGTGTGTTTTGTTCGAAGGGTCCTATAAGGAAAAACTTCTCTCCTGTGAGGGTGTCAGAGCATGGGCAGAGAGGTTGTGGAGTCTCCTTCTCTGGAGAGATTCCAAACCCATCTGAACACAATTCTGGGTAACCTGCTCTGGGTGACCCTGCTTTAGCAGGAGGTTGGACTAAATGATTTCCAGAGGTCCCTTCCAACCCCCACCACGCTGGGATTCTGTGAGCTCTGTGATAAGGGAAGGTGCTGCCCTTGGCAGCACGATGCAGCACAGGCAGCCCTGTGTTCCTGCCTGACTTACCAGGCACACATCCCTGATGTAGTCTTTGTACTTGAAGACATTTTGCTAAATCCCTGAGTAGACAGCATGAGCTTGAGTGGTTTTTGTCTTTGGGCAGTCTTCTGTGTCATGAAGAGTCATTTCAGGCATATTTCCAGGAGGAGAAATCCACCAGTTGTGAACTTCTGTTAAAACAGCACTCAGCTGTAAGGGGTAAATCTGTGTGGCCTTCCCTGAGCCCAGTGAAATCCTGACCTTTTCCACCTTCTTGCCCTGCAAGTGTCAGGAGGGTGACCAGGCTCCCACCCTCTCACTTCTCTCTGCAATGTAGAGAGCTTATTATTGAACTGGAGTGGAAAATCCTTCTCAGCTTGTGAATCATAGCAAAGAAACAGATTCAGGCTGTGGAGGCCTGAGGGAAGAGATGGCAGGATTTTTCCATCCTGTTTGAGAACAAATGGAGTCCTGAACTGAGGGAAAGGAGAACATTTCGAGGCTCTGTCTGGCTTATCCTCTCTGACTGCTGGAAACAGTCAGCACTTTGGGAGGGAAAGGTTATGGCTTGGCTGGAGCTGGCTGCTGTGCGGTGCTCGATAGCTCCTGTGACTCACTCAGAGATCTCTCTACCATACTTTGCTGGATGTCTCTGACGTGGGAAGAGAAAGAGGAGAAAAGACCAGAACGGGGATGACATATTGAGCAATTAATGCAGCACTTCTATGGCCAGGCCAGCATGTTTCAGAGCAAGTGCTGATAAACGCTGTGTGCTTGAGTAATTACCTGGCGCCGTCCTCGCGTTGCCGTGCAGCCGTTTCTGGTGAGGTCAGTACAGCCCTTCCTGCTCAGCTGCGTGATATGGCAGCACAGTGCTTTCCCTGGACAGGGCAGGTTGTGGGCTGGGAACGTCATTCCAGTCTGGCACATGGATGGAAGGATAAAGTGATTGATTAGTTTTCCCAGTTGTGGTGATACACGAGCTCTTCGAGAAGCCTTTAGGCAGAGAAGGTGTATAGGAAACTGCCAGCTCCCTTTTCAGCAAGGATTGGGGCCACCTTGGCAACGGTTTATGGACAGAATCCTGCCTGTCTGGCTTCCACTCTGAAAGAAAAGACCTTCTTTCATCCTGATCATCCCCAAATCAGGATGTGAATGACAACTATGGTATGAAGCAGTGATGACTCAGGCGCTGTGGTCTCCCTGTAGTTCTGACTTTGTGAATGCTACCAAGCTAAGTGTGGTATAATTTAGTTGTACAGAATGGCCCCCTTTCCACAACCAAGGGAGGTGTCTTCAGGGTTAGAGGAGTGCAAGCAAGGGGCTAAAAAGGTCGGTTCACCTAGCAATAAAAGGCAGCACCCTCTGTAGATTGATCTGTCTTGAAGGACCACCACAGTGATGCACAACAGGAAATGGAGATACAGTGTCCCACATGCAACTGATGACAGAACAATAATTCTTCAGGAATGTTGGGTTTGCTGGGAGGCTGGAGGAGGGAGGATAATAGGTTCTTTAAAAAGAAACAATTTCTTGGGAACCATTAATAACCACAAGAATTTGGGATCTCTGCTCTAAATTTCTTTAGTGGGGGGAAGAGCAGAAAGAACACCCAAACATCATGCTAAGTCAGTAACACAGACCTGACTCAGCAGCTGGCTGTGGTCCCTCTGAATCATTCCCAAGGCTGCCTGCAGCACCTCTGCTGTATTTCCATCAAGGTCCCTGTGATGGATGAGCATCACTCAACCTGCAGTGCATCCTCAGCATGTGCCACTGAGTAGCTTCGTCACCCACAGAAAAAATATATGTGTTGAAAACCAGTATTTTGTTGCCAGCTTGTCAAACCTTCAGACCCTTGTAAGGCTGTGATGTGGTAGGTGCTTGGGGTAATGTTTGCTTCTCTATACCAGCAACAGGTTTGATGGGAGATCTAGGGAGCTGTAGCCCACTCCTGTGCCCATCAGCACAAGGATGCCTGCTGGGATGTGTATGTTCTGTGTAATGAGGTAAAGCTGCTCAGACCCCTTGTCCTGGCAGAGATGGTCTACCTGGGTTGACCATGGTGTACCTCAAACTGGGCCTTTCTCCTCCTCCTATCTAGTAAGGCTTTAATTCCCTAGCTTTTTGGCCTCTACAAAACAACAACAAAAACCCCACCATATTGACTTATTTGACAGTGTCTGAGATCAAGAAAACCTGAGTTCATGAAAAGGCTGTGGAAGCATTGAGTAACAGAAGAGCAGTGGGGAGGGAGGGAGCATGTTTCCAATGGCTCCCCAGGTTCCCAAGTCAGAAGAGTCTCTGGATGGACACACCAGCAGCCTTAGCTCCCACCCACCCGGTACAGTGCGTGGCCAGGAGCCCCAGGTTCAAACCCTGGTGGCAGCAAGCCCAGCCAAAGGTTTGGTGTCACCCTGGCAGGCAGCCTCCTTTCAAAGGCAGATGTGTTTCAGAGTCTAGACTGCTCCAGCTGCCATCTTCCGCACGAGCGGTTTGTCTTGGAGCCCAGTTCCTTCCATAAAGGACCAGTCCCTGCCAATTCAATCAGTGGGTAGGAGAGAGAGGTGATTGGGAGCGCTGATAAAATATGAAGTGCTTGTTTCCAGTCTTCCTTGTACCAGAAAAGGCTACTCCAGCTGACAGTCTATGATAAATTAAGGAACACACAACATGTTTGAATGTCTCTTAATGAATGAGTCATATTAATGCCATTTAAAAAAAAAAAAAAAAAGCTCACAGACTTTGTATAGTGTTTTAACCTCACTCACAGAGTTGGATCATGATTTTTATTTTTTTTTTATTGCTAATTTACCCATAACTATCCCCAAAGGGAAGGCTTTTTGCAGGCAAATGACTAAGCATCAGAGAGCTCTATTTGCATAAAACAAAAGTTCGTTTCTAAGAGCATTAGTTCAAAGCGTGATTGAGATGATTGTGCTGCAAAGGATGTAGGGATGCATTGTGTAAATACATACAGGAACTGTAATAAATACTTTTGGGTTTTAAGTGAGTGACAGAGTATGGGATTCTTCTATTTCTTCACACTCCTTCAGACTTCCTTCCAAGGCCTGAGGTTGCTAAAGAGTCTGAAGTGCCTCATGCAGAGACTATTCCTGAAATGTCTCTATAGAAAAGCTGCTTTCATCAGGCTGGAATACTAATATTTTTTTATGTATTGTGTTGCCACTCTATTAGGAACCCAGTTGTAGACCAGGACTTTTCTGTGATAGGTGTTGCACAAACCCAGAATAAACATCTGCGTCTACTGCGGAAATCATATTACAAGACTGGCTTTCCACCAACATCTCAGTTCCTGCCAGAATTATGAGGGATTTTTCTTTTTTCAACTGGTTGAAACCCAGATGTGTTCAAATTTAATAAGATAAGTCTGCCTTGGAAAAGAAAGTAACCAAAGTACTGGATTTTTATTTTTTTTTTTTACCCCCAAATTGCAGAATTGTTTTAGGCAGTACTTCAAGCCAGGTCCTGTTTCCCCTCTACACAGTGCCTGGCAAGGACAGTGAGGTGAAGCAGGGTTGGCATGTCTTTTGGAGATGAGGTCTTCTGCTCTTCTTCTGTTCTCCTGAGCAGGGGATTTTTAATTCTAGTGCTGTTTCTGTAGTGGCTCAGTCCCTCTGTGTTGGTGCTTTCCAGATGTACAAGGTCAAATGGTGGATTTGTGGCACTGGCCTTGCACGTGAGATATGCCTTGTCTTCTGGGAAGAAAACCAAACCAGGTTCTTCAGCTGCAGGAGTAATGTCACTACCCAGAATTTGATGTCAAATTGAGGAGAAGCTTTTGATACGTTTTCTGAGCTCCCTTTTAAGCTGGCTTTCACCACATGCATTCATATCTGAGAAAGAATGTTGCAGTGTTTTGCAGGGCAGGATGCCCACACCTGGACCACAGCCCTTTTTTGGGAGAGAACACTGCCAATAGTGCTATGCAGGGGTACAGAGCAGGGGAGACAGAGTTTGTAAGGAACCTAAATTACAGACAAGTCAGTCTGTCAGTGTGGAATCTGAGCTGAACTGTGTCCTGGGTGATCATCAGCTATTTGCTACTAGGCATCATGCCTGACTCTGGAGAAACGATTGAGGAAAGGTTTGCTCTCTGAGCTGGCTGAGTCGGGAGCCACTCAAAAGGAAGCCACTCATTTCCCAAATCACAGCACCAATTCCTCTGCTGATTACACTTTCCTTCAAGCCCTCTCAGAGCAGGTTCAGCCTTGTTCAGGTTCTAAGATCTGAAGGCCCCTAGCTGCCAGCAGCACTGCTGTGGGCAGGGGAGGCAGCGTGAGGAGGGTCACGATGTGGGAGAGGCAGAGGCTCTGCCTGGCTGATCTTGACAGCAAGAGGAAATGGTGAGATTTCTCTTGTCCTCAGGGTCCGATGTATTTCCCTTTCAGACAACTTAGCTTAATTCTCCATATGCAATTTGAAGCTCAAAAAGCTAAGGAAAAAAAGGTCCTTTTGCTCCAGAAAGTTTCCCAGCAGCAGCTTAGAATAAATCCTATAATCATTTGGTGGGATCAGTCATTGTTGCTAATGCTACCGTGGGAAACTGAGAAGGGTTAAATTTTTAGGTGGCTGCCATTAGCTGCTTCACAGAACTGTGCAGGCTGGTTAACAAATCAGCTGTTTGGCTTGAGAAGAGAGAGAGTCTGCCTTTGCTACGTTTCTCCTTGATTTCTGATTTTCCTTTGTGTGACAAGAGGGTGTGTGCTCTGCCATCAGTTCGCAGAAGGGAGCAGGCAAGAAGCCAGGGAGACAAGAAGCAAAGTGCTTGGAGCTACCTTGCTGCAGGAGGCCATCAGCTTTGCTGATCTCATGGGGCTTCTGTGCAATGGGAGGGCAGGAGCAGAGAAGAGATATCTTCCTCCAGCTGCCAGGAGAAGGAAACTTTCCTGCCTCCCTATGGAATTCCCCAGGAATGCTCCAAAGGGTACAATGTAAAGGTCCACACAGGCTCTGTGAGATCCATTTAACTCTTCCCTGGAACTCTACGTTAGAGGTGAAGGTGGAGGTGTCTCTGGTGAGCATAGGGACTGCATGGACATTACCTCCTGGCAGATTCACAGCTTGCTGGATGGTGACTTGTTGATAGATGTCTTTTACTCTCTGTGTCTCAGAGCCCTACATTGTAAGTGGGACTGCATCCATCATCTGTAAGCAGCCAGGCCCTGATCCAGTCTTACTCTTTTTTTGGCTGCCTCTGCAGATGTGAATTTTTCTTTGTGTGTATTTCAGTATTGCTCTCCCCAGGCAAAGCCAGTTGTCTGACGTGGGCCTCTTGTTTGAGAGCTTGAGCTGGATGATGCAGAGGCATGTACAGGGCAGAGCAGAAATGAGTTAGGAGGAAGTCACAGGACATGTTCCATCCAGTTACAACTGTGTGAGAAGCTGCAATGTGGTCTTGCAGTGTTATGTTCCACAACCAGCTGTGCTCATCCAGCTACCCCAGTCCTCTGCCCCCCTGGCTGGCTGCTAAGTTATGTATGGTCACACTTTTGCCTTATGCAGTTACCATACTGGCTGATAGCTTTCAGCCACTCATCCCACAGTCACCTTATTCCTCTTACTCTTCAGAAGAGGGGGGGAAAAAAGGCTTGAGGGAAAAACAAATTGGGCAAGCTGGAAAGATGGGCCCAGGTGAACCTCATGAGGTTTAACAAGACCGAGTACAGGGTCCTGCACCTGGGCTGGAACAATCCTAATTATCAATATAGGCTGATAGGAATCACCTGACAGAAAGCAGCCCTGCAGAAAAGGACTTGGGAAAGCTCTGGTGCATGAGAAGCTGGACAGGAGCAGACAGTGTGCACATCAAAAGAAGGCAGCAGGTTTGAGAGAGGTGATTCTGCCACTTCGCTCTGGTAAGACCTCACCTGGAGTACTGTGTCCAGCTTTGTGCTCTCAGCACAGGAAGGACATGGACCTGATGGTCCAGAGGAGGGCCATGAAAATGATCAGGGGGCTGGAGCACCTCTTCTACTAGGGCAGGCTGAGGGAGCTGGGATTGTTCAGCCTGAGAAGAGGAGGCTCTGGGGAGTCCTGATAGTGGCCTTCCAACACCTGAAGGGGTCTACAAGAAGGCTGCAGAGGGACTGTTTACAAAGGTCTGTAGCCAGAGGATGAGGAGCAATGGTTTGAAATTAGAGGAGATTTAGGTTGGATGTTAAAAGGAAGTTCTTTACCATGAGGGTGGTGGAACACTGGAACAGGTTGCCCAGGGAGGTAGTTGAGACCCTATCCTTGGAGATATTCAAGGTCTCTGGGCCTTGAATCTGAATGATGTAGTGGAAGATGTCCCTGCTCACTGCTGGGGGGTTGGACTAGATGAAGTTTGGAGGTCCCTTCCAACCCAAACCATTCTATGATTCTATGCCTGGGACTCGTCAATTGTGTACTGCTCTTTTTGTGCTGTTCCAGCTAAATGCCTTTCTTTTAACTCCATATTCCCACTCCAGTTCAGGTATTGTCTCTCTGTTATGTTAGTTTCAGTTTCTTCTGAGCAGCCCAGATATTTGGAGAAGTTTTTTATTCAAGTGGCCAAATACAATTACAGCTGCTGTTAGCAGGAAGGTGGAAAAGGTCACCTCAGTTCTGGAACACAGGGAACGCAGTTCTCAGTTGCTGCTTCTCTTTTACTTCATGTAGGGGGTAAATGAGGATGAGATTTGATAGAGAAGAGGTTAAGAACTTGTATTAATCTTTGTTAAACTCTATTAAATGTTGCTGCATCAGCGGCATTGGGTCGATGTTGTGGACCCCTCCCAACTAAGAGGGAAGGGAATTTTTTTAAATAAAAGCTTGGATTCTGGAGCACAATTATACAGGAGCCTTAAAAACCCCTCCAATCATGTGTCTATTTGCACAGCTGTATAATTGCATTATGCATGGGGCCCTGAGCTGGCACAATGGCAGGTTAAAATGCTGTGTATATTGCTGAAATGAGGGTCAGCTGTATCAATGCAGGTTGTTAATACAAGGAGCAGTAATACTGTCTTAGCTAGCAATAAGTCACTTCCAAAGGGTCAGATGAAGTGTCCCAGGCTCTAGAGACTGGAAATCTCCAGGACAGGCAGCAGTGTTGGGTAGCAGCAGTGAGAGATAAGGTGGTTGAAGTCTCTCCCTGTGTGTCTCAGTGTGGGAAATCAGCTATTCTGTGCTGTGTAAGCTCTCACACTTTCACAACAATCCTTTTCTTGACATCTTTTCCTACAGATGGAATTAACTACAGGGGAAAAAAATGTTATGATTAATTTGATGTCCTGAGAAATTAGTACCACAGGGAGACCTACCCTGAGATTTGCTGACTCCTCCTGTTTGTTTTGTTGTTTGTTTTTTTTAATCAATGTCTTTTACACTTGAATACGTAGTAATTTGCTGCTTATGTATAGGAGGGTTGGTAATATTAGGGAAGTGTTTGTTCATCAATTATCTGTTGGGTTCAAGCAAGTTTTCTCTGTTCAAAATCTTACTCTGGGCATGAGATTTTGAGTAGAAATCTCCAGAGATTGTTTTTGTGACTAAATCACACACTTGATGACCCCTGAAAACTGCCTTAGAGATCATGAACTTTTTACTGCTCCTCAGGGTCAGTAACACTGAAGAGCCTGAGCAGCTCTGGCTGGCAATCCTTCAGCAGCAGCAGCAGGGTCAGCCTTGCAGCAGGCTCTGCTCAGGGCCATTGTGCATGTGAGGTCCTATAGATATGACCCAGGGAGAAGGGAGTGAGGCCATGCTGGGGCCAGACTGCACCCACTCCATGCAGTGTACTCATGTTCCCCACACAGCATGGCTCTTGGGACCTGCTCTCCTGCCCACCATGTGGTTAGAGAGCTCAGCTTGTCTTCCAATATCCTTCAGTCTACTTCTCTGGATCTCTCTCTCTCTTTCTCTCTCTCTCTCTCGCTCTCCCCTGGATGTGATGAAAACTCTTGCAACAAGCTACTAGAATATGAACCCTCTGGGAAACACTTTAATTAACAGTTATTCTTGTTAGACATGTTTGGCTTGGGGGGAAAGCAGTTTTGAGGAATTATGAGGAGTTACAAATGGCTTTCCAGAAATCTGAATTCTCCAGGCCGTTGGGGGAAAAAAAATAAATTAATAAATTCAAAGGAGTTCAAACCTCATTGCTTAAGTGTATTTTTCTAACCTGTTTCAGATCAGTGCACAGCTGGGTGCCTGATATCTCCACTTTGTTCTCACCCTCTTCCAGGAACCCCCACTGCTTTGACGTATATGAGTTGCCCTCTCCTACGTTAAAGAGCAGTATTTAAGAACTCCCAATACTGACACCACTTTTATTATACTTTATAACAAGTCACTTTAACATATGAAGTGCTGGGATGTGGTTATGTTATAACTCATGAAGGAACCTGCAATACCAAGAGCTACACGCCCTCCGCTGACACGTATTACCACACACAATGTTCCTTCCTCACCAAGCAACACACCACTCAACCTCAACACATCACTTCTGCTATGTGCTGGCATGTAGCAGGAAACTCCAAAGCTGAGAGACAGTTGTGTTATCCCTGTGTTACAGAACAGGTCCAGGAAATGGAACTGTGAAACAGCTGTGATCATGGGAATGTGCTCCACAGCAGAAAGATGTGAAGGCTGTGTGTCTGCTTTATGAAAAGACAAGCTTCTGCAGATGTTACTGTGCATGGTGTTTTATTCCTTTATAGCAGTAGTGTAAGCTGAAGGGATGTTCTGGCTGTGGTGTTACAGCTGGCCCTTCTCCCCAGGTCATCTCCAAAAGGCTGTATTATGGGTCTCTTTGAAACACTGTCAGGAGCAGCATCCTGTTACAGAACTGTCATTAATGTTTGTTTTTATTTTTCTAGGGTCCACCAGGTCTACCAGGCTTACCAGGACCACCTGGCAAGAGAGGTTCCCGAGTAAGCAGTTTCAAAATTTCTATCCATTTGTACTTGCATCTGCCTGTCCTCCTGTTCCAAGGGCTCTTGTATGGTCCTATGGCTGAATACTGATTGCTCCACTGTTAAGGTCTGGCCTTCCTCCTTTCTCTTGTTCCCTGTTAAAGGTTTTCAAGAGGCCACATTTGGTGATTTGTAGTCTCCCTGTGCTAAGGTTTGGCACCAGCAAAGGCTGGGGATGAATGTTTCCAAATGGCTGTCAGAAGAGTGAGCTCTGTCTGTCTCATTTTGTTTCCAGTATCCATTCCTTCCTACAAACCCAGGGCTGAACATTAGTTTTGGCTGCTTTTTGTTCAGTCCTTCACTTTCCCCAACTTCCCAAATTGCTTCCTTTTGAGATTCTTCACTGTCACAATGCCTTCACTAGTGGGGCCCTGGTCTAGGACCAAGGACTCAACACACAGGGGTGAACTTTTGTTTCTCCTCCCAGACTCAGTCTTGTTCTCTGCCTCCATTTCAAGACCTAAATCAAAATGTTGTATCTGTTCTACAAGATCCATTGCAAATTCCTAAATTTCTTCCTCCTCAGATGGAATTCTGATGCAGATATTTGAACATTGAGTGCTATGTTGAGGAAACGTCTGGTGCCAAGTGGTGCAGCTCAATGTGAGAAAAGTTTTCTGCTTTGGCCAAGCTACAGAAATAGTCTTCCAAAGCTGGGCAACATGCCTGACCTGGATACAGTTACCTGTTGGCACTGTTTTCTTGGTAGCATGGTGCTGTCTCACAAGGTACTGCTGTGAAGGCCGTTTCCTGACCACTGAAACGATGTGGGTTGGGAATCAAAAGATGCAAGTGTCTGAGGATGGAAGAAGGGCATATTTGGATCTGTGATCCAGGCAGCATCCTGACCTGGCAGCAGAGGGAGATTTCCTCACACACACTTGGCTAAAACTCAACTCAACGTAATGTCTTTAAAGAACAACTGAAAGGCTAAGAGCTAGAAGGCTGTGCATTCCCTGAGGACACTTGTTACAGTGCTGTGAGATCTTACAGTAACCAGCAAGGATAAACACACCTCCTTTCTACAACAGGAAAAGCCAAAAGGTCTGCAGGACCTCCCATGGTTTGAGCATGGCTATCAACAGACCTGAATGCTGATTTGAACCATGAGGTTAAGGCATTAGATAGCACCAGGCTCATACACTTCACAGACAGGACAAAGTGCTATGTTGTCTAGTGAAAAATCAGCAGGACTGGTCTGACAGTCCTGGTGTCTCCTGTTTACAAATACCTGAGCAGCAACCACAGCAGCAAATTGCCCAGAATTTGCAGTTCTTAGTAAGTCCCCCTTGAGGCTGAAAGTTTGTTCTTAGCCCAGTTCACTGCTCATGAGAAATGTTTGGTGTTACTTCTTGCAATCTTCTTGTGCACAACCTTGACTCTGTGGCTGGAGACCCCAGCTGCATCCCCTGCCTGATGTGGGAATGATCAAATCTCAGCTCTTCATCAGAACCCCACTACCCACCAAAAGCTGAGCTTTTCTGAAGAGAAAAGAATTATGAGAGTTGTGTTATAACTTTCTGTGTTAGTCCCCAGCTGTAGCATCTCCATCTTACACTTAAGATGAAGCTTTGACAGCCAATAAGCAAGAGAGGATTGCTGAGTTCAGTCCCTGCTAGAGGTGCTGAGAATCAGCCCAGGAAAGAGTTCCCAGTTAGGAAGCGCTCAGCACAGCTGAGCCTGGCTTGGCTCAGACCTCTGCAAAGAGGCTGTGCTAATTTTGGGAGGGGGCAAAAGGGTCATTCTGTAAATGTCTGGCCTGGAGCACTGGAAACAGAACTACTCTGTGTATAAGTTGTTTTGATTTGCAACGTGTTTCTCCTAGTATTTTTTTCTCGCGGCTCTTGGGGGCTTAAGGCTTTCGTTGCAAAGAAGAAGAGCTGCCAGAAACTAAGACAGGCTTAGGGGAATTCTTGCAACTTTTGCTTTAGTTATGCAAAGTAAAATAAACGTGCAACACTGCAGGGGTTTTGTGCTACCACTGCCCAACCTGATCCTCGAACAAAGCAGCTGCAGAGTTCTTCCTCCTGCCCAGCCCATGCAGAGCACATAAGGTATCTCATGAAGCTCCTACCCAAGACTTGAGCTCCTGAGGGGAGGTGGATATTGCATGTAAGCTTGCAGCGCTGGATGCCAGAGGAAAGGAACAATATTTACCCTCATTGTATCTTGCATAATTTCTACATTCTCGATGCTTATACAACTACTTGGCTCATTTGAAAATCTAGTAGCAACATTTGACTCAAACTTCTGCAGCTGTGAATTCCATAAAGTTGCTCTCTTGCTGACACAGTGCAGTATTTCCACTTCTTTGAATTTCTTATAGTCTCTGGTTTATTTCCCTCTCTCCCCCAGTATTGATCAGGGTAAAGTAAAAGCTCTGATTAGCTTTGGCTTTGTAGAGGAGGTTGCAATCAGTGGCAGCTGGTAAGAAAACCTGGCTGATCACATGATTCCCCCTCCTTGTTTCCAGCAGATGAGTATCCAGCAGATAAGACACAGACTTGCCTGTGCAGTCTGAATCTGGCTCCTCCAGGGAGACAATGCCACCTGGTTTGCAATAACAAAAGTTTTGCAAAAGCATGGAAGATGCTGTGCTCAGGACACATCTCAGCATTGAAGTGCAAGCCAAGGTAGGGTAGCAAAGTGGATAGTGGCAGTCTTCCTGAAAAAGCCAGTTTCTTGATTTTTACAAGCATGGAATTAATTTTGCACCCACTGAAGGAGATTCAGGCTCTACTCTGTGACTAGGAAGACAGAGATATATAACAAATGAAAGCTGATGTTTCTTCTTTTCCTTATTGCATGAGGGATTTCAAGGGTAAGGAGGGAAAGTGTTGCCATTCTCATGACTGGAAATAACACTTCCTGGCTCACACCACCTTTTCAGAAGCCCTGCAAACCTGTGTGGATATTGCTGCATTGGTCATATGTGCCTCACAGGAAGGTTTTCTCTCTGTATCCAGATAGGATTGTTGTAGCTTTACCATTATGTCTGTGAGGCTTAAGCAAGAGATCTGTTCAGACCGTTCCTCCTCCAATAAATGTGTCATGTGCCTTGGCAAGTGTTTGTGTAAGGTCTGAAGTGCCTCTTGAAAGAAATGGCAGTTCTAGCAATGAAGGATTTCCCCATTTTGTGTGATGTGAAAGCATACAGTGGGACAGCTTTGCCATGGCTGTGTATGTGAGCGGTGACATCTGGGTATGTGCACAGCAACCCGAGCGGAGCAGTTCTGTGGGAGCAATGTGTGTTGCACATCATTTCTGCAGATGACCTTTGTGTTTCTTCAAACATCAAGGTTTAGTGGGGAGGCAGCAACGGGGGCTGGGGTTTGCTAGCAGAGCTGTGCTAACAAGCTCTACAAGTAACTGTCAGCAAAGGGATCCCAGTGGAGTAATAACTTCTGAACCATTGTAGCTTATTCCTGCCTCACCCAGGCTCAATTAGCTTCACTCCCATGCTGTCTGCAGGAGAAGCTTTTGTTGATCACAAATTGTGACTCATTCCAGTCCTCACTGGTATAGTCAGACCAGCAAACTACCCACAGTCTAATCAGGTCTGCAGAAATGTGCTGGGAACCATCACCCTTGGTCCTAAATGCGCCCTTCTGGACCAGCACTGTATTAAACCTCAGTCATCTGTTCCCCTCTGACGTGAAGGACGCAGCAAGCTGACACCTGACAGGCAGGAGTTTGTTGTTGGCTTTGCTCTCAGGACAGCAAGAAAAGAGCTGTGGTCAAACTTTCCAAAATAAGTAATTTAGGAAGCCATGTCTCACTGAAAGTCAATCTCCCTTTCTAACAGGTGAGCATACTCAGAGACAAGTGCAGGGGTTTATCTGTGATATATAACAGCTCAGAAGCTGAACTGGGGATAAAAAACTTGGCTTACTGTGACTGCCCCTGTTTTATTCAACCTCCTGATGCAATACAGGAGAAATCCAAATGGATGGGTCAAGAGAATGTATGTGCACTCCCCGATGCTTTGGGATGCTCTTGGCATCCTCCTGTGAACCTTAGCAGCTTGAAAGTTTGCAAGGTCCCAGTGTAACACATCCCTGTTACATTTGGTCTGTGGTTGCAAAAAATCTCCCTTTCCTTTAAAATGCAGGGCTTCCCTCCTCAAACAAGCAAGAACTTAGTCAGCTGTAGAGGTTCCCTGGTATCCTCATTTCATTAGGAAGGTTTTCCAATTCCTGAAAGAAGTGTTTAAAGAAACAGTTTGTTTGGCCTCGCTTCAAATATTTAGCTCATTTTTCAGCAAGCCAGAGGTCAGAGTGGGATCTGTAGGTCAGGAGCAGAAGAAGTTGCTTTTACACAGTGAAACCCCAACACATAATGAGTTTTTAATCAGTGGTCACTCCTCGGACTGAAGCTTTCTAGCATTTTGCAGGAGTTCTCCCTGTGAATAGTGGAGGGCTGGGGGGAGCTGTGCACAGTTACACTTTTGTTAATTTTTGAGGGCTGTGAACCATTAGACATAAAAGCGCTTCTGTGAGCAGGGTCCCATCTCCAGGCACGTCACTGAGATGAACTGGATGGCACAGCACAGTTCTCAAGTAACATCATTCAAGTAAAGGACATTCCAGGGAGATTACAAACCCTGTCACCTTTGGGAAACCCTGCCTCACTTGGAGAACACATTCAGGGATTGTTCTGGTCTCCGTGCCACGGAACCTTGGGCTGCTGTTGTCCCATGGTAACATTTTCCTTGGAATTTCTGGTGCAAGGCTCTGGAATATTTCAGATGCAAGTTTGCTTGCTGCTAGACTGGAGTGTTTCAGCACTTACAAGGGAGCTAAAACCAGCGGGTGAACAGATACATGTGCAAACTGTAACATGTGCTGAGGGTTATTCTATTCAGTGGTCTCATCACAGTCCCATCCTGTGCATATAAAAGAGGAGCAAAATGAATGTATTGATCATAAATACATTTAGGGGAATCCAAATTTCTATATATGAGTGGAAAATTGAACGAAATCCAGGATAGCATGAGTGAAATACAGCAATTCACTATAAAACTACAGAGCAATTAACTCTTGAATTCCTTCCGTGTGGAAAGAGAGACCTTTCTGGGAGTACTGGTTAGGAATGGGTAATTCTGTTGGGCACAGTAGGAGAAGAGGAATGAATGCTGGACTGAGTTGGATAAAACAAGGGTGGGTAGCTTGGGGCATGATGAGTGTTACTGGGGGTTGGAGATTGGTGTGTGGATTAACCTGTGAGGCCTGCCAGCTCTGATTTTGTACTGCTAACAGCTCCTGAGGCAGCTGCTGTCCTGTACCTCTTGACACTCAGCCAATCTAACTGTACCACACCACATCTTCTTGCTCTGCCAAGAATGTGGGTGTAATCACAGATTCAGGACTAACCATGTTGGAACACATCAAGATCAGTTATTTTATACCATTTTTAGGACTGCTGCCAGACTACGCCCTTTGCTCCACATTTATGAGAGCAGTTTAAAACAGCTAGCACAAGCCCTGCATTTGCTTACAGCAGTTTCTTGTGTGCCAGACTGGACTTCCCACTGTCACTTCGTGAGCAGAACGTGGGCTCTTCTCACTAGGATAAGACCACATCGGTCTGAAGGAACTTGATGGGTCTCTGACCTTCCTTTGCCTGGATTATGTGCAATGAGTATTGTTGAATTTGGTGGTAAAGGCTCCAGCTTGTGTCAAGAGCCTGTGTTTTTCATAATCACATTTTGTTACCAGATACTGGGACTAGATTCCTTCTCCCTTCTTCCCTTTTGGTTAAGGCTTCTTATGATTTTATTGCTCTGCTTTGGTTTAGGGCTGGAAGAGCCTGCATTAAATTATGTCAGTGGTGTGAATAATCTCTTATCAAGGAGAGCTTGATCAGCAGCTGTGCTTCAGTGTTCCAGGTTTGCTCCTGGAAACTATTATTTCTAGTTAGGAGTCACACCAAATCATGCTGTTCCCTCCAGTCTGACACTGGTTTAAGCCTGTCCCAGGCTGTGGTGGAGCATGGATTTCAACTAACTGCATTGAAATGGGCTTTAAGCCAAGCTGCCTGACTCCAAAATTGAATAACAGCTGAATTTCCTCCTCAAATCTAGCAGTAGTCTGGATTTGTGAACCCTGTTCAGAGCTACCTAGATTATTGCTTACGTGTAAGAGCTTTTTAGGAACTCATCTTTTATAGAGACTTTACTGTTCTGTTTTCTCTCACTTCATATTAATTTTCATACATATTGGAGACTTGGAAGAGTTGGGTAGCTCTTTTGCTCCCACAGATTTGTTGGATTACTGTAAGAAGGACATGAAGTCTCTGACTTGGTGTCCCACTCAATGAGGTGAACAGATGATGCCACAGTTTGCTGGAAAGATGAATTTATTTAAGTCTACTCAGTGCTCAGTTACTGTGTTTACAGCAGCTATAAGGGGGTTCAAATAACAATTTGATACCCAAACAGCTTAATTTTAATTAAAGCTGTTTCAGTTTCATTGGAAATTCACAGCCAGGGTAATCTATTGGAGAATTTCATGCTGAAAATTTGAGAGGAGTTTGAGAATGGGACATTTGGGTTAAAAATGCCATTTGGAAAGCTCATCCTCAGCCTTTTAATTGAACAGCCTCTTGCAGTGGAGCAGAGTATGTTGTGAAATAGCAGCACTGAGCAGTAAACAACTGTCTGTGCCACAGGATGCAAGAGCTAAATAAATAAATAAAGCCATTTTTTGCTATTACAGGGCAGTAAAAATAGAACTGAACAGACATCAGCGCCCTGATGTTCTCTCCAAAGAGAGCAAGGGCACTGAACTTGGATGGCAGTCACATGTTTAAGTGCAGTAATTTTCCCTGGAAATCAGACCCTGAAGACTTTGGCCCCACATGTGCTAAAATGCTCATTGAAAATACTACAGCTTACTGAGAAAGTGTCTGAGTGGCTTTTTATTCCCTTGCCTGCACTTCCCCTAACTAGAGGGTACATCAAAATGCTCCTCGAGGTAGTGTAAAGCTCACACACAGTCTTGGCAGAACAGGAGTCCTTGGAATTGAATCTTCAGGTTGTTTCATCTCCCAGGAACGTGTTCAAGAGGACTTAGAATTGTTATTACTTCTGCCTGAAAGGTTAATAGATCTTCTGTACTGTATACAGTCCTGGCATAAACTATTCTTAGCTACTTATTCCAGATAATTCCTTAAATAGTATCCTGGAAATGGTCATTGGAAAATATGCAGGATGCTGTTAAAATATAATGTAAAAGGAGGTTGTGCTGTGTGTGACCTGAGGTAGATGTAAAAGGAGATACTGCTGAGTGTGACCTGAGGTAGATACTTTGTCAGTATCACCGAGTTGGGAGACCAATGCAAAAATACAGATTTAAATGGCTTAGATATGGATCCACTTCTGCTCCCTCTGTTTTACTCTCCAGCCGTCTATTCTCTTTCTAACCTCTGAAGTCAAAAACCTGGTTGCCTTGTCGAGGAAATGAGCTCATCCCAAAGAGCTGAACAAGTTCCCTTTAGTAATTACCTCTGTTCTCTTTCATTTTGGCCAAAAAAACTTAACACCCCCGCTCTCCCCTGCCTGCCTCCATCTGCCAGGGCTTCTTGCAGAGCTGTGACTCCCCTGATCCCAAGTGTATTTTCTGTCCCTGATTGTGGAATATTTGGTGTACCCAAATAGATTCATTATCATGACATATTTTGTGGTGACAAACACACATCCCCTCCCATGAAGGCAGGTGGGATCCAGCAGCCAAGGTTCACAGCTCTGAAGGCACTACTGAGGGTTCACATGGAGCTGTCTCTGCCTCTGCAGGCTGTGGTTGCTCTGCTCTTGGGTCTGGCCACAGCCTGCAGCTTCCTGTAGCTCCCAGGTCTAACTCAGATGCCTACTGACTCCTTTTAACTCTATTTTGTGTTTGTTGTGTTTGTAGGGTCCTCCAGGTCCCCACGGAAATCCTGGCTCACCTGGCCCCCCAGGTTTGAAAGTAAGTATTGACTGGTGTGAGAAGCTTTGCTGTCCTGTTTGAGGGGATGTCCCAGAGGGGAAAGTGCAGCTTTTCATCCTTCTACATACAGTATTACAAGTAATAGAAGCCATTTCACCCCTCTGCTTGCACACAGACCCTCCAGCAGCACAACCAAAACCTTTTCCTGTGCTTGAGAGAGGCCCTGCTGTGTGCCTCAGCTCTGGGTTATGTCTCAGTTCTGAGTTCTCCCTAATTTCACAGACTGCCTAAATAGGATCCTGCTTAAGCTGTGCCTATGCCAGGAAGCAAACTGCTATGTTGAGAGGAGGGCAGTGCAATCTGCCCACTCCAGAGCCTCAGCAGGTCTGGATTTCTCTGCTTTCTCATATCTCCTCCCTGGGTTTTGCAGCCTGTTACTCCGCCTTAGGGTCCAGACAGTGGCAGCGTGGTCTGGCAGAACCTGGCTTCTTCCTCTGCCTTCCTCCTTCTGAAACTCCCTTGTCTCTCCTTCCCTCTCCAGAGTTTCTGGGAACACTGATCTCCATTAGTCCTCCCAAACTGATCCCATTACTTCCTTCTAGGTGTCCTCATCTCCCCCGTGAGGTGTCTCAGACCTCCTCCTGTGTTCTGTGCTTTTCTCCTGTGCACACATTCCCCCTGGGGTGCTGTTGCTGAGTGGGAGTCACCCCACCTAGCCAAACCTTCTCCTTTCGTGTGGGACTTTAACACAGAGAGGTGGCTCCAGAGGGAAGCTGACCCAGTGTGCTGCAAAACCCTTCAGAAAGCTCTTTTAATTCCCAGCTTGTTCCTGTGTATAAGGCTTTGTGTTTCCTAAAGATTGTGAAGTTCGTAGGAAACTGGTTTGGATTGTTTTGGTGTGGTTGCTTACAGAAATAAATTTATATTTTATAACACCTAGCTGGGACACAAAAAATAATCAGGTATGATTAGAGGACTGATACTTCTCTCCTGTGAGGACGGGCTGAGAGACCTGAGGTACTGCAGCCTGGGGAAGAGAAGGTTCCAGGGAGACCTTCTTGTGGCTTTCCAGTACTTAAAGGGGCCTATAAGATAGGAAGAGACTTTTTAGCAGGGCCTGCTGTGATAGGACAAGATGTGTTCAAACTGAAAGGCAGGACATTGACACTAGATGTAAGGAAGACCTTTTTCACAATGACATTTGTGAGATACTGACCCAGGCTGCCCAGGGAGATGGTAGAGGCACCACCCCTGGAACCATTCCAGCTCAGCTTGGAGTGGGCTCTGAGCTATCTGATCTAGTTGGAGACATCCCTGCTCATGGTAGAGGGGTTGGGCCAGATGACCTTGAAAATTTCCCTCCAACCCAAACCATTCTATGAATAGTTGGGTTTTGAAAGGTAGTACTTAAAGGTTTTCACTACCAAGGAAGCTGTAGAATGTCTCAGCCAAACATAAAGGTACAAGCAAGAGTTCTTCCTTGTCATGATCTCATCAGTAGGCAGAGATGTTATGAACACTATTGATGCTCTGGGAAAAAGATTCTGGAAACTTGGCAGATGGCCTCTATGTGATTAAAAATTAAGCACTGGAGACATGCTGGTGAACAGCAGCTGTTTTAAATTCTGAGCTGTAGTTATATGGCCTGAAAAGTGAAGCTGTAAAAGTTCTACATCTTGGTGTTCTGCGTTTATTCTCCATCAATGACTTCCAGATCACACTTGTTGAGTTTTATAACTCAAATCAAAGTTCTTTTATCTAACTTCCAGTCTTGCAAATTCAGCCTGGTCCAACCTGCAGAGTCAAAACAACGTTTCTGTGCCTTAGGAATTTTTTTTAAATGCTTTTAGCCTAATGCCTTGTCAGAAATCATCATTTAGCTGTACAGCTGTATTCAGTTGGTGTTTACTAGGTATAAAAACCACCTGTAAGTATTTTTCCTGCATCTTGATGGACGATCTGGCAGCAGGAAGCCCTCAGCGGATGGACAGCTGTGGGAGTCTGCATCAGAGACCTGGTGTCATTGGTCTGTGCCACCATTTGCAGGACTCTAGATTGTTCTTGGGATGTTTCATTGAAATAAGTACTAAGTTTGTAATGGGATGTGAGAGCTTCAGCTCTGCCCAGACCTGGATATAACTTCACCTCTAGCAGAGAGAGCTGCTAAGCCATGAATGCAAGATCAGAAGCACCTTTTGGAAGGTGTCTATCAGATCTTGGGGTTTTGACTTCCTTCCTTTCATTTTCCTGGTGTTACACCAGTTTCAGAAGGTGGACTTCACACACACACACAAAAAGTGCTATTTCCCCCCCCCTTACATTTTTGATGCTCATACTCTTCACCAGGCTTGACAAGCCTGCACCTGCAACCTGCTGTCTTTTGTAGCCCACCCAGCCCACGACCAAAAATATGAACTTGTGAAAGCTCAGCCTGGGCAACAAGGCCAAGCAGCCCCAACTAGAACTTCTCTTGCTGAGAGTGTTCAAGTGACTGCTAGGTCTTACCCAAATAGCTATTAACACCAGGGGGAAAACAAGCAATCCAAGCAAGGAAACAGAAGTTTCCTAGATAGATACAGCTTGGAAACAATGACTAACACCAAGCGGTTGTCACTTAGGAAGGAGCCCAGGAACACAATTTTTATCAGCTGCATTAAGAGAGCACTGCTAAGGTCAGGGGATCAGCTGCATGTGAGGGACATGACGTGGCTTTGCAGCTGCAGAGATAGGCATGCTCCAGTTGTCTCTTGTAAGCTGTGTTGCACTGGTGAGCACCAGTCTTGTGTTGGACCGCCTCATCTCTATCCTGTGCAGAGTCCACTTCATTCTCATCACTGGAGCTGAGAGCTTGTAACTCCTGGTGCTTAGGAATCTGATCTTTTGCACAGAGCTGTGTGTAGCTGGTGAGCCAAATTCCTGCTGATCTGCTTGGGCATGGTTCCATTGCCTTCAGTGGCATTACACTCGCTCGTGCCGCCTGAGAATTGAGCCCGTGGTGTTTTTCTCAACCATTTATAATGTGCAGCTGCTTAAAGGGGCTTCTTGCCACTCTCTGCATTCTGTTTATTGTCCTTGGCAGCTGCAAAATTGCAATTGCATCTAGTTAGCAAAACCTGATTATAGTAGATAACCTCTTTAATGGTTGCAGACAGATGCTGGGCTGGGGTTGGATCTGTCTACATTGACCTCTAGGCTGCTGGAGGGGCAGGAAGGGGTTTTCTGCTAATGACTAGATGTAGATCCAAGGATGCTGTAATGGAATTTGGGATTGGGAGGAGAGTTAGCTGTCAGATAAGGTGTTTTTCAGAAGTCATGACAAGAGTTGGGTTCACATTTCTCTTGTGGAGGCTTTTGGCATCAGGGGTTAGTATGGTTTGCTTATATACCTGCTCTAAATAACTCTGTCTTGTTATCATGCTAGGAAAAAACTGAATTTTCCTTTTTGTGAAGGATTTCACTTTGAGATAGCGCAGCAGCTTGGCTCACTGATGTTTAGAATATTATTAGTGGGATTGCAAAGCTGAGGTGTTTAAGTGGTGCTCCAGACTTCTAGACTCTGGACTTTCTCCTAGGTAGGAGAAAAAAAAAAAAACAGGAAAATTTTCTTCCTTTGAAAGAGGAAGTAGTATGCTCAAGCAGAGAGAAGCTTGTGGGCAAGGTGCAGTGGCTTAGCAATGTACAAGGCTCAGGCTAATTCCCATGTTGTGGTTTCTGTGTGAGAAGAGTTGGACAATTAATCCACAATTACAGCCCTCTCATCCAGGCCTCCATTCTTTCTGGCCCTGGTGCCATCTTGCTGATTAATCTGAGGGATGTGTGGTCCTTCTTGTGGCTGAGTTCTCCATCTGTGTGATGAACACTGTGGACCCACATCTGCAGTGCTGAGCACAGAGCTGTATTGCAAAGCAGTCTGCTAATGTGATCTGGAGCATCCCAGGGAAAAATGTTAGAGGCTTGTATTCCTTTACATGGCTCAAATTCATCACTGAGCACATGGCAAGGTTTAGGGAGAGTGGTGGGTGTCTACCTGCTGCAGTACAGTCATTTTGCAGAGCAGAAATTAATACCCTGTGATCCTGAGGCCTGCTCCAATCTGTTCCAAGCAGTTGTAGCACCCACTGACTGCTCTGAAGCTCACATAAGTGGGAGAATTGCCCTTGATAACAGCTGCATGCAAAGCAAGATTAGCTGCATGACTTCATAGGCTGTTTGGAAACCAGACAGCCTTCATTCATAAGTTGTACAGATGCATCTGCCTTGAATCAGCAGTGCTCCCTACAGTCCATAGCCAAATAGTCCAACACTCTGAACCTTGCAGCGTGTGGTGGATGGTGGAGAAAGAAGTAAGGCAGAAAGCATGTGTTGAATGCAGTTGTAGTAAGGCTGCATGGAAAAGCTGCCCAGCTCACTAAAACTAGACCTTTGTGCTGCTAATGAGAAACACCAGTTTAGAAATACTATTAGTCCTTTGTAGGGTCCCACCTTCCCTCCAAGCACTTCACCTGAGAGCCATTAACTAACCCTCACAACTGCCCTGTGCTTGGCTGTTGGTTTTGAATCCCATGCTGCTCATGTGGCAACACAGAAGCTGTAACTGGTTTATCATCCCAGAGGTGTTAAACAGCCAGTGCCTGATACTGGGATACCTGTGTCTTAGCTGTGCCAGAAGAGATGTTATACAGACCTGTCCTGCTTTGCATGCTACCCTTCACCTCTCTCCTTTCAAAAGAATCTGGCATGCTTCAGATTTCTACCAGCTTTTCCTGCTTCTATCTCCCACCCTGTTAGCTGTACACATCACCTTTCCACCTTCTAAATACACAAACCAGGATTTTCAAAGGAATCTGTTGGAATGAGATGTTCAAATGCTGCTGAAATTAAGCCTGTGTTCATCAGAAGATCACAGTCTTAAACTGTAATTTCTCTCATTACAGTTGTTCAAAAGGAAAATAGAGAATTCTGCCAGTTGAAGATAAAGTTGTGTCTCCTTCCCCTGCCAGCCCAAAAGCCTCACAATTGCTCTGGCTGTTGGTAGTATCTAATTAATGTAACTTTCTCTGCAGTTTCATCTGTTGCCCACAGTTTTAAAAAAGCAACAGCATCTAGCAAGTCGTATAAAGATGATTTAGTCACAGTAATAAGCCTGCTAATTATTTTTGTGATGGTAGTTGTAGACAAGAAAGATATCACAGCTGTCTAGTCTAATAAATTTCAAAAGTCCTGACATTGCCTACTTCCAGTTATCCTGTCTTTAGTCAATTTAATACTGTCAAATACTATTTAAAACTCAATGCTTTAGCAGCAGCAGCAACAGCAGCAATCACTCACCAAAACCACCCCCAGCAAAACAGCTATACCCAGGGACTGAACACATTTGGGAGGCTGGGGCAGGGCAGAGATAAAACAAAATGTTTTTCTGGTTTGGAGGCTTGGTGGAAGCAGAACACAATCTATGGGCTGGGCCCTTGGATTATGTCATTAACTGAAGTTTATCATTTCAGGGTCAGAAAGGCGATCCTGGGCTGTCTCCTGGCAAAGCTCGCAGTGGACAGAAGGTAAGGTGCTGCTCAGGGATCACAAACAGTGCTTTAAACCCTGTGTATACACGTGGGGGGAGTCCATCCTGCAGCCACCAGCTTCACAAATACCTATGTAGGCTTAGGACCGAAAATTAAGACTTAGACCCAGGCTCCAGGAGTAAAGAGAGCTAGCTAAGGTATTGACCACAGTGCACTGAAGTGCCTGCTGCCACAGCTTTTTGTTGTCTAAGTGTTTCTCCATTTTATGCACAATCTGCAGCTTCTGCTTGCTGCTGGCTCATGGCTACTTAAGATAAGCATTTGATCTAGGGTGTAAGAGAAACAGCCACACCTTGCCAGCTCTGGGCATGCAGCTGTAGAAAGAGGCAGTCCCAGTGTAAGCCCTGAAAAGCCTGGAGGCAAAAGGAAGGATGTTCTGGTTGAGGAGCTGAGAAGCAGTGGCTTGCCTCACATCACACACGCAACCCACAGCAGATCACTGCCGTGGGAGCAGCCTTGATGTCCTACTGGTGGAGAAAGGGAAGCTGCTCAGACCACAGCTCTGCTGTCTGATAATAATTTCCACCAGGGTCTGCTCAGATCAACACCAAGCACACAAGTGGGAAGCATAGTTGGGTTTTTGATTTAGTAATTATTAAGAATCAGAGTTCTGCTAATTCTTTGCTGTTTCACAGCTGAGCAATTTTTACTGAGGTAATGAGTCCTCACAGAAGTCTAGAAGTGAACAGTAGAGCTATTAAAGCTCCACAACTTCTACCTCAATTAGTTCTTTCAGTGTTGCCTGCACAATACTTCATAACTCGTGTCCAGGGTGAGAAGCCTGTTTCTTTTCCTTTCATGATAAGCCTTGCTATAAGTGCACAGCTAATAGAAAGCATCAGCCATGAAGAACTTAGGCCTTTCATTTGAAACCAGATGCCTGCACGAAGCACAGCAAGCCACAGAAATGCAAGATGGAGAGCAATTCTAGAAAACACTGAGAAGGCTAAGTCTGAAATGCTGCTTTTAACTTAACAGCACGAGATGCCTTTTGAATTTTCTGGTGCACTAGATGGGGAATGGCATTGGCTGGAAATCATCCACCTGCAGAGTCTGGAACCATTTTCTTGCAAGCGTGCTCAGTGTAAGAAAGGGAGAGATCCAGATCACTTTCAGCTCATGTTAACAAGGCTTTATTCCTGTTAGCAGTAAGAGAAACAAGGAGCTTCCTGCAGGAGTTTGGAGTGATGCCTAATTTTCAAGCTAGATACTCCAAATGCGTTTTCAGTAATCAGGCACAGCACACCGTCAGAGACTTTAAAGGTGGTTTTGATCCTAATCAGAGGAGGCCAAAGTGGGCTTGTACAAAGTGATTGGGTGCTAGGGAGGTTACACAAGGAAAACACTTCTCTGTTCCTATGATGATTTGAGTATGACAGCTGGGATGTGATGCAGTCCCTCTTCAAAAGCAAAGGCCACTGGAAAAAACCCTTCCACACCAGCAGCCTGCAAAGACCCATGTTCTGTAGGCAGGTTAAATAATTATCCCATCAGTACCATCAGCACTGGAGCCATGAGCTGAGCCAGTGTGGTTTGGGTTTGGCAGGAGGTGCCTATTGTTCTTATTGCATCTAAAAGCTAAAATTTCCTTGCCCTGGCTATTCAAATGCCTATCGAAAGGCAAGTGAAGCATGTGACTGAATGAGATCACTGCAAAACACAAAAGCATCCATTCTGCTGGCAAAAAAGCAACAGCTGCCATTAATTAACTGGGTTTATTATTTATATAAGCCAGTTAATAGAGATGTTGTTTAAATCTACACTTCTCACCCAGGCATTTTGTGAAGAGTTGCAATTAGAATCAGAAATATTAATAGCTGGGTCCTGCTGTCAGCAAAATCATTGCAGGCACAGGGAAAACTAATCCAACTTGCTTGCTTCCTGCAGGGAGATGTGGGGTTGCCTGGTTTGACTGGGTTCCCTGGACCACCTGGTAGGAAGGTAAGAGTATTCTTTTCTAATTAATTAGATCTGTTCTGAAAGTTTCTTCTCTAAATCAGGCTAAAAGTCCTAGAATCCAGAAAAAAAAAAAATCTGGTGCCTGATTTGCAGGTCTAGAAAGGTTGTAGCATCAAGACTATGTAAGGGTATGAAATTAAATTCTGGGTCCAAATTTCTGTTCCTTCTTTGTATTCCATGTCCCTCTGCACTGCATCCTGACACTAAGTCTCCATCAGGAAGCTGAAATTGGACCTGGTTCAACCAATGTGTTAACTAAATGGATCCACAACCAGCATCAGTACTCAAAGCCTGGATTCAGAACAGGCTTAGAAACTCTGAGGAAACCTTGATTGTCTTCTCCTGGTAAAGCACATATCAAAGAAAATATCAGTGTGCCCTCTCTGTTTCCCCTGGAGTCTGACAGCACTAGGCAGGTTTTACTTAATTTCCTTTCATGTTGGTGTTTCAACAGCATAAACATCACCAACAGCACACTTATGCCTAGAGAAAGTATGTAGGGATAGAGCACAAGATCCATCCTTGCCTTCATACAGCAGCAGTGTTTGTGTGCTCACAGCCTTGCATTCAAGTCTGCACAGCAATACCTCAGCAATCCATATAGTGAGCTCATAACTTCCATACATCAAGGACACTTCAGCTGACCTTCCACTTCCAGGTTATGTTGGTAGGCTGGTTTGGGTTTGTGAAAGCTGGACCTGTTACAGGGAGCTGTTTGATAGTTGGGCTCAGGGGACATGACTCCTCAGCAGGCCAGTATTGACATAACTAAGCTGATAGTTAAATTTAGCATCTTGTTTCAATCACTTCATCAGTCAATGAGTGGTTGAAGTTAGACTGTTCCTCAGGCCAATTAGCTCCACACAAACACCTACTCAGGTATGCTTTAAGACTCTGGGGAGAGAAAGAAGGTGTGGAGGAGGCTTCTCCAAGACTGTTGGTTGTATGCTTTATATTGGAACAAAATTGCCAAGAGTAGGGGGTTGGATTTGTCCCAAGACTGGTCATGCTTGAGGTGCTGTGTGGAGCTAGGAGCAATCGAGTGATTAATTACCAACCCTTTGCTGTCACAAACAAGTTCTAACAAATAGGGTGCAAAGAATCCCATTCTCCTGGTATAACAGCTCATAAAACAAAACCTTGCTGTTGTGATCAGCAAAATGTAATGTCAGGAGTGCAAGGACTCATAGTGGAAAAAGTGGAGAAGGAATAGGAGATTGAACAAACATTCCTGAGTCCAGCACATAGCCTTCACATCTGAGCTCAGCTCCCACAGGACGGGGCAACAGCAGGGGTAGGCTTCTGTTTCTTCAAGTAATGAGCAAGCTGGATGCTGAAATTTTTCCTTTGGTGCAGCTTAAAAACCCCACCTCCCAGTAGCACTAGTCTGGCAGTAGGTTTGGTGTAACCTGGCTTTTATTAGCATCCTGCATTAAGAAAAAAAATTTGCAGCTGTTGGAGAAATGTTTTGGGGGGAAAAAAGTCTTTTTTTTAATCTGGATTCCCTCCTGGCATTCTCCCAGTGAAAATATGCTGGTGTTTGGCTGAAGGTGAACAACACATCTTGGCTACCAGAAAACAGCAACGCCTTGGAAAAGGACATCCCTCCTGCTCAGTCCATGGAGGGACTGTGAAAGGAGCTCAAAGGGCTTTGATCTGAAAACACCATGTAGAAACTTTCAAATAGGCAAAATATTTCACCAGAGGAAACAAAATACTCTTCTCACTAAATGAAACAACTGGCTCAGCAGCATGAGCTGGAGCCACAACCAGGCAGCATCTGGTTCTGGATACTGTGGCCCCTGCCTTGTGAACGCAGAGCTTTGCTCTTTGTATGCTTGGAGACTCTCATCCCAGCACCCCCAAAGCCATTTGCCTGCACCAATCTATGAGTATATGAAACTGTCTTTCAAACAGCAGATCTCATTCCTGTTCTCTCCATGCAGCAAATGTTGCTTTTGCCTACAGGCAGTCCTTGGGAGCAGTGGCAGGACTTGAATGTCCCCTCTGCCCTTTGCTGCCTACAAGGACTTTGGCTTTTGGCAGCAGGCTGCAGACTACAGCTGCCTTGCAGATACATCTCAGCAGAGCACATCATTGCTCCCAGCATCAAGTGCTGTGGAGGAGAAAATGGTTGTAGCAAAATACATGATTGTAGAAGACAGCAGCAGTGAGAGAGAAACAGCTTTGTTCAAGTCACTCAGAGAGCAGAGACAGAGCTGGGCATTGGTCAGTGCTTCAAAACACAGCCTGCCACACAGATCTCCTTCCCTGGCTCTTTACTCTTCACATTTCCTATCAAACTGCAGCATGATCCAGTTTTAGCTAGCGAGCAGGGATTATAAATATCATCACAGATGAGTAAATCCTTCACTGGAGTGCAATTTCCTTTCTGAATCACAGCCCTTTGTGTTGAGCACCCTGTAATCATCAGGAAGTGTCTGGATAAAAAAGCAAATGGAGTTGTTTTCATACCCTCTGCCCTGTCATTTTAGTGCTATTTGAAGAGGGTTTTAGCAGGTAAATGCTTTTACATTTCAGCCAGCTTAAGCACACACAGGCTTTTGTGGTTTTTCCTCACTTAATTAACCTGAGACAGAAACATTGCAGCATACCATGAAGAAACACATATTCAAAGCTTCCTAGAGCTCCTTCTGTGTGAGGAGGATATTTAATAGGCTGCAACACTAGTGGATTGTCTACATATTTCACTGAAGTGCCATTCGCTTACTGTTAGAGACATCAAGGCAGTGTTTGTCACAAACTTCAGCTCAGCACATGATTCGAGCACCTTAAGGGGCTACCATCCAACCACCTGTTCTAGGTGGACATTGCAGGCTTGAATTACCTGTCCTGCAGGAACCCAGTCAGATCAGAATGACTTGGAGCCTCAAGTTAGGCACCTGCTTCCTATCAGTGGAGGGAGAGAGACATCTGTAAGTGTTTGTATCCATGGAAGTAGGTGCTCCAGTTGTCTGGAGAAAAAGGTAGTTCCTGCTCCAGGCTGTGGCCAGAATAGCTGGGCAGAGGCCCCACTGGCTCCATTCTAAATCCCAGACCACAGCTAGAGGTGCTGAACTCAGGGCTGTTTTGTTGGCAGCTCTCTCTGGAAGGCATGGGGGGTTGGCCAGAACATTCAAGTGGGTCTAGACCTTCACAGCATGCCTTCACTTTCAGGCCAGACACCCAGCCAGGTGAAGCATCCTCTTTCCTTTCTGATGATGCTGAGCTTCTGTCAAGGAGCCAGGCAGAGGATAAGCAAGAGAAGACCTCATGGGACATATTCCTGGAGAGGGCAGGGAATCCTGTCTTCTGATCCTGCTCCAAGAGCTGCTGAGGCCTTTCCAATTAGGAGCTGTTGGCTGAGAAGCACTGGCAGCATTTGGAGAAAGGACCTTTCAAGTGCTTCAGATAAGGGCCAGGCAGTAGCCAAATGGTCTTTCAGGTCAGCCACCACCTTCTCAGGAGGTGCAGCTCAGTCTAAAGTGTGGGCCATGATCAGCAAGGTTGGGCAGGAGAGAACTGGTGAAAAGGGAATCAACATCTTTCCAGGCCAAAATGTCTGAACTAACAATCAAGGAGGAATGCAGAGGGGAGTGGGCAGTAGCCAGGATGGCTGAGAGCATTGCTTACTTCTGCCAGCAAAGGCTTATGCTGCAGCTCTACAATAGCCCGTGGGAAGAATAAAAAGGCTGTTACGCAGAGGTGTGGACCTCTGGGTTCATCCTAGTGAGTGAAGCAAAAGGCCAAGTCCTTGGCCAGGGCTTGGTTATGGCTTCCAGAGCAGGGGATGCTCTTCTGTGGGTTTCACAGCCAGGTGATGTGTGCCGGGAGCCCTGCCTGGGGACAGGGTGAGTAGCAGAGCCTGAGTTACAATAAGCAGTTGCAACCCACCCTGAAAGCATCTTGTGATCTCTGTAGTATTTGTGTAAGGGTTGTTTCTTGTTTGTTTTTTCTCCCTGTTTTTTTCAAGTTACATTTTCTGCCCTTTAAAAACAGTCTTGCTGGTAGCCCAGCTAAAGAGTCATCTCTGTAGCTCCTAACCTGCTCTGACTCCACTTGATGGAAATGAGTTTGTTTTAAATACCTGAAGCAAGATAAGAAAGGATAGGGGGAAATATCTGAAGTTCCTGTCATTTGCAGATTTTACTGTGTCTGAAGAGAGCCCAAGCTAAATCCTGGAGAAAGCAAACTCTGCTACAATACATGCTGCAGTGAAACAGGCTACCTTTGTCCTGCTCCAGCATCTGCTTCTCAAAAATAATTAAAAAAAAAAAAGTAAAAAACTGAGGCAGGTTTATGAAAGACCTTTGAGAACAATTTGAAGCCTGCAACACTTGCCAACCAACAAACTGGATTAAGAAACTCCTTCTAATTAATTCAGCAGAGAGAGAGCAGGTTAAGAGACAGCTTGCTCACCATTTTAGGTAGCTTCATAATGGAGGACTCTGCATCTTGTCTTTCTTAGGACATGGTTTATTGGCCATGGTGGTGTTGGATTGAAGGTTGGACTTTATGATCTTAGGGGTCTCTTCAAACCACAACAATTCTATGATTCTATATCTTGTAATAATTGGATTAGAAAAAAGGGAAGCTGGACAAATTCAAGGTAGAAAAAAACCCATGAGGTTTCCCATGACAGTCAATAGTTCATTTGGTGTTTCTTATGGCATGCCAAGCTCTAAAGCAAAAGTGAGTGCTCTGAAATGTGACCCATGGAGTTCTCCAGCTTGCTCAAAGCCAACATTTCACCATACAAGCCTGTGGTTTCCAAAGGATTAAGGGTAGCTTTGCTAAGTGTGTAGATTACAGACAGATCTGAGTGTGGCTATAAACTGTTACATTTATTCATGGAACAAGTTCCTTCTTGAGTGACCACTAGACCCCAAGAGGGTTTGAGTGATGCAGACACAAATCAACATGATAAAAGTCCATGTGGTTCTGCAGTGACATCCCATATCTAAAAGCCTGCTTCTCCTCAGAACTTTAGTCCCACCTTGTAAATTCCAACCAGATTATTTTATTTGTCAGGCCTTTTTCTTATTATTTGTCTCTTCCATCCTATTTCAACAGGGATATAAAGGCTACCCTGGACCACCAGGTCACCCTGGAGACCAGGTGAGTCTTCCCAGTTTCCAACACTGAATCTTTAAAGGGGGGAGGATTTGCTGACTCTGATGCTGGTTTGGATCCCGTGTGTATGGACAGCCAGCTCCTGTGTCCTGCCAGGGGAGGCTTGGCACACACAGGGATGGGCAGAGAGCTCTCCTGCTGCCAGCAGCCATGTACATACACTGACCAAGCATCAGCAGGTTGGTGGGAGGAGACTGCCCTGGAGTTTCTAAATTTAATTTATAATGTTTATTCCTTAACCATGTTAAGTTTGTGTGGTGGAAGAAATACCAGCTTGCCCTACTCCCCCTTTATTTTTCCTTTTACATTAATTTCACCTGGAGTTTACTAGACCACATCATATTAAGTACTAACATGAAACTCCCCTCCCAAAGCCCATTCCCCCTCTGGCTTTTTCTCCTCCTCCCCCTCTGCTCCCCTCCCTCCTCCCCCCCCCCCCCCCCCCTTTTTTTTTTTATTTGGTTAAGTCTGATGTTTGCAGTTGAGGGGGAAAAAAAAGGGCAATGAATAGCAGGCCCTGTTAGCAATGATGTTAAAGGATATTATACATGAATCCATTTAGTTCTGAAGAATTTTGGCAGTGGTTCTCCCCCAGTAAAACGGTTCCATATGCCAGATATACATGCAGCCTTACACCTTCTCTTAGCCTCCTTGTTTCAAACTATCTGCTGCTTTCACTGCAGATGGAGGGAGAAAGAGAAACTGCAACACTTGCTTAATGCCTGGGTCCTATTGACTTGGCTTCTGTGTGTTTCCCCCTCTCATTAATTTATATCACTGTCTACCCTTAATATTGTCTTCTTCTCTATAAATTGCTCCTGGTTAATCCATTCCATCCTCCTTTCCCTCCAGCTTGAAGGATGAAGCAGCTAAAAAGCTTTCCCAAGTATGACATTCACCTTACCTGCTGCTTTTTTTTCTCTTTCCAAAGGGCCACCGAGGACCAGATGGAAGCCCAGGTGCCAAAGGTTATCCTGGCAGGCAGGTGCAGTAAATCTCATCGTGCTGTGAACAGGCTAGGGATTTGGGTGTGCAGGTAGCTAAGTATATGCCCCACTAAATACATGTCCCACTAGAGACAGTGCAGACCTCTAGAATGTGGTTGAATATTTTCCTTCTTCCCTTTCCAAGGTGTTGTATCAACGTCACAAGCTTTCAATTCTGGGGGACATTAAGGTTGTTAGAAATTATTTTATACCTGTGATAGATAAAACTTTCATTTCTACAGCAAAATCTGATCGATTTTTGCTTCAATATAATGAAAGGAGGAAAAGAGGAAAAAAAATATTAATAAAAAACATGGCAGAGAAACATGCCTGCAAACTCTTAGGCATAAATTGCACCTAAAGTTGAGCAGGTTAGAAACCTGGGACAGAAAAAAAGAAGTGTGTCAATAAAAGGAAATACTTTCATGAACTCTCAATTGTACATTTCATTAGTATAATCATATATACATATAGAACATTATGCATGGACCATAAATATGTATAGAAAACATATCTGCAGCTGCCAAAAAAAAATAGGTGATGAAAGAAAATCAAGACTTTGTTTTCATTTTGAAAGAAAATGCACAGAGATAACTGTAGGAATGGAGGAGTGTGCAAAGAAAAATGGATCAAGACTGGATCTTTGCTGTCTTACTGATGTAAAATGCTGAGTAGCAGGAAGAAAATGAAGAGGGAGAATTTGTAAGACCCTAAATGGAATCTATTGAGGGGCGGATGACCTGGCCTTTGTAAAATTTTGAAGTGAAATGAGTTTATCCATGGTTTTCTAAACTGGACACATTAATGTTGTATTTCACCATCTTTCCCTTTAAGTACATACCTGAGGGGCTAGACAGATGTCAAAGACCCCACGCAGGCTCAGACTTGTGAGTTCTTACCCAGAAGTGTAGGTTATTGGCCTAAATGTGAGCTAGATGTGCAGAACATGTCTGCATCTCCCTCTTTCAGACTATCAAGAATGTGTGGTCCACTTTGAAGTGAAAATTAATTGGACACCTTGCTTAGCATGCTGGAGAGTGCAGATGGTAGAACTGGATGAGAGCTTTATGCACCTGACTAAATGCTCCATTCATACTCTGAAAGGCTCTTAGAGATCTGCATGTCAAAGAATCTTCTAGGTGTGAATGTGTGTTAGGTGACTAACATTGAGAGGTCCAAACCATATTGGACATACAAGGTTAATGAAGGCTGTTCAGCAATTCTCCAGAGTCCTGCCTATCACATAAGCAGAGGGAAATCTTTGCACTCCACATGTCAAGAAAAAAAGTGCTTTCTTACAATGTGATTTGGGTCAGAAAAGTGACTTTTTTATTATTATTATTATTAAGGCAGCTTTCTTCAGCATGTCTGGATGCTGTGTGTATCCAACATCAGCTGTTTACTTCACTGAGATTTTACTACTTGTTACTCCTGTCAGCTGTGCTGGCTCTGCAGCATAATGGGAGAAAGAGCTTGGCTCTGTTTTGATTTGTGCATCATAGGCAAAATTCTTAACTTCACCCCAATGGCTGAAATCTTTGGCAATGATGCATGAGTCAGGAAAGAGCACAACTTGACTTTCAGATCCCAGGCTGAATGTGCAGTGCTGCCAGCTACAGAAAATATCGAGTGAGCCTTTTCTTTCTTTTAATCTTCCCTTCCAAAAAAGCCCAGCAACATTTGAAACTAGACAAAATGGACCTAGGAACTTGCTAGAAGACAATGAACAAGTAAAATTCATCATGCATTTTTACAGGGTTCTTTTTCACAATACCTTTAGGGAGCAGCAATAAGCATAGAACTAAAATGGGGAATGTATTTTCAGTTCTTTCCATGGCTGTTGATGCTGGAAAGAGTTAGAGATATTGCAGCATCTCCACTGCTAAGTGGCTTTGTAGGGTGTAGAAATTAGAGAGACTTTCTCACTGCATCAGGGTCCACTTGTGCTCCCTGAACAAGTATTGAAATACATTTGTCATCTGCTATGCTTGTGTTCAGCTAGGCAGGAAAATGAACCAAGAGCTGTTGGGTACAGAGCATCACTGTCCATCGCATCTGAAGTGTAACACAACCTCCCTGCACCCTGCTGCATTAGCCTGTTTGGGCTTTATGATCAGAAATCTCTACTTCAGCCCCAGGGAAGGCTCACTATGTGCAGCAGTCTCAGGTTCTGCAGAGTCCCAGCTCCCCAACAATGGGAGATTTGTTATTTGTATAATTTTGTCCTTTTTTCCCTCCTTTGTTGATACGCCTTGGACTCTGCGCTGAAACCACACAGGGACAGTGCTGGGGATTTGGCACTGCTCATTGGCTTGAGCGAAAGCCTGTCCACATTCGTCTTTGTTTTTTCCTCTGCTCTAGGGTTTACCTGGCCCCATAGGGGAAGCTGGTCCAAAAGGCAGTCGGGTAAGTAGACTTTTGTTTGGCTTTTCTCTACTTGTTTTTACCAAAGTCTTCTCCAGGAAATTTATGCCTAATTGTGCAGTCCTGAGGCTAGTTGCTTTCATTTGTTGCATTCAGGGGAGGTGAGCTGTGCACCATTTGTTTGCTGAAGCACTACCAAACTTTTAAAATTAGATGTGGAATGCACCAGGATCAAAGTTCACCAATAGTGCTGTTGATACAAAGTCAAACCCCTTCAGAGCTCACATTGCAGAAGAGGAAAGAACAGCACACAAATTCCTACCAAAGACCAAACTCTGAGCTTTCTGCAAGCCCCATCTCCCAAAGGCCTCTTTAGTTCCACTAAGTGTGGTTCAGCAGTCTTCAACCACACTGAATATGGGCTCATTTGGGTACAGTCCTGGGTTTGAGAGTGATTTATATTATACAGAAGAGCAAGCCAGCATCTTGAAGCCATGTGCAAATACAAACATTAATATCTCTGTTCTGCCTGGGTTTTCTCACCAAACTGAATTGCTGGAGGCTCATTCTCACTGCAAAGGATTGTTGTCTTTTCACCAGTTAAGGGCTCTTGTTAATCACAGTTTGTTCTTTTCCTGCAATTATAAATTCACAATAAGATTCAGAGCCAATAAAATCCCCCATTTCTCTAACATGTGATACTTTCTCTGTAACCCAACCAGCTGGCTTTCATCACTAGGAAAACTGCAAGGAACAAACAAATGTTGACCCCGTAGCTAGCTGTATTCCTGAGCTGGGAAGGGAGATGGCACGTTCAGTGTCCTGCAGGAGAGGGAGGAAGATGTGACATAGCACAGGCTTGCTCACCTCACTTCTGCAAGTGATGAAGTTTTCCCTGGGGCAACTGTTTGACTGGTCTGGCCAGGACCTCTTGTAATTGTTGTGTGATGTATGTGCAGAACATAAGAACTGAAAATTATTTCCCACTTTTTGCAATCCTGAGAGCTGAGGACTGAAATATTTACAGCTACCCAAGAAAGCCATTTCTCAATTCAAATGCAGTCATTCAGAATTAGGTACTAAGGTGAGATATCTGCACTTTGTGGATTGAGGGAGCCAGCTCTGGACTCTTCTTCACACTCCACCTCTACATTTTTCTTCTACAGGAAGTAGTTCAGAAGTTACCTGGTTTGTCTTGGGGTTCAGGAGGCAAAAGCAAACAGCATGGTTTTAATGTAGTCACATTTCCAGGCTAGGAATTATCCCTAAAGGGAGTGATGGACTGGTGAAAAATTTTGGTGAGCTTGACAGTAAGAGATTTAGTGATGATGGGGAAAGAAAGATGAGAGAAAATCAGTGTTAACACTTGGCTCTTGTAACAGTGAGGTGCCACCGAGGGGGCTCCCTGCTGACATTCACTTCCTCTTGATTCTGCCTGTTTGGCACAATTTAGTCCTTTGCAGAGGACCAGCACACAAGGTAACTTTGTACTAACCACTGAGCAAAGAGGATTAAACACAAGGCTTCAATTGTTGCAAGGAAAGGAAAACAGAGGATTTTATACATCATGTCTTAGCGGGATCTCAAGGATGTAGAGAGATGCTGCATACTTGAAAATGTGCTGCCTGCTGATGAGTTTGTGAAACACATTGGTGTAGAGGAGGCTTCTTCACAGCTGGGTGTCAGAGAGTCTGTATGTACACACTGAGCCTTGCACACTGGATCCAAAGAGCCTGAAGTGGCACATTTAGCCTTTCCCTGTCTCAGTAAGGCTCTTTGGTGCTCAGGTTGATACAAATTTTGCAAAAGGTTTTAGTGGTGCAACAGAATCTGCAGGTAAAGGCTTCAGGCAGAACCATTATGGACTTGCTCCTCTTTCAGCTGCAGGGTGCTGGGCAGCATTGCATGCCAGGACAAGGTGTTTGCATGAGGAGGGGTTGGCTGTGGGACCACCATGTGATGTTAGACAAGAAGAAAGGGCTTGATGCAAGAGGATGTTTTCACAACACAGTGCAGGATGAGTGCCAAAGGCAGGGAAAGAGCCCTTGGAGACATTGAAAGGAGGTGTAGGCATCTGCATTACATTTGCTAACCTTGCACCAAGCTCCATTTCCCTCAGGTACACTTAGAGCCAGCCCAGGTAAGGTTTCTTCCTGCTGGCTCCTTCCTGCCTGGAGTCCTCATGATCCCTGGTGTGAGGGTATGTGCCCTTGGACTACATCGTGGAAGCCAGCACCATGCAGTCCATGGGCATATACACTTGCCTCAAGGTTTATTTCATCACGGCTGCCATTGACCCGCGCTGGAGGATGCTCGCTCTTCAGGGAAGACAGACTGATTGGCTGCTAAAGGAGAAATGTGCTTGACTGCTTCTTTCCTCTTTTCTTTAGGGATATATTGGTCTCCCAGGATTGTTTGGTTTCCCAGGGGCTGATGGAGAACGAGTGAGTATTTTATGAAGAAAACCCTGGTGTGTTGGTTGAATACAGTTCTACAGAGCCTGTTGTAACCTTCTGTATCCCTTGTTCCTGAAAAGAGGAAAGGACGCCTGATGTTTAACCATGCCTTCTTTAAGCTGTTCCTACTCTTGCATGAAGACCTGTGTCCCTGTATGATGTTCACATTCAGCTCAGGAAAACCTAAGCTTCAGATGGGATCCTCACACCTCATTGTTGAGTAGAGAGGAGTTTTTCTGTATCTTCCTTCACTTAAAAACTTGCCTTCCTCCTCCCCCTTATGAGTTCTCCTTAGTGAGATGTAGTGGGGTACAGAATGTACATGCAAATTCTCTCCTCCCACAGGAATGACATCACAGCCACAGTGTCCCAGCGTTTTGGGTGTCCACACTGGAGATGTGTAGAAAGAGCTTGGCTCTTGGAAAGCCCAGTGCCTGGGACTTTCTGACAATAGCTTTCCTTTCATTTACATTGAGTTTGGGCAGTCAAGACTGGGGTTTGTGGATGGGCTGCTTTGACTGCTGTTCCCATGTGTCCTCCCTTCCCCCCATTCATTTTATTGTGCCTTCTCCAAAGCCACATGTTCAGAGCTTTGCAGGACCTCCCTTCCTTTTTTTGCTCTTCTCCCCCATGTTCCCCCATCTGCCTTATCTCTACCCTCGCAGGGATCCCTTCTTCCCACCGCAAGGAAGGTAACCGTGAGATGAAGACTGATTCCATTTTTTTCTCCCTCAAATGCAAGGTCCAGAAACAAGAGAGGCCCCAGGAGCATGTGGGAGTGAGTGTGTGTGTGTGCCTGCCTGGAAGGGGACTACCCTGCACTCTGAAGTCGCTGATTTAATGCTTGTATAACTAAATAAGAAACATAAACAGGAGTTCTCCAGCGACTGCCTCGGCGGTGGCCTTCATTCGGTTCCAGACCAGTAGCTTAATGACTGCTCCTGCTAAGCACAGCTTCAGCCTGTTGCCCTGGGTGTGGATGTTGCCTGCGTGTGTGCTCCTCGGGGAGGGCCATAGTTAGTGGGTGAAGGTTAATTGTCTTCTGCTCTCGCAGCTGACTGCAAGTAGCTGACATTTTGATTCCCGAACAATGCCGTAGTCATTAGCCTGTTTTGCATTCCCCTTTCTCCTCTAGTTTTGTTTTGTATTGTTGGTTGGCTGTTTGCTTTCTCAACCAGACCTATTATTTTTTTTCTCTGTGTGTTTTCCTTGCAGGGGATCCCTGGAGTTCCTGGGAAGAGGGGCAAGATGGGTAGGCCGGTAAAGTTTTTCCTCGTCTATTATGCAGACAGTTGTTGAATGAAACTGGAAACAAAACCTCTGGCTTTTGGCTGGGTCTCTTCATCTCCTCTAATGGGAACTAAATGGGGAGATCAAACAAGTCTTTCCATGTCTCAAACAGGGAAGAATATTGAAGATACAAATATTGGTTTCTTCCTTTCTTCCATGCCCTGCCCACTTCACAGGCATTTTTCTTCTTTTTCTCACTGTCTCCACACTCCTTTGGATCTTACACTTCTCAGCTTCTCTTCTGAGAAAGCCTTCCACTCTATCCAACCTTTTCTCTGAAAGAATTTTTTAATTCTCCACCATGATTGCAGCATCCCAGGTGTCTGTGCTTGCACTGTTCCATCTACTGTTCTGTGCTCCCACCAGTCCCATCACATTTCCCACTCTGCTGTGATTCTCTCCAACCCTGGTTTGAATAATGCAAGTGTACTTTTGTATAGAAACCTTCTTACCCTTGGTGGTGGTAGAGAGTTAAAGCAGTCACAGATCAGCTGAAGACATATTTGAGGAGCAAGGAGACCAAGTAAATTTGAGAGCTTGACCAGGAGGAAGAGGTGTTTGCAGGTAGGGCTGAAAACAAGGTGGAAACTGTGAGAGTTGCATATAAGAAGAAAGGGGCTTGTGCTGACCATAGCAAAAAGCAAGAGGTGGGGAAAGTACTGGAAGGAGTTGAGGAAAGAGGAAGAGGACAGAAAGGAGAACTTTCCTTCTCCCAAGTGATTCTGCCTGTCACCTTCAGCAAAAGGTATAAAGTTTTTGGCTCCAGGAGTCAGAGGAGAGCACAGATCAAGCACATTTGTGCCCTGGTGTGTCTCATTGATTTGCACCTTGCCCTTTGTGTCAGCCTGAGTCCATCTCCTGACATCATTGCACTCACATGCTCCTTGCAAAATGTCCACTCACCCACACACGGAAAAATCCAGCGCTCTCCTTGTTACCCTTGCATGCGAACGCCTGCTTTCCAGGAGTCCCACGCCTACTGCTTGCTGCTGTTCTCACAGCCATAGCCCTGCAAACATCCCAACAGTGCCACATTCATCCCAGCTGGCTGGTCCTCTCTCCCTGGAATGGAGGGAAGAGAGAGATTTGGGGGGGAGGTGGCAGCAGATCTTATGGTTTTGTGTGGCACTGGTTGCACCAATACCTTCTGTGATGAGTAACTGCAGAGACCCAGTGGCTGTAAGGATGACTCATTGACCAGAGTCAAGCAAACAAAGCAACGGTCGTTAGGTGCAGGGTTTCTGCTCTCTGCCTTGTTTCTGCACAGAGCAGGCTGGAGGCTCCAAGCATTCCAGCTGTTCTTTGGCTACAGTTTGTAATCTTCCAGGCAAGAGTTTTGGCCTGGCAGCCACTGTTACAAGGGGCTCCCCTGAGATCAGCAGGGAATCTCTCATCCATGGAGGCTTTTCGGCTGGGATCTAGAGAAGGGATTAAGAGGCTGCACATCAGCACCTTTGTTCTACGCTGCTCTTTCAGAGGGTTTTGGCTCCATCCCCATTTCATGATATCAGGTTTAATAAGAAATCTTGAATGGGCTGACGCTGATGATTTGTACTTCCCAGCGTGAACAAAAAGATTAAGTGACATCCAGAGTGATTCAGGAAGTCACTGGGAGAATGGAAAGTAGGAACCAGCTGACTTGGTCCCTTCCCAACACTTATCTCCTGGCCTGTGCTGTGTCCCAGCTGGTTTCCAGCATGAGTGAGCCTGCTGTGATTTCTCTGCTCTCTTGTATCACTGGGTTTGCTGGCGTGGCTACCATTGCTGTTCTGTTTCAGTGTCGTCATTGCAAAGGAGAGCTCTTAGAATCCATTATTATCTGCCACCCAAAGCTGGAAAATACTATGGAGAGCAGAGAAGTTGGTATAAAATGCATTTTTTTACTTAGTTTTGTTTGGGATGAGAGTAGGCAACAGATTTAGTGCTCTGCAGAAGGGGAGCAGGGGGCTGGGGGAGTTTGCATGTGACTCTGTGGGCCTCCGAGAATGATGTAAGAGGGAATGATTAAAATAGAAGAACTGGACATGAGTCAGATCTTGAAAACCTTCCAGGGAAGTTAAGTTTTGCAGAGCTGTGAGGGACATGGTGAGTCTGTTGTGGAAGGAGCTGACTCCACCTCCCACTCTGCTCTCCCTGCAGTGCACCAGCAATGCAGGAGGCGAGGGCATTCCTAACATGTGGATCCTGGAGAACTCTTGAGCAAGGAGAGGGTTGGGGGTGGGCTGAGGGAGAGTTATGATTAAAACACCATGCACTGTACTTTAGGGAGACTGAAATAACACCAGGATTTGCTGCCTGGTTTAGAGTTAGGATGGAGGCCTGGAGCTGAAGTGGCTGCTAGCTTAAACCTAAGGTCTTGCCAATGCAGTGACTGAAGAGAGAATGGCTTCTTCTGGTGGTTTTGTGGATTTTTAGTGTTCAGCTGAGCAGCTGGCCAAAAAAAATAAAAAAAAAAAAGAGAATTAAAAAAGGCCCCATTGCTGTGAGGGAAGCAGGGCTGTGGTCTGCACTGTGCTGAGGGTAAGGACTGACAGGAGCTGTTGTTATCCTCTGTCTTGGCATGTATAGGCAACGTACTGGTCCTAGTTCATCTTTAGAAAGGAGGTGTACTGTCACTTGGGGAGATAACCTGCAGGCAGAGAAGATACAGTTAGCCATCATTCAAGAAGCACAAAGCTGGAGGTGATGTGGTCTCCTTATGCTGTGGGAGGTGGGTAGCTGAAATCAGAAATGGCTGCACCGCAGACTGTATTAAGCTTCAAGTAATGCAATATTTTCAGCAGTCAAGTCCTGTTAGAGAAAGCTACTTAAAGGCAAACCTTCAGGAAATATATCCAAAGAGGTCTGAGTTCTTGGGTTTTTTTTTTTGTTCATTTTCATTTTTAGTATGTGCTTGTATCTCTTTTTTTCATGTAGAGTATCAATACTGCACCAGCTCCACTATCCTATGCCTGATTTTTGCATACAATGTGTATTATTAGTAGTAATATTTTAAAAGAGATAGAAAGGAAGGAGCAAAGTTTAGTTCCAAGACATATTTGGTAATTCTTGGGTTTGTCTGAGGTCTATTCACAGTTTAGCCAAACATAACTGAGGTTTCCTTATATTTTTCTGCAAAGCTGTTAGTGCTGCTGGTTCCATGCAACACTGAAAGCCTCACCGTGTCAGGTACCAAGTGAACACCTCATGAAAGAAAAGCCCTGGCCCAAAGGATCCATCACTTTAGATTACAAATCATCACTGGATCAGATCATCCCCAGGGCTGGAAGGTTTTGACATACAATAGTGTAAGCAAATCATTGATACCACAAGCAGACATTTGGGCTTCCCAGCCTGTCTGGCTGTGCTCATTGGTACTGTTCTCCCTCTTTGGTCTTCTTGTTGTTGCAAGTGATAGGCAGCTCTGTGTCACCAACTGTTGAGTGCCGTGGTGGGGTTCCTGCCCACCTGCCAACCTCAGGCCAGGGAGGCAAACACCTCCTGACAGCACAGGTTTTGTCATCAGGCTCTGCATAGCGTTTGGCAAGCGCCAACATGCTGCTGATGTGCTGCTCTGATGTGATAGCTTAACAGGTGGAGTAGACCATGTAAGTAGCAGGCACAGAGAGATGGTGTGCAGTCAGGACACAGGGCCAGGAAAGTTGACACCTCTGCCTGTGAGAACAGCTGGAGTCTGCCAAGGCAAGGTGGAGAGATGCTGCATTGCTTGGTGAATGAATAAGAGGAGGAAGAGAATAAGGGACCTGATTTTTTCCCTGTGGCATGCAACTTCAGACAAGCTGTTTAGCCATTCTTGACTGCGTGTGAAACATGGATAACACACTCAGCTCACCCTTCAGCTCAGCAGCTGAAACTTAGCGTGCAAACGCTAAGGATTACTGTGCAGATGTCAAGGAGGAGGTGTTGCAAAGTGGTGTGTGGGGGTTAAGTATTAGAGAGCAGTACCTAGGTGAGTTCAGAAGTCTTCCTTCCTTCTGCCTGTCAGCCGCAGCATGGAGGGTGTGAGAGCCAGCAGTGATCTGGCAGCCACTCTAACATAGGCTCAGTATTTGCTGTGAGCATCAGCGTGGTGGCAAGCTGCCGAATCTGGCATCGCTTCCCACGAGCTGACCACAGACAGGGGCCCCTCTGCCAGCTCTCAGCGTGTAACATGGCAGGGCCTGCTTGCCAGGCTGTTTTTCACGTCTGCTGTCTTCTTCCATGTCAACTTAGGAAGTTATGTATCAACTGCTGCCTCCAGTAAACACCAAGTCTCAATATATTCTTTTTCCTTCCTCTGATAAGTTGTTAGAAGTGCCTGTGATACCCCTGCACTCCCCAGCAGTATGGGTAGGCTGTGGCATCATGTGAAAAGGCATGTAGGAGACACCAGTGCTGCCCTTGGGTGGAGAAGGTTTCATTTCACAACTTCCCCCAGCCTTTTGATATATGGCTAAGATAACTTAGTGGTGAACGTAGTAAGCACATGGGACTTTGCCAAGTTGCTCAGTCTCAGCTGTTGTCCATGCAAACAATGGGGGACGTGGTTTGCCATGTGTCTGGCAAGGCTGGCATAACCACAAATTACTGAGAAAATAAATTTTGCTCCTCTCCCCAGGGACTAAGATGATAAACAGCTCCTCTCTTCTTGCTCCAATCTTTTCTCTGCTTTGGATGCAGCTGAGGTCCTTCCTTGCATTCGAAGAGAAGCAAGCAAGAGTCTCCTGCACCACACAAGTTGAGATTTGAGAGACTGATAACTGCATTTCAAAGCACCTCTTCTTTAACAAGTGTTTGCCAAACCCTAGCTGACTCCTCTGAGCTCACTGGGGCTGCAAAGTGGCAGCCCATCTGGCTTTTCTCATCAGTATCAAAGCACAGACATACACCCCAAGAGCTCCCACCTACAGAACTGGGGATCATGGCTCGACAGGGACTGTTAAGGGTCCAGCTGTGTCTCTCTTGTCACTGGGACCCTGTTACCTAAAAAAAAAAAAAAAAAAAAAAAAATGATAGATTTAAAGAATGGAGCTGTACTTCTCTGAGAAACATTTGAAAGGAATATTGTAACTTAAATTGAAAAAAAAAGTAGGGATGAACTGTGGTTTCCCACTGAGCTAGGTGACACTTCAGTGTTGGTGCATAAGCCATGCTTGTAAACAGTCTGTTTGCATGAAGAGGCAAGTGGAGGTCTTCAGAATTAGTAATCAACCAAACTATGTTACTGAGGGAGTTTTAGTCCCTGAATTGCTTTTTCCTGTTAGCCATCTAAGTCAATTCTTTGCTATAATTTTTATTAACTTGAACTTTTAAAATAGATTTGTTTTGAGCAGGCAGTGATTTTTTTTTTTTTTTTAATGCTTAAGTTGGACACTGAAACTGGGCAGCTGGTCTCTCTTCCCCTCTGGGTCTGGTTCACCACTCTGAAATGCAGGCACAAGCCCAGAGCAAATGTTGCCATCTCTTTTTTTTGGCCCAAGATGTGTTCCACATGTCTGGAGTTTCCCAAATCTCTGTGGTGAGGTTCTTGCATGGTTACTTATCACTCCGATATCAGAACGTGTTCCTACGTTCCTGATTACATCATCCAAATAACCTGGCAAGGTGGACAATATTGGCATGTAGTTCACACTTTACAGAATGAGAAAACCAAAGAGCTTGAAAACACAGAGAAAAGAGTTTGAAAGGTGCCAATGGCCATAGTTTCAGCTGAAAGACAAGAGCAAACTCAGAGATGGTTTGTTTCCAAGAATGTCCCTAAGTGACTTGTCCATTACAATTCAAAAATACTCATGAAGAATTGAACCAAAGTCTCCTAAACAGGAGATCATCTTTCTTGCTTCAGGAAAATGTTCATTCATAAATCAGATCAAAGCCTCAGAATTATTTTCATTAGAAATATAAGGAAAAACTACTACCATTTTTGAGTCTGAAAATATTTTGATCACCAAAGCTATTTGACTTTCTTAAATAGAAGACTGCTTAATTTGGAAATCTTGGCCACAAATAATGAGCAGTGGTGGCAGATCCAGTGCTCTTCAGCATTAGGTAACAGGGGCTGTGCAACCTGCACTCTGTTAGGGCCCCACAGACTGGGGAAGAGTCAAACCCAGGCATAAAAGGGCAAGAGGGTGGAGGGGCTGTCAGATAACTTCAGTGATGTTTGGCTGAAAGGGCTTCATGGGACTTTTCCTTGTATTTGGATGAATGGGCTGCCCATGAGGGCTGTGCTCCCACAGCTGCAGGGGTAGTTGTGTTTAGAAATTCTATGAAATCTTTAGCCAAAGAGGGATGTGACAAGGAACTGTGAAGTCTCTTGGGGAGAGAGAGCAAACCTCCCTTTTGGGTGGCAAAGGAACAGAACTGCAGCAGGACCAACAGTCCTGACCTCTTCCTTCCTCACAGGGATGAAAGCTGTCAGCCTCAGGTCTAGACTCCCACATCACTGCCTGCATTAAAGCCAGTGAGTGTGGGGTTTGCCAGGCTCCCTTTAGGGTGGCTCTCAATGCTCTAGGAACCAGCATGGGGGCTGAGTAGCCTGCTTGCCTTCATGCCCACCTGCCAAGGGGATCATGTCTGCTCTCTCCACCAAGAATGCTCTCAGAGGTGTAAGCTGCCAATATAAGCTACACTTGTTTATCTTATTCTCCTCCTTTTTTTTCCAGTGAATGCCTTCTCTCACCTTCAGCCCTGCTTCTCCAACACCACCTTTTTTTAATATTATTATTTAAATTGTTTGACTTGAAAGGTCCATCCCTTGGGGAGACTCTTGGGCAGGGATTCACCTGGCCAGAGCCAACTGGCAAATAGAGTCTTTCACAGACAAGACAGGAGGGCTGGTTGGTCTGAGCAGCTTCACCTTCAGCCAACAGGAAAATAAAGTCCTATTTTTGGAGAAGGATTCTGTTGGCGTGAGGACCTGCCAGGATTCCTTGGAGCAGCAACTGCCAGACTGCCTCCCTTACTCCATCAGAGATCAAGCTTTAAAATGAATCAGATGTTGTGTACATACAACACACCCACCCACATGCACACACCTGAAAAAGCCTTGAGGAAGCAAGGGACATGGTGCACCCCACTGGTCTCCACTTCCCTGAGGACAGCTGCTTCAAGGGACAAGCAGTGGTGACATCTGCTTAAACAGAATAGCCCTTTGGCTGACAACAGCAAGAAAGGGCCTGCTGCTCTGTTTCTTCTAAGCAGAGGAAGAAAAGAAGGGGAGGGGAGGGGGATGTAATCCCCTGGTGCAGGAGGAGCTGGTTCCAGTGTCTGTCTAGGTCTGGTTGTTCTCAGCAGGAGGCTCCTGGTGTATGAAAGGATGTCCTTTGCAGGGAGTGTGGATGAAAAGGAATTAGGGCACTATTGTAGGGCCACAAAGATAGAGATTTAGTTATTGGTTCAGCTCTGAACTTCTCATTCCTGGGATAAATCAGTTTGCATCTCCCTGTGCCTTAGTTCCTTCTCTAACAGTGGTTCCTCAGCTCCACCGAATGCAGTGACAACAAACTGCAACAACCACTGTAAAGCTCTGCTTGGGGACAGGAGAGCACAGCATCACCCAGATCTTAGAGCAGAGCATCTGCTTGCATGGTTTTTCTCCAGCTCTTCTTCAAGCTTCATCTTGCTTCTTTCACTGAACTTCTCCTTCAGACAATGTGAAATCCATTCAGCTGGATTACTTTTCCCCACCTCCTCTCAGCATTTCCCAGTTTTGAGATAAAGCCAACAACCTGACCTCAGCCACTGCAGAGGAGCACCCCACTGGCTCTTGGCCACTAGAACTTATTAGTCAGGCGTTCTCCTCCTAGCTCTGCTGCTATTTGCCATTCTTTCCTGGTCCTGGTCTTTCTCTGCCTGTCCATTCCCTCCTGCAGGGTGGGCAGGATACCAAATTGGTATTTTTCACTAGGGTGTTTTATTTTGCCATCCCCGTTCTTAAGTATAATTTTCAGGGACCAGTCTTCCTGGAAAAAGAGCTGCACCCTGACAAACAGTGGATTTGCTGCACCAAAATCCCTTCTGCACCCACTTTGGGAAGCTCAGGAGACTCTGAATGTGCTGTGGCTTTTAATCTCTTTCACAAATCTCCTGTAATGGGCTGCCACTTGTGACCTGCCTGTCCACCAGCACCCTAAAATGAGCTTCCTGCCCGATGTGTTCTCTCTCTGTTTGGGCTCCTGAGGCTGCTGGAGTAGTGCACAGGAGAGGAGCAGAGGTGCTGTCACTTACAGGAATGAAATGGATGTGTTAAGTCTACTTGTAATTGTTAGGTTGCTTGCTTTGGTTGAATAGTGCTAGTTTTTTTACTGGGGAACATCTCTGTCCTTTAGGTTGAGGCAGGAGGAAAGAGGCAGTGAAAAAAACAGCTTTAACAGATATGTGAGAGCCAATAAATTAGGACACTGTGGTCACTGGAACTCTTGCTGTGGTTTAAAATGCTATTGCTTACCCCATGGAAAGAAAGTGCTTTCTTTTTATTAGGGGCTTACAAGATTGATTGTTTCCTGCTGTGCATAGGACTGTGTTGGGACAAGTTTCACAACCTGGTTTGGGTCTTTGGAGACTGTGTGGATGTAGAAATATCCTCCTTCAGACACCAGCCTTAGTCTCACTTAATGTGCAAAAGACTCTTAACACATGTGTTGCTAAGCTCCAAAACTGGTCTAGGATGCTGGGGTTAGTTGAATTGAAGCTGCTCTTTCCATTTGTCTCCTCTTCTGGGTTTGTTTTACAGCTCAGGCCAAAAAGTACCAGGGGACCACCCAACACCTCAGAGATCAGTGAGCCTGGGCTGGAAGGGGTGCTCATGCCAGCAGAGCAGATGGTGTGTTAAGGGCAATCAGGTGCTGGCTTTGTGCTGAGTTTTGTCTTGGGCCTGGCTGTAGGAGCAATGTTGCCAGCCCATACTTGTCTGGGTTTTCTTCTCTATTTCTTCCCACTTTGACTCTTTTCCATATCCTTTTGAGGACAGGCAGAAACCCTGGCACTGTGGGAAGAGTCACAGTGTGTTGTGAATGGATTTTGTTGTCTAGTCCCTTGCGTACTGGGTAGCATTGGCCAAGTGATCTCAGGTGTTCAGCTCTCTGCCTCCAAAACACAGGAATAATCAATAATCTGTTTTGGTTTTGTTTGTGTGTGTGTGTTTTTTTTTTTTTAAATGCTTGGAGATCTACTGTTGGAAAGCCTGTCTAAAAGCTAAAATTTTATTAATTATGTTACTAAGTGCTTCATCTCCTATATCTTCAAGCAGTAAGGTTAGTACTGGAAACTGGGACACAAAAAAGAGATTAGTGGGAAATATACAAATTTAAATAGTTCTTTATCAGGACTCTTTTATTCTGATAGGGGAGTGCCTTGTTTATATCACATTGGAAGAGACTTAAACCCAATTTAGAAGACGTTTCTGGTCTGGAGCAAGCGTTCCTCTAGCTGATACTATGATTGTACTATTCAGAGTAGTAAAACCTTCCCATGCTGGCAAGTCCTTAGTTTGACAGAAGACACTTGAGCAGCCCTAGGGCCAGGCTGCTCCATGGCACCTAAGGGTCACTCTGTGCCCAGCTCTGCCCAGTGAGAAAGGAAAGACGCAGCTGGACAAGTGCTGAAGGCTGTGACTGAAACCCACAGCAGCATAAGTACAGTATCAGTCTGTGTGCACTCGTATTTTCCTTGGCAAGTTGTATGACTGTAAACTGCAAAATATTCCAAGGCAGTCAAATATTTTTTGTCTTGCCTGAGCAATGAGTTTTCCCTACACATCTCTGTTCTGATCTTATTGATTCAGCATGTAGCAGAGTTATTTTTCCCTTTTTCTTTTTTTTCCTTAAAGAAAATTGTAGGGCACACCCCCACACCTTCTTGTTATATTTGATGTCCTTGTCTCTAGATGGCAGAAGGCTGTTTCCAGTGGCTGTTTACCACAGCTTCTTGGCATGTGCTCAGGCTTGAGGGATGTAATACCCAGACAGGAAAAGGCAGACAACTTTCCCATTCATGGTGTTGCCCATAAAACGGAAGTACTGAATCCAAGCAAGAAAGCAATAGCTTGTGTCCATTCAGGAGTGACTACTGAATGCTGTAGGGAACTGGTACAGAAGAAGCGAAATGCTGGCTCTAAAGTCAGTGGCAAGATTTTGGTTGTGTTAAACAAGCCTTCCATTTCTCCCAGGTATCTTTTCACCTAGTTTTGTTGACTCGAATTTGTAAACTCTCAAACACTGAAGGGAGGTCATGGATGACATCTTTCACTGCAGAGCTTTCCAGTGTAGTTTCCTGTTCTGTCCACTGTGATTATTTCAATTTTCAGTGTTGCTGGTGGGTTTCCAGATAACGTGCTGCTGTTGGCTCAGGTTTGCTTTTCCAAGGTAACCAGAGTTTGTAGCATACAGAGGAGCAGGCAGAAACAGAGAGCATCCTTCTGGCTCAGCAAGGACCATCTTCTCCCTGTCCTCTCCATCCCTGTCTCTTAAGCCCTTAACTAACCCACAACATGGTTGTTGTGTCCTTTGTATCTCCACAGTGGTGGAGCCACTGAAGGGTGTAAGGCAATTTTACTCCCAGTTGAGTCAGAAGTGCTGCACTCACTAGCAGTTGAAACTTGTTGGTGAAGCACATCTTCTGGTGTAGCCTCATTAAGCAATACTGCTACTCTCCAAGACTGCTCCACCATAAACAGAAATGGTAGCAGAGGTGGTTTGAGCTTTGCTTTACAAGTTCCCATTCTGAACTGAAGCACAGAGGTAGATGCTCTGTCTAGGAACCTTTTTATATGCATATATATTCCTTAGTTTTCCATCCTGATGCCCACAGTCAGAACTGTGTGAGAATAAAGCAGGATTCTAGCCGTGGCTAAATTAGCCAAATCCAGCAGTCAGAGCCTGGGGTTTAGGCTCTGCATATGTTCTGTCCATGGAGAGCTCCTCTAGCAGACAATGATTTCCCCACTGGCTCAGAGTTACAGGAGGTGGATGGTGTGTCGTAGTTTACCCCACTCCATCTTAAGAGCGATACAAGAAAAAGAAGTGGAGAGTTACAGCACTCTCTTAATGCAACATCACAACCTCCCCAAAGCACCTTCCACTGCAGCCTAAGTGGAAGCTGCTGATATTTGAGCCGGTCCCTGATAGCTCTTCACAGCCTGTTGCCCACCAGTCCATTGCTGAATAAAGTTCAAGCTCAGGGAATAATTGAGTCCAATCCATCTTAAGCTCAACTACTTCCTCCTAGAAAACATTGGTGTAGTGACTAAGAAGTTTTACTAACCAGAGAGGTGGTGTTACCCGTCTGCTGAGTTCCTTCTGAAGGAGATGGAGCATGTCAAGACAGGGAAGAGCAAGCTGCTCTATTATTTGTTTGCAATGAGGAACTGGGGGGGCTTAGGGGAGCACAGGGTCTGTCCAGCAGTGCAAGCAAGAGCACTGTGTCACACCGCCACGTTCTGGCTCAGTACTTCTGCTCCCTTCTCTGTAATTGTTTGAAGTCTTCCAAATTTGTATCAGATATAATGAGATGATGAAGAAGTCTTTTGTGGTGACTTTTTCATGTAGTAAACATGGTCTTTCACAGCTCTGGGGTGTGGACCATAATGAGCTTGGAATCATTTGTTCCTCTGGCAAGCTGAAAGGTCGTGAATGCATTGGAGTGAATTCACTAGGCATCTTTGATCAGCTCCATTAAGCATCTGCATGGGCTCCAACAGACATGACACTGTTCAGCTATCCTGTGAGAAGGGGGTACTGTTAAACTGATTGTGTTAGCAGGCAGGATGAAATAATTCAGATTGACAATCCATTTCTGAGGATAGTCATTGCAGTGAGGTTTATGTATTCTTCCAGAACATAAGAGATTTGGGATTGACTTTTAAGGAAGTATCCCTAGGTGTAGGCTATTACCTCCTAAAAGAGGCTGGAAAGCACTGTATCTTTAAATATAGACTTTGATTTTCCTAATGTGAGAGTATCCTTTCCTATATAAACTAGACAGCACAATCTTCAGGGCTGCATGTTCCTTGTTGGACATATAGGAGTACTTAGGTGAGCCAAAAGAAGACTGAAGCACTGATTTCCACCCTTGCTCTCTGCTATGCATGCTCACATTGGCTTTCTTCAAAAGTCCTGTCTGTCATGTGAAGCCCAGGGCTGTCAAATGGTGCTAAGAAAAGGCACAGCTGACTGAGGACTGGACATAGCCTACAAGGCAAGGTGTGAACCAGCAGCTTCAACATTGGGTGCTTGTCATAGCATGACCAAGGAAAAAGTCTTCCTGTCTCCTCATTGATTCTTCCTCTCAAGGCTCCCATTAATAAATGTGCAGCTCATGGCTGAGCCTTGTGAACAGTACTTCTGGTTACCCTTCACTGGCCCCAGGAGAGAGCAGTGAATCAGAGCTTTTGGCCTTATGGAGCTTCTTGCTGAGCAGATGTGCTGGTGGTGCAAGAATGGTTTGGATGAGAACAAGTAGGCTCTTGGACCACACTTCCTTGTGATCTGCTGCCTACCAAAGTGCTGCACTGAGTGCAGGGGGAGCAGTTCTTAAACTGACCGGTTTTTGTCCATCAATAACTAATATTTGTGTTTGCCTCCTCTCCTCAGGGCTTTCCTGGTGATTTTGGGGAACGAGGACCTCCAGGCATCGATGGGAACCCAGTAAGTCAATAGCTTTATTCCTTCTTTCTTTCTGTTGCAGCAGGCAGCACACTACTGCATCATCAGCTAGCACACTGTCCTACTTCAGCTAGTTAGAGCTGAATGAAGCTTTTAAGTTTGGTGGCAGCTGCTAGCATTTTGGGTTTGTTCTTCCTTAAAAACAAACATATATCCCTGCCCTGGTCAAGCATGCTGTGAACTCCTGTGTTCAAGTAAACATTCTGTAACTGCCAGGTCATCATGTTGCTATTTGCTTTCCATCTCCATCTTTCTTGCACTTCAATCTTGAGAGATGCTTTTTCATTCTGAGGATATGAGTAGAAGAAAAGTCAAGAGAGAAAAGGCAGGGATGTTGCTCCTGGTTAGCAGGCAGTTGTTGGAGCATGTTGTCCATACTACAGGGCATAATGCAAAGTTGTTGAGAGCTGCAGGAGTCACCTTATTGACTAGTGTCCTCTGAATGGAGCTTCATATGAACATAGCAGGGAGGCATGGACCCACAGGCAGAGGGGTGTAGCATCATAAGGCACTACTTGAGTGCACATGAACCTCCAGAGCAGGCCATGAGGTACATAAAGATACATGTTCCTTTCCTTTCACCACATCTCATTTTGAAATGCAGGTTAGCAAACTGGTACCTCTTGCTTTGCATCTCACCACCCTGTAGAAATAAGTTTCTAAAGTACTCCAAGCTGAGTACCTTTCCCTATCTGAAGTGACTATTAACAGGGGTGCAAGAAGTGCCACATTCCCCACTCCAGCATCTGGGAGCACTGGGACAAACTCCATAGCCCAGGCTTCTGCTACTCTGCCCCTTGCCTCAAGCTGCCCTGGGACTGCAGTGGGAGAAGTCTCCAGGCTCCTGAGTTCTTGGCCTCTGTCCGGTCTTCATCTGACCCCTGCTGGCTTTCTAAGAATGGGATGTGTCTCCTGGGAATTGGGTCAGGATGGTCACAGAGACTATTTAAGCAGCTGCATGCTGATAAGGTTTATTTTGCTCTGCTCTTGTAGCACTTAATACCAAACAATTAGCTATGAGCTGTCTTTTCCACTGCTCACAAAACATGTCCTTGTGGATTGCAAAAGTCCTCAGATGTATTAATTACTCTAAATTACTTTCTGAATTACTTTGGTTCTCCCTCAATTAGCATGTGAGCAGTGCTGATTCATCTTTAAAATTCCTGCTGTCTGGGTTATTCACACATAAACACAGTGCTGCTCTTGGGGTTTGATGGAATAATTTCTGTGAAGTAACCCACTCAACATGTGTCTTCGAGTTCCTATTCATCATATATAGAGCATAAAAGTTATTTTCACAAAGGACTATAATCAGCAAGCCAAGCTCAGCCACAGCCCAGCCTTTGTGGGAATTCAACATATGAGTGAGAAATGCAGCAAACTGCAAGAATCAGATTCCCAAGGAATAATTCTGCAGGACTTTTCCCATCCTTCAGTCAACTTAAGCCATGGGTCAGAGTGGAATCAGTAGTCCCAAAGTAGAAGACTCTCTAGATTGCATTGCTATTTCCAGCCAGCCCACTGGGAAGACCAGGAGTCTTGGAGGTCAGAAAGATGTTTTATTCCCAAATAACTTTTTTTGATTTCTTTTAATTTTGCAAGTTTTCTGAGCCCCATTCAGAAGATGGGCTCAGTATTAGCTGAATGTCAGTTCCCAGAGTGTTGGAAAGAAGCTAATGTCCCTTCCCTTCCTTCAGCCCCAAAGATTGCTCTTCTTTCATCTTATCAAGGGCTTTTCAATATTAATGTGCCTTGGAGATTGTAGAATGAAAACAGACTGTTTCAGCTGACTTAAAGGGAGGTTCACAGGGTCACAAGCGGAGTCACAGACGCAGAAAAATGCCAGAAAGTCTGTTTGTGGAGCACATAAATATGCCGAGTTTGCTAGGTGGAGAATGCAGCTGAATTGTAGGCAGGCTGCCACGGGGCCTGAGCTGCCTCAGCCTCTGTTTGATCCACGGAGCACTTAGGCTGCTGCTGCCGCCTCCATCTCTTGGGGATGGCAGAAGCCGACGGTCTCTGATCTTCTTTCCGCCCCCTCCAGACAGAGCAAAGGCTCTTCCAGCCACAGCAGCGTTTTCCCCTTCTTCCCTCCTACCAGCTTGCTGAGAACTGTTGAGCCATCACATTCCAGATCCCCGCTCCTGGAGCGCTTTAGCCACTCCAATTAGTCTCTTAATCACGGGAATTAGACATGGGAAAGGCCTCTTGATTCATCTCCTTGTCTCTTTTCCCATTTCCCAGTCCATGCACTGAAGAAAGGAGAAGAGAGCCCAGTTTCCCTCACAGGTCAGGGAACAGCCTGTCATTACTGAGAGCCACAAAAGAGCACCTGTAAAGCCTCCATTTCCCAAGCCATCCAATGACTCAAATTAACAACCAGTCCTGTCCACATCTCCCAGGGGAGTCCACCCCCTCCTCTTCCAAGAGGAAATCCTCTTGCCTAAGATGTGAGGCTATGTATTTCCACATTTACTCTTTCTTGAGGAATGCCCACATGACATAACTCAGAAATCCAGACAGTCTCTTCCTGCAGCTGGTGGGACCAAGAGCCAACCATTCCAGTCACCCTTAGAGCCTGCAGAGCTTACTGGGAACCTCAGGCCACTGTGCAGCTCCTGTGCTCAGTGTTCCTGAGGATATTCCCTCTTCTTGCTGAGCCTAGTAATGCCAGGCCTCAGCTTACATATAGCTTGAAGCCGACCTTATTACAGTAGCTCTGAGGACACAGAAATCCCACCCACGGGTAACAATTGCTCCACAGATGTCCCAAGTATGCAGGAAAGGATCCGGCCATAAAAAAGGCAATTTTAGGCTGGTTGAGATTATGAAACGCTTTTTGTGTGTGCTTGCCCAACAGTCCTCTACTCCACTTCCCATAAAATAAACACACATAACCCCTTACCCAAGGAGGCTGAGCACGTTTACTCACGTTGTGTCCCCTTCTCTTTCACTAGGCAAAGCTTTCCATAAAAGGGGAGTTTTATTGCACTGAAGGGGACTACACCAGATGTGCACCATAAACTCAACTGCTCTGTCAAAGGAAATAGCCAGCATGAGCCAGAGCAGGGGTGGGGAGGGCAGGGCAGAGCCAAGGGGAAGTTTAGTATTTCCAGTGCACTTGTTTTGAGAGGCCCTGGTGAAGATGGAGGCGTGTAAGAGCAGGTCCTTGCCCTGACAAGTAATCCACTGTCAGTGCAGCAAAGGAGCAGGTGATCCACCGAGGGAGACACAGGGACAGGCTGAGCATCACGTGGTTGCCAAAGCACCTGGGCTCCTAGATGGGTGATTTGTGTGGGTCTGACACAGCTTCTCTGCTGCACTTCACCTGGAAATGCTATCAGGCACCTGCAGGCACTCCTGGCATGTGCTTGTCTTTGGAAAGCTGGCGTGGGGGGGGAGTTTGTAGTGGAGCTGGGAATTCAAGCCAGCCCCCCTGATAGTGACTCCCTTGAATAGTGAGCCCTGACATGCTCTTGAAAAGCCTCTTAAGAGGAGCTGGTGCTTTCCAAAATGCCCTGCTTGGGGACAGTCTGTAAGAGACAGCAAATGAGCATGGAGCCCAAGACAAAAACGTCTGTAGTCCATCCGCTGCTCGACCCCTAAGCAAGCGCTGGCTGCCCTGCAGAAAGCTCCCTGCTTCAGACACAAGGTGCTGAGCCACCTCCCTGCAGACAAGCTGCAGTCCCAAGACTAGGGGCTTTTCCAGGAAATTAAAGAAATGGCTGGATGAGGCAGAGTGCAGAGGATGCTGCTGGCTCCCCACCTTAAATCCTCTCTTACATAGAGGAGCAGCAGCCTCAGAGCATCCTGTACCAAGGGTACTTCCAGGGCCCATGAAGCAGCTTCAGAAGCTGGTATACCCTCTCCCTAAATTAACCACTTCATTTTTCATCCAAGCCTTTCTTTTCTCATGAGTTTTGTTGGTTTTCAACCATTCCCCCAAAATCTCAACTTCCCAAAACTAAGCAACAGCTTTCCTCCTCTTTCCACCTTGGTGTTGTCCCTGGTCCCTCTCCCTGCCCATGCCTGCATCTCACCAGGGGCAGGCTCCCAGCCACTCCCCTCCCTGGACAGTGAAATGCTCCTTTTCTCCAGCCAGCTCCCAGGAGGGGAAGTCAACCCTGCAAGCAAATGTTGAGCAACAAGCAGCCCTGTGTCTGGAAGCTGCACTCCCAAGCACTTCCTGAGATGGAAGCTCTGGATTGTGTTGGCTGGGGAAGGGGCTGTGGGGGGATGGAAGGGGGAGGGACGGTCTTTGCCCTTCCCTCAAGTTCTTGAAACACTGAGAGGCCTTTCAGGCTCTGTTTGTCTACAAAGTGCCTGTAACCATGTCGGTCTGTCTTTCCTTTTAGGGAGAACTGGGAGCCCCAGGTCCTCCTGGAGTCCTTGGACTCATTGTAAGTACAAAAACAAATTGAGATCTGGCTTCTCCGGGTTTAACCCTTTCAGGCTGCATAACTAGGCACAGATTTTCTTCTTCCTCTGGCAGGGCAGTGAACAGGATGACTTTTTGTGTGGGGGAGGTGTGATGTCTGGGGAGAGAGGAGGCTGGCTGGTAGACTGGGAGGTGGAGGAGGGCAAACTCTAAGCAAAAGGGAACAGATTAAAGGTTTGCTGTTAGTGCCTCTATTCCTAGTAACACACTCTTTTGATAACACTTACCAGGGTGTTTGTCTTCAAAGACACAATATTCATTCCACACCAGGATCTGCCATCTTTCAGAAAGCAAGCCCCTGTAAGCAGTGACCCAGGGACACACAGCTCTTGCTCACTGGAGAGGCGGTGGGCAGGAACCGTCTGTCCTCTGGGCACACAGGAATTTGATGTGCACCCTCCCCATCCCATCACTAACCCAGGTAATTATGCACATAGTCACATTCCATGTTTCATTACACCCTTCCCCAGCAGGAGATAAATGACTGTAAGGATGGGTGGCAACTCATCCTCTGGCAGCTGTGCTGGGGATTAGTGAATACCCAGCTGAACATGCTGGGATTTATTTTTAGTATCAGTTCTTGTTTCAAGAGATTTCCTTCTGTGCACATAAAGTGGTAGCTCCTGTCAGCACGAAGCCTGTCATGGGTCTAGAGCACAAGTCCTATGAGAAGCAGCTGAGGGAACTGGGGTTGTTTAGCCTGGAGAAAAGGAGGCTCAGGGGAGACCTTCTCATTCTGTACAATTCCCTGAAAGGAGGTTCTAGCAAGGTATCAAACACTGGAACAGGCTTCCCAGCAAAGTGGTGGAGTCCCCATCTCTGGAAGGACTTAAAAGCCATGCAGAAGTGGTGCTGAGGAACATGGCTTACTTGTGGAATTGGCATTAGATTAATGGTTGGACTCAATGATCTTGAAGGTCTTTTCCAAGCTTCATGATTCTATAACTCTTCATGCTTGGGGTAGATCACCAGAGCCAGGAAGCACAGGTTTTGCCTGGAAGTGATCTGAAACGAGGACAGGCAGCATGTGGTTTCTAACCTGCCTTTGTGATCATGAGGTTTTTATCCCACACTAGCTACAGCTACCTAAATGGCACCAAATTCTATGTGAGATACAACTAAACTGTTTTTTGGGGTTTTTTTATCCCTGGCTGTCCCCAAGATCTCGCATTGCATGTCCTGGACCACCATTCAACTTCATCACCAGATAGCTCAAGTCTGTCACCTTCTCTGTCTTGATCCATTATGTTGGTTTCTACTAACTTCCCAACTACTCATGTTTTTGTTGGAAAAGCAGCAGTTCTCCTTTTGCTGCTAAGCCTGATCTGTATTCTCCCTTCCCTCCTTTCTGCTGAAGAAATGATCATTTCTGTTGTGAGTTACTTTGTAGCTCTACTTTTAAGGCAGAAAGTTGGTCCTTTGCAATAATGGCTTTTCAGGAATCACTTGCTGCAGCAGCAGTTGGCTGCTGTCTTTTCAAATTAGTCTGGTGATACCTGTCTGGGCAAATAAAAGTTTCAAAAGTGAGACTCAGGTCCATCTGAGTCAGATCTTGTATCCCAGGGTAATATACAACTCTTGAATTCAGGATGCTGAAGCATCTCTGGTGGGATTGAGCTGATACTGACCTCCTTCATCCTTCTCCAAACACCCCTCCTGCCTTGTCATCTCTGTAGGACATCACCAGCCTCCTGCCCTGGGGTCTGCAGCATGGGGCTCACACTGCAGGGCCTGGAGAAGGTGGCTGGGTGTTTGCTCTGGGCTGGCCCCCTTTCAGTTGCTAGCTTCCTTCCCAGCTACAGCCACCCTGGGGACCAGCCAGGTTCCCGACTGCCTCCACACACCCCACAGGTGTCTGGGTTCGCTGTTTAAGAGAAGCTGAAGAGCAGAATTAAAAGTAGATGAAGGCTCTTGCTCTCCTAATTAACTGCATGGGCAAAGCTTTAACTAAATGCATTTCTACAAGAAGCCTTTATGTGGGGAGGTATGAAAAGCTCATCTGTTCAGGCGGCTGCAGCCCAGTGCTCCCAGTGTGGCTGTGGGCCCAAGGCTGCTGACCAGAGAAGTCTTCCTTCAGCAGAGCCTGCCCTGTTTATTTACACATTGCAGGCAAGGCTGGTGCACCCAATCACTGACTCTGTTCATGGGCAGAGAGCAGTCAAAGCCTCTTTAAATGCTGCTTACTGAAGGCTTCTTTTGTGCCTGCACATGAAGCTACTCACAGCAACCCTGAGCTCCAGCATCCTCCTGTGCTGCAGCTTCTCCTCCAAGTCCCAATACACAATGCCATGCTGACTTCTTGCTCCAGCAGGATGGCCACGCTGATGGAACACCTCTGTCCTTAATTCCTGTTCTCCTCTCTTCTCCCCATATCACTTTCAGATATCAGAGCTCAGAAGTGACCCAAATTTTTTGACTATTGCCTTTTCACATTTGAGTCTGTGTCCTTTAGAACATGCCCTCAGATTCCCTCTGTAGAACTCAAGAATACTGTGGTAGATTTTTTCTGGAACCACGAGTAGCTTCACTGGAAAGAAATATACTCCAGGGGTGTCTTGAAGCAGCTCCGTATTTTAAATTTTCAAACAGTGGAAGAGGCAAATTCATCCATGCAAAAGTTAGGAAGAACATACCAAAAACTCATTTCTCAGATCCTACCCCAGCTGTGGACTTCAAGGTGGTTTCTTCATTAATTTTCCTTTTCCATTTGCTTTTAATTTTTTTTTTTCAATTGGTTACTAGCTAGAATTCCTTATCTATTTGTTTTTTAGTGGATCCTGTTTGGGAGTCTGAACACACTCCCAGGCACCCTAATGTGTGGTGCAGGAGCAGGATAATCACACTTTCTCCAAGCACCCAGCACACTGCCCACTTGCCATAGCCATGCAGAGGAGCTGCAGCATGGTGAGGCTGGGTGAGCTGGTCATGGGGGACAGCTCACATCTCCAGTGATTAGTGTCAAGGCACTTTAGGGTTTCTGCTTTGTGGCAAGGGAAGGATGCAGATAGGTGCTGCTCTTCTTTCCTCATATACCTGCAAGGCAAAGCCCCTCTGCTTCTCTTCCTTAGAGACTATCTACATGTTAAAAGTCTTGTGCCTCCTTGCCAGGATGCTGCTTCTGCTGCAGTCAGTGGTGCAGACAAGAGAGGAATTTCTCACCACATCTGTTGGCTTTTCAGCTAATGGCTTTGGTACTTCTCTTTCTCTTACTAGGGTGACATAGGCCCTATTGGACCAATGGGCTACCGAGGACCAAAAGGCTTAAAGGTGAGAGAAAAACTGAGCTGTGTGAGCTCATGTCCCACCATGGCAGGGCTGAAGATTCTTTTGTTTCTCCCTTGGACGGTGTTCACTGTCCTGAGAGAAAGGATGGGCAGCAGTACTGACCCAGGACTGTTAATACAACATCCCACTGGTGGTTGGCAGCAGGTGCAGGTCAATGCAGAACCCCGGGAGCATTTCCCTAAGTGCTTCCAGCCAATGGAGGATGTTCAAAGAACATGGGACGGATCTTTGGGATCAGCCTGGCCTTGGGGCTGTGCCAGGTCAATGCTGTTGATCCAAGCCACCAGCCCCATCAGCAGCATCAATGTCCTAGACCTGAGTAAGACTTCACAGTTGACTAGGACTCACTCTGAACTTTCTTTTGTTTCAGGGACTGATAGGAAACCCTGGAGAACATGGACTGAAAGGTGATAAGGTGATCTGAATACTCCCTTATTGCACTGTGTTTTAATTTTGCATGTGAAATCCCCTTCCTTCCCTGCCTAGCTTCTTTTCCTCATTCAGCACCATGGAACTGGTTCCACTCTGGCTGCTCTTTGCCCCCAGCCTCCCACTCTTCCTCCTTCCTTGACATTCTAGTTTTGAGTTTTCTTTCTTTTATGATGTCTGCCCCATCCCCTTTTCCATGGAGTATAGACCAGTTATGCTCAGATCCTCTCTGGACCTTCTGTCTCCCACTGATGATGACAGTGACTGTAAGATTTTCTGGAGTTTCACTGGGGTTTTATGCTTTTATATTGGTTACATGTTGGGATGGGGAGGAGGAGGAAGACCTAACAATACTCACAGTGAGTTTGAATTAATGTATTTGAGGGAAACACATAACAAAGCAGCACAACTCACTGGACCAAGCCAACCAGCTGGATTCCCAGGAAAAGCTCTTCTGTGTTAGGTACTTCTGCACATGTTAGGAGAAACTCACCTCAGTTCAGCTTCCTGCTGAGAGGAAATTGCCTTATACTGAACTGATCTAAATCACTTTAGGAAAAGAAAAAAGGAGAAGGGCAGTGATTGCAGTGATTTAGTGCTGCTGGCACAAAACCACGCAGCTTGAGCTAAATCAGCATGAAACTGTGTAAATGTCTCAGTGTCATGAGAACCATCCTCCTACAGATATTCTACTGCAGGGTTTATTTAGTCTGAAAGAGTGGGAGTTGCAATCATTTATTGTTGGCTCTGATTGCTCAGGAGGGCAATGGAAAATGACCATTAGCTGTATTTCCCTCTTCCTGTCTGCTGTCTTATTCTCTTGTTAGGTGTTTGCTTTTAAAGAATGATTTAGCAGCCCAAAACTGCACAAGGGGGAAGTTGTCTCAAGCCAGCTGATTCCATTTCCCTTGTGCTACAGCAGCTCTTTGCCAGGGCTGCTGTGTCTGCAGTTTCCTTTCCTCCCCAGTACCACCTTTTCACTTTTGCAGGGAAGGAGGGACAAGGCAGGAGGAGGACATTTTCTTTAGGACAAGTTGGTTTCTTGTCTCAACACCAGTTCTGTATAGCCTACACATTCTTCTGTTTGCTGCTTAAGTAAATGCTTGAGTATCTTAAGAATTACCAATATTCAAATCATTGTTTAGCAAATTCAACTTTCCTGGGCAGAAGCCTCCATCACTTTACACAGACTGATCTATTTATCCCCAGTATTTCTTCAGCCACCACTCTCACAGTAACCAAATGGTTTGAAGCTCTCCCTAGAGTTCTCCTTACAATACTCCCAAGTGTAGAATTATCCATCCTCCCCCAATCATCCCATGCTTGGTTTTGCATTGAAGTTGGACTTAGAAATACCTGACTTAAGGAAATCCCACATATGGGAACACAGAGGCAGAGTCTGTGTGTTCATTTAGTGCCCAGCTAGGCCTTGGTCACAGGAAGGACCCTGCCTGGAGCAGAGGGGTTGATTTGTGTTGGAGGCTCCCTTCTGTAATCCAGTTGTGTCACTTTAGTTTCTGCTGCTACTGCTATTTTTAGGCTGTGATGTCATATTTAAGGCTTTGTTTCCTTGTCTACTATTCTTTATTCTGTTGATTAGATTGTGACTTCTGCTGGGTGTTGAAGATGCAATTAGAAGGGTGAATTTAGCTAACTAGTAGGGGACGACTGTCCAGCCACTGTGCAGCAAGCTGTTCCCCACACATCAGTGTGGCTCAAGCACACCTATGCCACTGTCCTCCTCTATGATCATATGAGGTCCCCAAGCTCTCTTTGAAGAGCAAATTATTTCAGCCTTCCAAGCTGGTGCTGCTTTCCTGCAGTGCATTCCCCAGGAGTGCTGCAGGCAAAGGGAGGACTGGCACCATACTGTGCAGAGATGGGGCAGAGCCCATAGAGCAGAAAGCCTTGCTCCATGCTCTACAAGGTGGAGCTCATTAATCCCAATGCATCACATGGTGGAGGCCAGGCATGAACTCAAATAAAGGGCAACATCCCACTCCTCCTGCAGAAATCACAGCTTTTTATCTAGCAGCTAGACAGGCAAGTACAGAGCACACCAATGCTCACCAACTCCATCAGCATCCCCCACAAAAGCCTGGTACCACAGAACTGAAGGATGTTTTTTACAGCTTTGGTTTTCCCACAAAATGCGTCATCCTTCCGTTTCTATTTAAATGTGTTTGTGGAGGCAAGGAGAAGGGGCAGAGAGGGTTGTGTCTGCTCTTACAGGGAGAAGTGGAATTACTGGGTGCTGGAGCCCTAGAGCAGGCTGCCTGGAGAGATTGAAAACCAATCTGGATATAATCCTGGGCAACTTGCTCTGGGTGAACTCGCTTTAGCAGGGTGGGTTGGACCTGACAATCTCCAGAGGTCCCTTCCAACACTCACCGTGTAGGGATTTTATGACACTGCATAACCCTGAGATAAAGAGTGATCTTGAGAAGACCACATGATGTGATGAGTGCAGAGGAAAGGTGGAGGAAGTGGAGGAAATCCTAGCTGCTTGTTCACATAAAGGAGTTTTATGAATCGGCACATCTGTAACTTGTGAAGTATGCAGCTCAGTAAAATACCTCAAGTAGTTTTTCAGTGTTAGCTCCCTTTGTATTGCTAATCAAAAAGTCTTGGGAAAAGAGATGTCCAGTCAAGAGCAAAATGAGGTTTCTGCACAGTGACCTCATCTGCACACTGCAAACAGCAAACACACCTTGCCCTTGCAAATCTGTCACTTCCCTCCCAGCCCCTGTTCTGTGCATGGTGTTAAGAAGCACCTCAGGGTCTCCAAAGCTGCAGCTCTTTTTATAGGTGAAACATGAAACAGGCAACAACCCCTGGGCAGAGCCTGTTTGTAATTTCAGATGGTGCATTCCTCCTCCTTCCCATGAGGAAAGTCATTGCAGCCCCTTTTTTAAATTATAAACATTCCTGACCCCTTTCCTCCTTATTTTTTTTCCCTCACCTTAAGGACACACTCCCTGATTTCAGATCTGACAGTTTCAGATTTACTACGCTCAAGGCAGGTGAAAGGAGATGCCCTGGTTCTCACTTTTGGTTTAATATACTAATGGCCTTTGCAGATGGATCCTTCATGCTGTGCTATTGCAATAGCATGTGAACATCTTGAGTGGAGCTCAGCTGAAGATAAAGATGTTTTGTCTTTCCTACTTCCTTCTTACCTCTCTAGTGCCTATTTCTCAGAGTCGTTTGAAAACTGTTTGTCATGTGGTCACTATCCCACTTTGCTTAAAGGTCAGGGGTAAAGGCTTGTTCCTGACTTTAACTCTGCTCAAGAAAATCTTTTCTTCTAGTAGCCATTTCTTCCAAAATAGTATTTCAGTGCAGGTAGAAAACAATTTAATGGAAAAATACTTCTTCTTTTTTTTTTTTTTTTGACCCTTTGACAAGGAGTTTTCAGAGCAAACCTCTCAAGAAAATCTATTTTCCTGCTGTCATCTGGTAAGAGCCAGGATTAGTGTGGGTTTCAGTGGTCTAAGTCTTGGACTAGATAAATTAAGTAGAAAATTCAGAAAAGATGAGGGATATGTGGCAATGCTGGAAATGAACTGGGTCATACAGTAGGTTTTTTGCCATCTCCATTATATCTCATACTTGAGGTTCATCTGAACTGAAGCTGTGCAAATAGCTGATTGTTTCCATTTGCTTACATTGCCAAAAGAAAAAAAAAATGAGGGGGGAAAAAAAGGATAGATGGAAAATAGCTTAAATGAAACAAAATATTGGCTGTCTAACTCAAATTAAAATATTTTGGGTTAAAAACCAAATGAGCAAAATTAATTTAGCTTTTTTTTTTTTTTTTTTGAGAGCAATGTTTCAATTTTGCTCTGTAAAAGATTTAAGATGGTTGAGTGAAACGTTCTGGGAACATTTACCAAAATATTTAAGCAAATTTAGCATGAATGCAGGAAATGTTTCCATCATTGACTCTGCATAGTTCTTAATTATTTTTCTTATGAAAAAGTTGTCTCCAAAAAGTCTTTCCCAAAACAAGCCTTAACCGTCCACAATTTCATTATGTCCTGCATGTTACTGAAGTAGTTAGAATTATTTCAGCTCTGATAACAAATGGGTGGGTTCTGCTTGAGTAGAAGTAGACTTCCTCTGTCATCTCTTAGTAGACTTTGGCTCTGGTGCAGCAATCCATATGTCTTCCATGTGGACTATGTTTAGACATATAGCTCTCTGCTCTGGTATGGCTTCTTCCCTTACTAGGAAGCCAAGTTCAGAGGCATGTGCTGTGCATGGGACAGAGTTCCTCTAACAGTTGTTTCTGTTGGGTCTTGTCATTGTACCAAGTTTTTACAGTCATTCCTCCTTTAACTTCCCAAGCAGAATTTTCCTTTCTCTGCCCCATCATTGACTTATCCTTTGTTTAAGTAAGTTATTAAATAAACGAGGTTGGAAAAGAAACCATGAGGTCATCTTGTCCACTAGCCTGCTCAGAGCAGGGCTGAGAGGCAATGTAAGAAAACTCACTGTTCCTAAGAACACCTGCAGGGATACTTATTTTCTACCCAGGGAGTCAGAATCTGTTGCAGTGGTTGAAAGAGGGGTAAGAAAGATAGCTTAGAAAATATTGTCAGTGATGGTGTGCTCAAAGATGGGATCTACATCCCAAAGAACATCAGCCTACCCCTCCTAGGAAATCTCAGCCTAAATATTGGCAGTGAGAGGTCACTTAAACATTACTGGAAGTTACTATTGTTTTCTTATGGAAGAAGACTGATCTTTGGTGCCAGCACTAGGATATGCTCACAGAAACCATGAGTATTGTTTTCTTTTCTTTTGAGCCTTATGAGAGAAGAGGTCCATTCACTGAACACTAAACTAGCTCTTCTGTTCTGCTGAATTTTAGCACTTCACCACCTTCACGGTTGCTGTTAGCCAGAGGAACATTGTCTCTCTTCCTGTAGCTCCTGTAGAAACACAATGCTTGGGAATTCCTATTTTTCTCTCTCCTACAGTTCCATTTCTCACTTCAGGATCAATGTTGGGAGATACACACTTCCTTCAGGGTTGTTGTTATGGTTAATATCATCTACATTCTGCCAGCAGTTCAGTTTTGAATGTGAATAGTGCTGAGACTTCTGCTGTACAATGCTCCATCTAGCATCTACCTGGGCATTTGGGGCATTGCTGTTGCCTATTTTAACTCTCTGGTGATGTGTACCCAGGGTGATCAGGGAGGAGCAGGTGTTCCAGGAGATATCGGCTTCCAAGGAGACAAGGTAAGTAGTTTTCCGTACTCCACCATTTTTATCCCTCACATAGCAGTCTGTGTGGCCACCAGCTTCCTCAGCTCATCTTAAGCCAGGAGCAGCTGGAACTAGGTGCATCCTGTTGTCAGGTTCCCCTGCTTGGGTAGTTCCCTCTTGGGGTCCGCTGAGCCTTTCTGAAAATGATGCCAGTTGATAATAAAAGCTCTTCTGCTGGGGGCTCTCTAGAAAAGCAGCCATGTCTTCAGGCAGAAATGGGAAGGGATGGGATTGATGGGGGTGGGGGTGAACGTGTGTGGTCCAGCGGCTGCAGACTTGGAGGTTTTGTCTGCTCAGTGCAGCAACTTAAACCCTGACCCAGTGAAGCACTTAACACCATGTAGAACTTCTAAGCAAATGACTTCTCCCCTGTGACTACAATATGATACTGACTTTAGCTGACTAACACTGTGCTTAGCACTGCTCTGGGGCTGACATGGCTCTGAGCCACAATGAACTGCAACAGCTCATGTGTTCTTCAGGGCTAAATTCAGCCCTAGCTTTAGCAGAAACATCTCACTGACATTAGTGCAACTGTCCCAACTCCTGCTAGGGCTCAGTGCAGCCCTTAGAAAGTGCTTCTCTCTCTGCTGCAGAGGAGCTGGAGCCTGGGGAATTAGGATTTCTTTTTTTTTTTTTTTTTTTTTTTTTATGATGATTCTGAAAAAAATGTGTCTTTCTCTCAGGGCAGCCAGGGTCTGCCTGGGGTCCCTGGGCCACGAGGGAAACCAGGCCCCTTGGTAAGTGATCAAGCATCTTCTGCTTCCCGATCTCCCTTTCTAAAGGTTCAGTGCCCAGCTGGAAAGACAGCCTGGCAGGGATGTGCTGTTCCAACAGGCAAGCCAGGAGCCAGCTCATTTGTCTCCATATTTTTTTCATTACTGCAGGGAAAAGTTGGTGACAAAGGTCCAGCTGGGTTTCCAGGACCACCTGGCCCTGAGGTACGTCCCACCACCTTCTCCTCACATATTTCCTTTCTGCTGTAACTTCTGCAGCATCTTTTCTCCAGCACACCCACATGGTAGCTCTCTCCCACCTCGTTTTGCCCCTGCAGCAGCAGCTATTTGATGTCTGCAACTTGCCACCCGCTGAGAATCAGCTCTCTGATAAACACCCATGTGGCACTTGAGGGACTGTCAGAGATGCCTATCTCCTTTCTCTGCTGGAGGTTTTCAGCTCTCCAGCCATGCACAGACAGGCCCACACAGGGTTTTGATTAGGAGGCATATGCATGGAGCTGTTGCTAATTCATACAGAAAGCAAAAGCCAAGCACTGCCTCCCACGTGGGCACCCAGCCTGATGGAAGGAGGGGATGGCTGCCACTGCTACTGCTCACCATGACACCTGATATATTTACCTACCCCGAAGTGGTGTGTCCTGGGGTCAGAGCTAACAACAAGCAGATGGGTTGCTTTAGGACAGTGCACAACAGGGCTGCAGAAATGCCGAGGCAGAAGATCTTCGCTGCGCTGTAGCGTTTACTGTTTTTTAATGAACTGAGGTCCACTTTTGTTCAAACTGGGAGACTGAACAAACTGTGCATCTTGTAACCTCTAGCCACCCTACATTCAGATTTCCTGGTCTCCAGCTACCATTCCAAGCCTTTTTCTTCCCAATATTCCTGTGAAAATCCTGTGTGTAACAGCTTGTTCTGTTCTTGTTGTGAAAGGCCAGTTCCCAGAGGTTGCTTCTAACCTGGCAAGCAGCTTATCACAACCAGCAACTTCTCCCCATCTTGCAAAGCAGAGCATCCTGTCATTTTGCAGACAGAAGATCTCAAGTCTCCAGAAAAACAGAGAGCTTCCAAAAACCAGAATGACAAAAAGCAGTGGAATAGAGCCCCAGACTGTCTCCAAGTCACAGGCCAAGTCACAGGCCAGTCTCTGTGGCCACTGGTCTTTGTTCTCACCATATTACTCCCTGACTGTTCTTCATCTGCTTTTGCAGAACAGAACACTCATTTCATGATTCTTGCACCTTAATTCCCATGTACCCTCCTCTTTTCATCTTAGAGCTTCACTTCTCTGCTAGAATATGATGGTACATGAGGGGTGATGAGGTAGAAAGGATCAAGATGGGTTCATGACTCTGCATCTCATTATTTCCTGTTATTCTCTTCCACTTTTTGTCCTGGATATTGTGGAGAGGCTTTTTTTTTTTCCAGTTTTCCCCCCACAAAATCCTGTTTCATGTAGAAAAAATTCTCTTACTGCCCTTACTGAAGAAACTCTCATGGTGGGAGGATCAGCTTCCCCCAACACATCATTACTTTTCTCCTTCATAAGCAACCAGACAACATTTGTAAGATGCTAGAGAACCACTTCCAGCACAATTGCTGATCTGTTTTCTCCTCATCAGTGTTCTGGTATTTTGCTGGGTCTGGAAGAGCTCTGGTTTGAGTGCTGCCACTTAGCAATCGTTCCTCTTTGTTGCTGTTGGAAGTAACCACAGATTCCTTTGTTTCCTCAGTGCAGGGCTGGTGGGAGGAAAGGAGTCTCTGCCTGGCTGAAGGCAGCAGCTAATGAGCGTGTCAGCACCTTTGCTAATTCCTGCCTGCTTCCCCTGTCACTGCAGCTCCTTTCGCCCAGCACCGCGATGATGTGCTGACTCACAAAGATTAATTAAAACACAAATTGCCAGTTCTAGCTGTGTGATGACAGGGAGGCCCTCACAGCAATAAATCTTCTAAGAAGATGGACCTAAAGGGAGCTGCTGGGAAAGGCTGCTCTTGACTCAAACTGATAGCACTGCTCCCATTGTCCTGTTCCTTTCCCTCTAGAAGCCAGGCACAGACACTGCCAACACGTAACGAACATCTCGGCCCTTGGCCTTCAATTCAAACTCTCACTGAGGCTGTCCTCTGAAGCTGGCTGCAAAAGTCCAGCTCTGTACCCTAACAAATTCTTGTTTTCTTCAGGGCTTCCCAGGTGACATTGGCCCACCAGGAGAAAATGGTCCTGAAGGCCTGAAGGTAAGTGGAGCATAGATCAAAGCCCTGTGTGGGGTGGGAAGCAGCCAGGGAAAACAAAGTAGTGGGACGGAGGGAAAGAAAAAGCCCTGGAGATTCCTAAAGATTGTCCTGGAAAACCTTTCAGCTTGGTCTGTTTGGCTTGAGGTCCCTCCAAGTGCAGGGCTTTCTTTTTTTCAGTTATTTTTTTCTGTAACAAAATTGACATTGGATGATGTCCCATGGCCCTGAAAGAGGCTTTCTCATTTTAATTGCCCTTCTGCACTTAGCTTTCTGTTTTCTGAGTAACTTTTCCTTTGGCTCTTTCTCAGGGAAAGCCAGGAGCACGAGGTTTACCTGGGCCGAGAGGGCTGCCTGGGCAAGAGGTGAGTGTCCTCAGACCAAAAGCAGATCAGATTTAAAGAAATAATGTTGAGTTTTGAAGATGAATGCACATTGAAATGGTGCCTGTGACTCGAAAACCTCCAGCCTCTCTGAATCTGGAAGCAGATTGCTCATATTCAGCGATCAGAGACCAGCTGAAGAGCAGCTTCCCCTAAAGCTGCAATTCTGTGCTCTTTGCTTCTGATCACTTCTGATCTGCTGACCTTGAACTCTGCATTGGCTTTTATTTTAAAGACTGTTTCCCCCCCACCCACATGCACCAAGGATGGGTGTCAATGCCCTTTTCCAGGCACAGGAATATTCTGACCCAGCTTTTGCTTTCTGCCCCTTTAAAGTGTTTGTATAAAAAGCACAGAGACTTTGCTGTTCTGCAAAGATCCATGTGCCCCAGCACCTGGGAACTCCCAGCTTTCACTGACCACTTCACATGAAAACTTGAAGCTTCATTCCACTCGCAGTCACTGAGAAGGAACAATTGTCATTGATTTAATTAGTCCTGGGGTACCTGCAAGTATTTTGTAGCAACAGAGAAGATATGAGTGCCCTCTGCTTGTCCTGCTGCAACTCCAGTGACTTGTGTGGTTTCTTCTCACTTAGACCAGCCTGAGCTGTCTGTCCAGAGGCACGAGACATTGTGCAGTGAGTGCTTACTGCACACATGGACAGGAATTCATTCTGATAATGCTAATAATTCTTAACTTTTTCTGGGAACTCTTTTGCTTGTTCTCTAAATGGGATTAGTGCAAATTAGCTCATTTATTTGCACTGAAATAGGGGAGAAAAATATTCTAGACTATTTACAAAGGGAATCAAAGCTCTGCATTCCAGGTTCAGGCAGGCATGACCAAGCTGCCTTCAATTTACTCTAGTTAGTGAGTGCAAAAAGTAAGACTAAAGACATGGACATGGAGTTTGACAACAGCTGTGCTGAAAGACTTTAAGTGTGCACCAGACTACACCACTTTGCCTTTACCACTGTGGCTACCCAAGGCCAAGGCTGTGGATTTAGAAATGTGGCAGATTGTGGGTGGTTTGTCTGACTTCCAGTCCCATCTTCATCCCGCCAGCTCGTGCCACTTCATTACCACGGCTGACCACCTAAATGAGAACAGCCAGAACTGTGGCTGCCAAGGGTGCTTTTAATTTCTCTCTTGGCAGTCAGTTTTAGACACTTGAGATAACTTTTGTGAAGCTTAATTGAAGGTCTCCTAGAAACTGTAGATCTGATCCTATCATATTAGAAATTGGTGTAGAGCCAAGGGAAAGGACCGAGTCCAATTGCTGTGTGAGATTTTGAGATAGCTCCATCCTGCAGCATGTGTAGTCCCATTTGAAAGCAAAAGGGAAACCTTCATGCAGTTGCCAAATGGTTCTGTGGGAAATTTTGCAACACCCTTTTTGTGAGGAGGGGAAAAGAAAAGAAAGAAAGAATGAAAGAAAAAGAGTAGAGTACTCAAGCATTGATATCCTTGCCAAATCAAGTGAAGCAGAGCCATGCAAGCATGTCAAGGGAACCCTGTGGGCCAAATCCAGCCCATGATAGGCCCAATCAACTGACCTTGACTTTGGTCAGACTTTGAATAGCTTTTGCTGCAGGACTTGATGATAGATTTTTTTTTTTTTCTGAGATGGAGAAGGGAGATGAGAAATCTCAGAGATGCTGAGCTGCCTGCTCTAAGATTGAGAAGGGCTCAGTTGTTAAAATGTGTCAGCTGAGCACACAGCCTGCATTTAACTGCTGCTCATGCTGCAGACCTTTTGTTCTTGCTGCAAGGTGACTCCAAATTTTGTCACTACTTTATCATTTAATTTCATTTCTTTTCACTTCAGGGAGATGAAGGACCCTTAGGACCACCAGGAGTCCCTGGGCCAGAGGTAGGTTTCAGTCCTTTACTCAGTTACTACCAGCTCTGCTGACCTTGCAGTGGATTTGTAGTTAAATTGCAGGATCACAGGATGTTAGGGGTTGGAAGGGACCTCCAGAGATCTTCAGGTCCAACCCCCTGCCAGAGCAGGACCATAGAATCTAGCACAGGTCACACAGGAATGCATCCAGATGGGTCTTGAAAATCTCTAGAGAAGGAAACTCCACAACCTCTCTGGGCATCCTGTTCCAGTGCTCCATGACCCTCAAAGTGAAGAAGCTCCTTCTCATGTTGAGGTGGAACCTCCTGTGCTGTAGTTTATATCCATAACATGTCCTGTCATAGGGTGCAGCTGAGAAGATCCTGTCCCCTCCCTCTTGACACCCAGCCCTCAGATATTTAGCAACATTTATTAAATTGACATTAACCTCCAGACCTCCTAGTTTAGAAAATGATCTGCCCTTCTAAGGAAGTGTCTTGTCCAAGGTGTTGAGTGGGACTCTAATTTTATTACTTGCTTAGAGTCTCAGACCTTGAACTCTCACCTAACGTTTAAATAGTAAAGCACTTTGACTGGAAACCAAACTGGTTTAGTGGCAGATTTGGCAGTGCTGTGTTAATGGTTAGACTCCATGATCTGAAAGGTCTTTTCCAACCTAAACCATTCTGTGATCCTGTGCTTATGTTCCTGATCTGAGGCTTAAGTAATGGAATGAATCAAGCTCAGGTGTCCGAATGGGCTGAGCCATGGAGTACCTGTCCAGGCATGCTCCCCATGGACTAAACCCAGGGACACTCCAGTGCGTTCCTTCTGCATTGCCTTGTCCTCAGCAAGGGCTACCCCACCTCTATCACCTTGAATCTATGGGGAACACTGTAAGCTGATAGGTTCACAGACACACTGCTGTGACCAAGGGCAGCTGCAAGCTCTTCACGTTGGTTGTTTTTCCATGGATTTCAGGGTCGATCCGGCCGGAAGGGATTTCCAGGAAGACCTGGTCCAGATGGTCCAAAGGTGAGGAAACAGTTTGTTCATGATCAGGGAAGCAGGGGGTAGAAGAGATGAAAGAAAGAGGAAAATATGTTTGCTTAACTCCTACAACACTTCAAGCCTAGGGTATTTATTCCAGAGAGGACAAGGAGAACTGAGGATTTCTCTTTTTCTCTGAATTTTGGGGTTTCAGCTTCTGCTTGGTTTCTTCACCAAAAAGAATGATGGTGCACTTTTTAGGCCATGTGCTTTATTACAAACAAGTGTGTTTCTCCTTTGATATTAACCAACTCGCCCTTCCATCAGCTCATCTTATTTTCCATTGCTTCTCCATGTTTTTGTTCTAAAACAATGCACATCATTCCTATCTTTGCTGCCTAATGAGCAGCAGGAGCCAGGGCAGCGTGCTCCGCAAACCCACACTCAAAAGGAAAGAGAAAGCCCAACAAAAACAACCTCTTCAAACAGTAAATAGCAAAAATGTGGTCTGGCAGCACATCTGGAGTATGTGCCTACTGAGAAAAGGCAGCTGCCATCACCCAGAGACAATCCAGTGACTGTGGCCTCTGGATGGCTTGTCCAGGGCCACTCCACCAGCCTTCATGTGCTGCCACAGCTGCCCTTATCCCATGTGGGTTTGAAATTCTCCCCCTTCTCTTGCTTTTCTCTTCACCTCACATTTTTCTTGTTCTCTGAATTTCTCTCATCTTGCACTGTGATTTCTTTCATGTATGTTCTTTCTTTGGCTTTCATGGATGCTTCATGTGACAGGAACATGCCTGTGTTTGAGACTTTGCAAGAGAAGAATCAGGGTGCAATACTGCCTGGGAATATTTGGGTTGTCTTTTATTCCTGTGGATTCTCTTGGATCCCTTCTCCTCTGTCATTCAGGAACTACACCTCCCCATGGTGTCTGTACTCTTGCTTTCCCTAGATGATCCTCAAATCCCTTGGTTAATCAGAGTCCTCTCCTCCTCTCTTCCTGCTGCTGCTGTGTTTCTGTCTTCATCTGTCTGATTGACTTGGCCTTTCAGATTGAAATGTTATGGGTCAGAAACAGCCCAACTTCAGACACATCCCTGATGAGAACTCCTGTCTTCTTAAACACAGGGATAAAGCAACCAGGATGTGCCACAAGAAAGTGGACAGCTTATGTTTCAGTATCTGAGCTCAGTTTTGTAAAGTTTTTTTTTACCACAGCAGGACCAGCTGCTTCTGGGGCATTTTGCTACAGAGCAGCAAGTGTTTGCTTCATGTTTGTGTCAGCTGTGTTTCTTGCTTTGGATTATCTTTCAAGACACAGTTGGGTTTGCAAAATGTTGGGGTTTTGCTGATTTCCCATGATTGACACAGAGCAGCCCAAATCATGGGTGTGCAAAGGATCAATCACGTACTGAGAGTCTGGCTGGGAGCACCAAGTAACCTGTGTGCTTTGTCTTTCCTTGTCTTGCAGGGTGAGCCAGGAAACAGTGGCCGACCAGGGAAAGTTGGTGAGCAGGTAAACTCTTTGTTTTCCTTGTCTTTTTGATAACCTCCTACATACATTATCTCCTAGATGATCAGAGTGCAGGCAGAGGGCAGTGGCCAGGGCTTTCTGGCCACCTCAAAACTGTTGCTCCAGCTGGGGTGCTTATAGTTTGGCCAAAGCTCTTGGTGAACAGTAGTGATAGTGTCCATGGTGTCTGTTTCAAACTGAAGGTTTTTCCATAGTCACCATGCTGTGATAAGTCGCAGTGCAGGTGGATGTGCTCCCAGTCCTGGCAGCAGGACAGCACATTGGAGCTGGCTGTGCTTCTCGAGGAGCTAAACCCACAGTCAGGAAAGAGACTGAATTGCTGTGTATTGCTCTTATCCCTAAAAGGGCAATTTCCAGCCTTTGCCTATGTAGGTTTAAGGTGCATCCTCTGCTTTGGGTGCTGTGCTGCTTTGGTTCCCTCTGAATCTTTTTGGGGAGCAGAGGAGATAGAAGCTGAAGAAACGAGCCCCTGGAGAAGAGAGGCATGTAGCAGGGGATGTGCACCATCCCTGTAGGCTTAAGGGAACCACAAGCATCAAGGAAAAAGAAACAGTTGTTCCCATGTCTCTGTGACTGAAACCAACCAACTTGTCCACCAGCAGCCCTGAAATTGCAGCCACAGAACCTCCAACATGTTCTCTGTATTCCTACATGACCACATCAAGCTGGCCGCAGCATCTGGCCCTGGCAGAGGGTGCTGCTTCATGACACAGCTGCTCTTGCCAGTATTTTCCCTGACCAATGGTCAACAAGTTTGGTTAGATTTTGTTTAGCTTGTCAGCCTCTCTGGCTCTTCTTTCCCCTCTGTGCAGCAGGCTGGGGATTGCTTCCTCCATGGGTTTCTGGCCAAGCACATCCAAAAACCCAAGGTGGGTCCTTTTCAGTACCAACGACCTGACAGGTTGCGGTATATATCAAGAACAGTAATTTCTATCTGGAAATTCGACCTGTTTCTATGTGATAAATAATTTACTTCATGAGGAGCAAACAACTGAAGAAGCAAAATTCTTCCACACCTCTGAGTTCTAGCTGCAGCTTTATTAGATTCTGCATGATCTCAGGCAACACCTTGCAGTGCTCTGTGCTTGAGTTTCCCCTTCTGTGGAAGGCATGAGACAGCTCTGAGCAGCGCCTAGCTCAATGTCTGTTCTCAGGTGGCACTTGTGGATACTGTTGCAGTTAAAAATGAGTATTTTAGAAGTGCTTTAAGATCCTTAACAAAACATCATCCTTGAAGGAAAAAGCATCATTAGGGTTATTATTCTTTAATGTCCCTCAGGACTGACCTTGGGTGAAAACTGTAGGCACTGCTCACCAAAAAGAAAACACAGCTGGCCTCTGCTGACACCAAAACCAGCACAGTGGTATGAAAGCTGTTTGTATTGTTCTTAGTCTCTCCCTAGAAATATCACCCAAAAAGAATTTCCATTTCTGTACCAGTGAAGTCATAAGAACAAAAAATGTCACACCAGATTAGTGAGGAATAACCTCCTCTCCCATCACACCTTTGCTGAGCAGCACTGGAGTGCTGCATTTTCATTCCTCCCTCCACTTAAGATTCAGCATTTGGTGTTGGAGCTGGGTTGGTTTTTTGCAGATGTCTGAGAGGTTGAGCTACCCAGGTCACTTGGAACTAAAATACACCTTCACCTCACCCCTGTTTTCCCTTGAGAAGCCCTTGATGTTTTCTGTTCCTTGGAAACAAATAAAGAGTGGTCAAACTTTTCAAACTTCCTGTTCTGCCCTCTGAGAGGAAACCCTCAGCATGAGAAGAGATCAGCCATCCATCTCATTTAAGCTCTCTTCCTTCTTAAGGATATCTGTTTAGGCAAACTTGGGAGTTTCTGTAAGGTTGCAAGTGGCACTTGAGCTCTCACTGGAAAAATGAGACAGGGCAGTCCCTGAAGTGTTGTTTTTCCATTGCAAGGATACTGTCTCAGGAAGTTCATTCATAAGATGCTTATTGTCTTCATATGCTGGAAGGACTCCAGCTTTTGGGCTCCCCTGTACCCTGGAAATGTGTGGTTTAACCCTTCCTTGCCAGTAGATGGAGGCAGAAGAATATGAAGAAGAATATGGAGGTCTTCCAGAGCTAGGAAGGTAGAGCAAAGAGGGTATCACCAAAATGTCCATGTTGAAGGTCAGACAGCCCTGCAGGAGAAGCAACACCCCACAAGAGACAGGATAGCAACCTGGGGAAGCATGCCACAAGCCCATGGACCTTCCTGCTCTGCACCAGAGACTGAAAATATCAAGGAGTTGTGCCAGCTGAGAGAGGCTGCAGCTGGCCTACGTCCACATGGCAATGAGGGTGGTCCTGTCATAGCAGGAAGCCCTGCTCACTCAAGTGGTGATCTTTGGGTCAGCCACACACCCATTGCACCAAGCTGGGAAGGAGAGTGGCTCCATGGCTCTTCGGGGGAATCTCTTCCTTCCAGGAAGGGGCATCTGGTCCCAGTATCAGATACTATTCTGCAATCATTTGTCAAAGGAAACCAGGGCCATCAGTTACGTCCTTCGAGTATTCTCCTTGCAGTGCTCTTACAAAGGAGGGATATGCTATAGTGCCAGTTTGGCAGGTGGGGTCTGACATGTGGAGATCTGGATTGACTTCATCAAGGTCAAATGAGTCCCCAAGAACCAAGCAAGGGAATTGCACCAGCATTTCCCACAGCTCAGAGCAGCACCTTTCCCAATGCATTCCCCTGAGCTGCAGAACTCTCTCCTTCAGGGATTTATGGGCACTGTGGTGCACACAGCCCCTTGATCTGTGTTTTGTCAGCGTGTCTCCACCTTTCCTTTCCTCACTTCTCAGAGGGCAGTGGGACCCCAACCCAGCCCCAGGGCACAGCTGAGCCCGGTGCACAGAGGGTTAAACCACATGGCTTTCCTTTGCGGGTCAGAGCGTCCTCCCTTAAACTGCGATATTTACTGTTTTACTTTCCCTTTCTTTCATCTGAATGGGAGGATTGTACATTTCCTCTCTCCCGTCCTTTGTCCCTGGTTTGTTTTGTTTTGAGTTCTAGCGAACCAGTAAAACAGAAAGGCCATGATCGGTTCCTGCTGGGAGCGACTGGCGGTGCCGTCCCTGGGAGACCCTGCTCACGCTGGGCTCGCCTTTCGCCTCTGCCTCTCAAATGGGCTATGATTTATGCAAGGCTTCATTGCTGACTTGCTCTCTGTTGATGCAGCCAAGAGGGGGGGAGCTTAATTATGACAGAGCTGGACAATAAATGGGGTAAGCCAGACTGGAGTTAGGAATTACACCCCTCCAGTCCCCCCCTTTCCTTCCCTCCAAGCCCCCAGGAACTTTTTAACAATCTCCATCCCTTTTCCGCCGTGCCCTTGGCCGGGGACTGCAGCAGACTGAATCATGAGCAACATGCTGAACTCCCCCTCTAATATAAATGTTTGACATTCTTTGCTGTATACTGTGGGCCTTTATCCGGGCAGGCACCGCTGCTGGGACTTCACGTGCATCATTACACACACTGCCTGGAGTCGTGTTCCAGGCAGGGCTGCTTTTCAACCCTGGGAACCTGGGAAAAACATGTTCTGCCGCAGCCATTTTAGTGTGATGGCCACAATTCACATCTGCTGTGATTTAATATTTGCCACCAGTGACTTTTCTGGTTCTTAAAACCTAAATCTTTTGCTGCTTGTGTTCCCTTTAGTGTCTGTCCCATTCTGGCTGCTGAAGAATATCATTCCCCAATCTCTCCCAGTTGTTTCATACGCTCCCAATAATTTATGGAGATTTTTTTGCCTAGACATATCTATCTCGATTCGTGTCTGCTTGGAGACACAGCAATCTTAGTTAATGGAGCCCACAGCAGACAGCATTGGCTGCAAACACTACAGAGCTACTGTGCTGGAATCCTGGCCATGTCACAGGGTCCCTACTCTGCTGTCTCACTTCAATCCCAACTCCATCATGGTCACACCATGGGACGCTTCCTCTTTCTGGGTATGTGGGGAGCAGTGACATCTTCCCTTGAACAGAAACTTGATGTTCTAGCATGGACAGAATTTTCCCCAGGTTTGCAGCAAAGATCAGGCCAGAAATTTTGGGTGTGCTCCTCCACCATCCTGATGTGTACCCTGACACTATCCAGCTCACATTGGCTGTGATAACAAACTGCTCACCCGTGACAGCAAGAGAGTTCTCAGGAGGGCAGTGGGTCTGAGGGCTGCTGTAGGGGCAATCAGTGCTCTGAGAACTCTCTCTAGAACACTGCTGGGCTTGCTGGGAAGCACAATCAGTGTATCTTGCTTCATGACCCAGATTCCTTAGAGACTTTGTAGGGTGGGAGCTGAAGCTGCCATGAACAGTGTACCAGAAGGATAGCTTCAAGCCAGGTTTGGATATGTAGTGTCTTTCAGTGGCATTTTTGAAACAGTCTTGTTCTGAACGGTGTCAACACTTGCTGCAAGAGCAAATCTCTCTTCCTCTGCAGGGACTGACCCAAGTAACCCAGAAATATCTTAGAGAGCATCGTCTCAGGGAGAGAGAGTGAGCTTGGCAGTTCTGAGAAACTGGAAACAAAGGAATGAATCTATTCTTTCTTGCTCTATTACCTTTTTTTGCCTAGCAATGCATTTCCTTGTTCCCTCTCATTGCTTCGCTGTTCTCTCCTCTGCCTTAACATTTGCCTTCTTGATGGCCTTGAGCTACTGGAAAACTCCAGTAACTGGATACAGTTTTCAGTTCTGTATCTGCACTTAAAATCATAGAATTGTTTCAGCTGGAAAAGACTTTTAAGATCATCAAGTCTAACTGTCAACCTAACAACACCACAGCCTTTAAACCATGTCCCAAAGTGCCATAACTACATGGGTTTTTGAACAGCTCCAGGGACAGTGACTCCATCACCTTCCTGGGCAGCCTGTCCAATGCCTGAACACACTTTCAGTAAAGAAATTTTTGCTAATATCCACTCTAAACCTCCCTCGTGTCCAAGGAAAGGATAATCAATTCAGCAGCCTTCAGCAATGCCATGCAGTGGCAACCTTGGTGAGCAGATATTGCAAATTTGCCTCCTCTCTCTTTGGCTCCTGCACTGCACTATCTGCTGCTGAGCCCAGTGCTGCTTTGCCTTCCACACATGTGCTGTCCATGGAGCCTGGCCACAACAGCATGCCTGTGCACAGGGACTGCTTCACCTTCAGACACAGCAAAGGACATTTCAGCACTGATGTCAGAAGGGTTGGTGACATTAAGCCCTTGACAGGATAGCAGAGCTTTCCTGGCAGCAGCTGCCTTCCCACAGTTAATCAATGTGTCCATTATGCCTATCTCCTGGGACATGATCTCTGGATGAATTTCTAATGGAAGCACCTAACTCCAGCTCCAATGTAACCACTGAGCTCATTGCCTTCTCTCATGAGATTTTTCCCAACAATTTTCACCTGGATGTTGCTCCCATGCCGGGATGTGAAAACCACCGCTGAGAGCAGAATGTGTGTGGCTGCTCCCTGCAAGAGGCAAAGCCAGCTGAGCATCCCCATGAGAGATGCTTTTGTTAAGCCCATCAGCATGCCTCATTGAGGAGCTCCTCTCTCCAGTAGTGTTCAAAGGATGCCATTTAATTGCACTGTGTGAGGAATGTTAATGCATGAGGTCTCTTGGTGTTTGGAGTCATCATCAGAAGCCGTTCCCTCTAAAAGTCACTGGACAGTGACCCACGCTGTGTTTTGTGTCTCTAAGTGGATCTGCTGAGCCTCACACATATGGGAGGAGCAATGGGACTGGTTATATTCTACTACAGCTTCATGTTGTGAATGTGACTTCATAAAGAGAGAGAGGCTTTTGATGGCAGGAGAAGAGGCACAACCCGAGTAGTCTTCGCTGTGCTGCTTGGATGCTCCTCTGTAGCTGAGTGATGCCACTCTACACTGTCCATGCATAGAGGTGAACAGAACCACAGCGATGCACAGCCTGTAGACAGCTCCTCTGCAAACTGCAGATGTGTCAGGCCAGCTGGGAATGGAAAAAACAATGGAGCAAGAGTAGAGAGGGAACCTTTGCTTCTTCTCTTGCTGTTCCCCAGAAAGGAGATAGCAGGGTGAAAAGCTCTTCCTTTTCTGAGACCACACTCCAGCAGTTGCCTTGCTAGTGTAGCTTTTTTCCTGTCTTGTTTGTTAATGCTGAATATTTTCTTGAATGTGTCAGTTAAAAACCTCTTTGATGTTGAAATGAGAAGCTGAGATGAATTTGCATCAAGGAACTTTGCAATTTACTATGAAGACTTCAAATTACTGTGAAAAAGAGGAAGAGTAGGGTGATATCACCTGAGAACCTATCTCCTCTCCTGGATCTGGTCAGCACACCTCCTGGTACCAATCAGATCACTGCCTAAAATCAAACAGCTGGGGCCCAGCTTCATTTGTCATCCTCATGCTAGCTGCTGGCAGGTTATGAAGACTTCCAACAGGAGATGAATCCCTTTAGTTACAGACTCATTGGAGGACTAAATATAGATACCGATCTCCCAGGAAACCTTGCTGGGACTTGAGATAAGACTGTGAGAATCTTGCAGTGAGAGAGGGCACCTACCACAACAGGAGGATGGTCCCTAGCATCTCAGAGCCAGCAACCCACTGGCATTGGTAGGAAGGCTGCTGCATTTTAATTCACAGGAATCTTATCTTGAGATGCATCTGTTCCCATCTTCCTAATTAAAAGCAGTTCTCTTTGTTTCTTCATTTTCCCAAACGTTGTTAAATTCTGAGAAATCCTAAGCTTAGACTGGTTTTTTTTTTTCCAATATAGTTTCTGAGCATTGTGATGGATCTGCTCCCCTGCTGACCCCACAGGCTTTGTCCTCAGACCTATGTTTCCTACTGACATCCCAAGAGCGTGACCCTTTCCAGGTCAAAATGATTTTGCAGGAGAGTTTGAGGCAGCGCAGGTTAACCCAGAGGAAGTCTGCCCAGTGCAGCAGTGAAGATGATGGCAGCTCTCAGACTTTGTGCAACCCAGGAGCTCCTGCTATTGATGCTCTTGGGGAAGCTGTGCTGATGTGTTGGGAAAAGCCAGGCTGTGGCCTCACAGCCTTGCTCTGAAACGTGCTTCACTCATCCCTGATCCCTCATGCTGTGGCTCTTGCAGATCCCAGCACTGCTGTTCCAGCTGGCGCCTAAAGCAGGACCAGCTGTGGAGTGAGACATTCCCATGGCCAGGAGCAACTCTGTCCATGCTGGTAGCCAGTAGGAATTACTGAGCTCTAGAGAAGGGATGTTGTGCTATTTCAACCAGCAAGGTGGACCAAAGAAACTGTTCACTTTCTCAGCAAATTAAGCTGAAAATTAATTGTGCTTTTCTCTTTTCTCAGGGTCTCATGGGATTCATTGGTCCTTTAGGGGAGCTTGGGATAGTGGGAGAAAAGGTAAGGTTGCTTGCAATGAGTTGGTTGTTGTAACTTCTGCAGGGTGGGAGGAATATTGTGAAGATTTAAGTTGCCATGTCAGTGCAACACCCAGCTGGGAATACAGCACATCCAAGGTGGCTGAGCTCGTCTTGGGCCAGGCAAAAATCATTCACTTCACTTTTAGGAATGAAAATGCACTTGCCTTCCAAGGAGATGCTGTAACATATTCTCTGGAAATTTAAGCTTTAATCATTCCTAATCTGCCAGAAAGCTTGTACTGAACAGTCCTGGTTTTTCTGGGAATGAGGGACCCATCAGCCCTGTGTTTCTGGTCAAGGGAGGAGTCCAAGCATTTCAGGTTACAGATAGACTTGTGCAGAGATGGTGCTCACAAGCCCAGGCTGAGTTGTCAATGGGGTCACACAAGACTAGGACTGAGCCTGCATTGAACAGGAGATCTCAAGCAATTTCCCAGGTACAGAGAAGGTACAAGAGAGCAGCCACCTGCCTATCTGAGCCTAGGCTGGTCCAAAAATTTCCCTTTTTGTTTGATGAAGACCGTCCCATCTGGCTGCCCATATGGTTGCTCTGGGCATGCTACTAAGGGCTGGTGCCCTCTTGTGTACAGTACAGTTGTGTGCTGCTTTCAGGAAGAAAAATGGCTTTATTTTCTATAAAAATGTAAATGTACATTAATTTGTTCCCTATTAGAGTGTAAAATTTTATTCAGGGATAGCTTTCAAAGACAAATCATCTATGTCATTCATTGTGTCTCAGCTGCAGACTGCTGGGTTTCATTGGTGGTTTAATTATTCACAGTCCAGCTATAAAGATAGTAAAGAGCATAAAATGATGCATTCTGCACATCAGTTCTCTCTTGTGTTTTTATTACTTCAAGCCCTGTCCTCTGGGTAATGATGTCAGGACTCTGTGACAGTTATACTGTGCTCACTGCAAATGCATTTTACTGCCTGTCTGCAGCAGCCTTTGGAAAGCCCTTTGCACTGGATGGCCTCTGGTGGAGCAGGAGCAGGCACACAAGCACTAAAAGGACTGACATGATGTGGGCTGCGTTTTACAGAGGGAAAACAGAGGAATAAGGAGTCTGTGATGTGTCCAAATTGGTTACACAGAAAATTGGTGCCTGAGTGAGCTGTCTCAATGGCAGCTGCAGCCCTGAATTGAATGAGGAATAAGGAGTTTACCATGCAGGAGACGTGGGAAGATCTTTTTCCTCACTGCAGCAAATTCACATCTGGCCCTGTGACTTCCATGCCAATGACCTGAGCACATGAGCTATCCTCATCTTGCAGATGGACTCTAACACCATGATGTTACACTGGTGTTAAGGCAAACCCAGGCTGTCCTTTGAAAATTTGCCCTAGGAGATCCTCTGCACAGCTGTGATTTGTATCAGACAGCTTCTCTACCAGGACAAACTTTTGGATGACAGAAATAACTATCATCCAATCAAAACCTCAACCAGGCTTCCAGTTGGCATAGCCACAGCACCCTGCAGCTTACTACGAGATAAATGAAGTGGGAAATACGCTCTCATTAGACATAGCTGAGTCAGCATTCTCTGTCCTGAGAGCTGCAAAACTTAAGGCTGAAGCCAGTAGAATCCAAAGATTATCAAAGAGAACAATGCACTTAATACAGACTTAATAAAATCCATGCATACAGGAGGGGAAAAAAAAAAACCTTCCATTGGTTTACAAGGGTCCAGCTGGTGACAACACAGACTCTGGAGTTTGTTTTCAATAAGCTGCTTAGAGCCCAGAAAATATTTCCCCTTACGTTTTGGCTGTTGGAAGGTAGGTCAGATTTTGGGCGTAAACTACTTGGCAGCATTTGCTAACTCCTCCTTCCTCATCCCCCCAAGCACACAACTTAACACACCTAACTCCTAGTGCTGCAAGGGAGAGTACACAAAGTCATGGTGGGAACTGCCACTCTCTCCAAAGAGGAGCAGTTGATGTCCCTTGGCTAAGAGCTCTGCCTTCAACTTGTCCTTTCATCAGCAGGTTGTGATGGTGCTCACCTTGTCTCCTGTTCTTGGATGAGTTGTAGGGCCTAGGATGTGCTGGGGGAAGTGAGATGTTCTGCTCATGGGTATAAAGAAAGCCTTCAGAATGAATAAGTGATTTTTGGGTACATTAAGGTTTTTTAATGCCAAATGGTGGCTTGCTTTAGAAGCTTCATAAACACAGGCCACCAGAGAGTGCTTGTTTATACTATGGTCTCAGAATGAGCCACAGGATAGGGAGTCCTCCCAGAACACCTACAGTCTTCTGAAAGCACCAGCCATCTATGCCTGGCAACACCTCTAGGGTTTTCCAACTTGATTCCCTGAGCCCAGCAGGGCCTCAGGATCAGACCTTTCAAATTCATGCCTCCAGAAATGCTGGAATGCTTAGGGATCATGACACTGCAGAACAGAGAGGGATGTCATGCCTTGGGTGGGAAGGACTGGGGATCTCCTGGGATCCAGTCCTAGCCCTGGATGGAGTTGAAGGTGTTCTTGAGTGCATTGTTTGTTTCTTGTTACTCAGTGGTTTGATGGCAATAGTGAAGTCTCCTCTTTGGGGACGTAGAGGATTAGCTAATTCTTGCTATAGTCCTTCAGCTACTCTGATGAGATGGATAATTGAAAGAAGGTGATGGGTGATGAAAGAGGGTTATTCTATACTGCAAGCCTTTCTGGTAGAAATCCTATGGCATAGGCTGCAGGGTTTGAATTTTCTAGTTGTCTCATTGCTCTAGATCCCTGTTGCTCCAGCTCAGAGTGCTTGTTAGCAGATCTCCTCACTCTTCCCCATACCTGCATCTCTCCTAGGGTGACCGTGGCTCAGTGGGACCCCCAGGCCCTCCAGGAGTCAAGGGGTCGATGGTAAGGAGTAAGTCTGCATTCTCTTGCTCTTGCTGCTGCCTCTCTCTCTTTCCTAGCAATGGGGGCATCTTCTCCTGGTCTTTTGGTTACATGACAACAAGTGCAGAATTCATCCTGTTTCTGGGGGAGTGGGAATGGCCATTTGACTGATTGGATATTGAGGTGTAACCTCTCCCCAGCACTCATGTTCAGCAATCTGCCCCTCAGGAAACACTGGGTTTTGACACATGCTCTGCAGCTCCATCCAGTGAGGACCTGTATGAAGTAGAGATAACCAGGAACTGCAGGCTGTAGCACCTGAAGGACTGCCTGTTTCCAAGCATCCTGGCTACTGAACAAAGTCCAGGAACAGGGATCTGTTGGTCACATTCCACCATGTCACCAGGGGTAGCTGGAGAGGCAAGGCTGCTTGGCCAGCACAGCTGTGGTGTTCTGCTGTGCTATGAGTGCTGCCATTTGGGGGTGCCCAGCAAGGTCGTGTCTTGCTCTGACACTTACCTCCTGCCTACCATAGTGCAGGACCCAAAGACAGAGTTTTATATTACTTCAGCCCATTCTTTTCTGGACTGTTCAGAAAAGCTAGGTGCTTACACCCCTAAGTGTGGGTGGAGCTGGGATTTTGGCAGTCTGGCCTTCTCCATCTACCCCAAGCAATATTACCCTGACAAATAACAGACCTGCCTGACCCTGCAAGCAACCAACACTGCCTTTTTTCATGTCATCCTTCTTGGATCCTGGGAAGTCACACCAGGCATTTTTGATTCCTTCTCTTTTAGGGGCACCCTGGGACACCAGGAGGAGTGGGTTTTCCTGGGATCCCTGGACCAACAGTAAGTAAAGTCTATAGTCTATCACCACCTTGTAATGCCACACACCAAAAATCAGCATCTCACATGCTGGGCACTCATAGGCTGAGCCAAGCAACTGAGTGAAGCAACAGTGTCCCAGCTGGTCTGAGTCTGATATGTACAAGAGATACTGGGGAAAGGAATGGGGCATGGGTAGGGACAGCATGGACAGGGATGAAAGGGAGATGAAGGGAAAAGAAGTGCTGTTATTTCAAACATTTCTAGCCTGTTTCCCTAATGGAGGATCCAAAACTCACACTCCAGCCTCAATCTTCTAGCTGAGCACAGGCTCACCAGCACAAGCTGTTATTGCAGGGCCATCTCTTTCTGCCGGGGGTGGCTGGCAGCATGGTGATCACATCACACCACACCACACAGTGACTCTGTGTGTGTGACTACATCAGGCACTTTCAGAGCCCCTCACTGGAGTGAGAGCAGCTGCCCCCAGATGCATCCTCCATCTGGCTGTGCTCATCTGGTACATGTGCAGCTGTGGCTGGAGCGTGCAATTGATGTGGAGCAGATTCTCGTGTGGCCCCAGTTTCCCACAGCCATTGTTTAGACGGAGCTCCAGCTCTCCCAGCAGCACAAACACCACTACGTGTCCTGTGCTGGAACCAGCAGAAAGGCAGCTCCAGGAGGGTACAGAGAATGGATTTTGCTCAGTGTGTGAATTCCCACAGCTTTGTTAATTGGGAGGAAGATCACAGCAGTGAAAGGCCTGGGCAGTGCCAAAGGTTTGGCCTCCAGGTCAGCAGCAGCTCTGCCCACTGCAGAGAGCTCAGGGGATGCTCTGAGTATACCAGCTGCTGCTTGAGGAGAGATTTCACAGTTGCAAGTCATTGGAGGTGAGGGCAAGAAAAGGTCTGAGGTCAAGCAGCACCTCAGGGTGACCTATCCCTACCAGAAGAGCATCAGCATGGCACTGGGCCAGGCCCTTGCTATGCAAGGAGAATGATGCTGCCCACAGCCCTTAGCTGCTCTGTGGCCCCTTGCGGCAGTACTTGCTGTTGACAGGAGTCTAGGAGGCAGGTGGAGATCTGCAGATGTCCCTTTCTTAGCAGTTTTCTTAGCACGCTAGCTGCTGCCTGACTTGGGGGTAGCTGGAGCGTTAGAGAAGCCCCCTGTTTTCTCCATGTCTGTGAGCATGGGGAGGACAGGAGTGTGTCCTGAACAGAAGTGGGTTCTTCACTCACCATGTGGCAGAGGGCTCCCAATCCTGAAGCCTTATCTAGTGCACCACTAACCAGTAGCTTCAGTTAAGGCTGGGGGTCTTCTTACTTCACTGGGGCATGACAACAGCAGTATGAGCTGAGACATCAACTTGGAGTAGAGATGCTGAAACCTCTCTGCAGAGCTCTTGGAGCTGAAACCATCCCCAGGTCCTGCCATTGCCCTCAGTTCCCTGTTCTTCTGCAGGCAAATAGCAAGCTCATCCAAGCCAAATGTTTCCTCCAAGACTGCATTTTAAAAAGTCTTAATTCAATAAGTCAAACTTCCCCACAAAGCCAGTAAATCAAATAATCTCTTAATATCAAATCCCCACTCATTAACTCCAGCTGTTTCTCCACCAAACATTCATTATTTGCTTTTCAAGCCAGACCTGAGGCATGCTGTTGTTGTTTGTCCTGAACTGTTAAAATCTTTGAGCCTTAGCAGCTCTTGATGGCTGATTAATTCAACAGAGGGTGATTGGGAGTGGGAAGCAAAGGTAGAGTCAATGGCAGGAAACTCTGTCCTTAATTTCAGCTTACTGAGGCTTGTGAATTCCTTTTCCCCTCCTCTTGCTCGCATCCTGGCACATCTTTTGTTAATACACAGTTTTGAAAATGCTGTGCACATGTAGTGATATTAAAGGTCACTCATCTCCTCCTGAACAGTTCCTTGACATTCCCAGCATGAGATCTAGTACTTTCCTCAACATTTTGCCATCATAACAAATATTCCTGTGCTTGTGTTTTAATAAGCCACTTGGGATAGGCTGAGACTTCCAGGAGGATATTCCAAATGCCAACAAAGAATTTCATTTCAGTATGAGTTTATCATAAAAATCTCTATAAAACAGGCATCTGACACATCCACTGCCTGTCTGTGCCAGTCGCTACTGACTCACTGGCAAACCCAAGATTTACTGGGACTGCAAATATAGTTACAGGCAACTAACTTTTCCATCTTGAGTGAGAACAGCTAAGCATTTATATGCTGAACTTGCTGAAAGATACCTCCATTCCAAAAGCAAAATCTTTATTAGTGGCAGTGGAACAAGCAGGAGGAAGACCACAGTCCAGTTTTGTTCTGATCCTTGGTAGAGTTTGCAGGGTTGACACTTGGTAAAAAACTATGAATGTATAAATAGCAAAGCTTTGATGTGGAATGCTTGAGAGAGTAAGAATGGAATGTGTCAATCTGAGGTTTTCTTTTCTGACAGCAGAAAGACCCTACCTTTAAATACAAGTTTTTGAAGTCATAATACAGAAATAAATCCTGGTAATTAAATATAATCTCTCATTTTTTAATCTGAAAAATATCCAAACAGAAAAAAGAAAAAAAAAAAAAAAAGAGCTGTTTCATTTTCATCTGCATCTTCTGTATGCACATTAACAACTCAAGTATGTACAAACCCGAGTTTGTACAAAGAAAACCTGAAATCTTTCAGTAAGTGTAAGAGCAGGATCACCCACAGCACCAAGCATCCAAATGAAATTAGCATTTCTGGCAGCACTAACAGGGCAACAGTTACTTGAAGATAAAAATCCGTATTTGACTGAAAAGGTCACACTTGGATACCTAAGCTGAGGTGTCTGATTTTGTGTTTGGACAACTGAAAGGCAGATCTTGGTTATTATGATTTTTGTACAGATACTGAGCAACAGCTGCTTTTAATAGCTTCGAAGGGAATTCTGGATGTTGAGTTTCTCTTCAGATCACACCACTTAGACAACAAGCTGCAGATATTTAAGCACACAAACCACAGCCAGGATCCTTGGCCTAAATGTTCATAATCCAAAGACATTCAGCAAGTTTTTTAAAAAAGAGCATCTACAGACAAGGTCATGTCTTTGGCATGAGTTTTTTGAACCAACCTGCTGGTCAAGAGTCTGTGTCTGAGGCCCCTGCAGATCACATGTGGGATCCTCTCAACATCTGCTGCCTTCTTCCTCCTTCTCCATCTTCAATTTTTTTCCCTTTTCTCTCCTTCCAGGGTCCAACAGGAGTCCGTGGTGCACCAGGGATTAGAGGGACGAAGGGCCGCAGGGTAAGTGCTTTCACAAGTTTTTCTCTCTCTCCTGTTTCAGCCATTGGAAGTCAGCTGGTGTGAGTGTTTGGGGGTGTGAAGATGAGCAACAGTTGGGCAGCACCTCCACAGCCACGTGTCTGCTGTGTATAAAGACTGTGGTCACTGGAGCGAGTCCTCCAAGGGCTGCAAATGCAAGTGATGTGTACAGGCAGGAGGGGGTCCCAGTGTAGAGTTTATCCTGGAAGTGGTCCAGTGCACCTTTCCCAGCCACCTGCAATGTCAAAGCAATTGTTATGGACACTTCTGGGGCAGATGGTGAGGAGGGTTCAGTCACCTGAAGATGCATCTGGGCTGGGAAAAAGGGTGCAGGTAGAGGACCAGTAAAAGTGCCTTTGCTGCCAATGGGTGGAGAGCAGCTGGGATGTGAAGTGTTGTGATTTAACCAGAGGCAGATAAAGCAGGAGATGTTACACCATGAAGAAGAATCAAGAGATGAAGAAGGCAGAAATAAAGCTGGCAAGGAGCCAGACTGCCTCCTTTTCTCGTGTCTTCCCTTTCAGTCTCACAGGATTAATATCTTCTGGTAGAGAAAGGTGTGGCTTGCACTGTCAGTAGATAAAATTCTAAGCATGTCCCCTATCTCTCCGTGGGTTTTTCCAGCCCATAACACAAGGTCTTGATTTTATCTCTACATTTCTAAAGAGTACCACACCACGAAGCATGTGTGAAACCTCACTCTGCCAGGAAAGAGCAGACCCCCAGCCTGGTTGCTGGGTAATGGCACTAACCAGCATCACTGACAGTGCTCCAAGCACATGGTACACTGGATAAATATTTCACTAGCACTCTGTGTGACTTCATGTGTGGTTCTTCCTGCTCTATTTGGGTGACAGCCCACAGTAGAGTGACCTCTAGGCCTGCTGAAGCTTCTTGTTTTCCTGCCTGTGACATCCAACCCATGTCCCACTGAGCTCCTCAATCTTTCTTCTTCAATGGTACATTCATTGCAGGAGCATCCCTGCTTTGGGTTGTTTTCCCTTGTCCAGCTGCTTTACAAAGTATTAATGGTGAGTGCACATGGCTTCTGCTGCAGGCCCCAACAACAACATGTTTTGCATTTCTCCCTCCAAGGATCTTACGAGATCTGTTTCCATGCTTCATTTCAAAGACACAGGCTGGAGTAAACTATGCACTTTACCCACCCCCAGTCTCTGCTTCTACTGCAACTCCTGCCTGGGGAATTCAAGACAGCCAAGGATTACATTTGTTTCTCTATAGCAGAGCTAATACTCTCTTCAGGTAGCTGAGACCAGCAAAGGGAAATGGAATAACCAACTAGAAAGCTTTATAACCACAGAGTTATGTACCCTGGAACTGCTTTAAGCATAAAAGCACAGCTACAAGGACAGCAGTAACATTCAAGAGCAGCAGATGCCTATCAGGGTTCAGCTTTTAGCTTGTGGCTGGGAAAAACAACTTCCTTGGCTCTGTTCTCCTCAGTGGGAAGGCCCCTGGTTCTTGTTCTCCAGCTCCACTTTCAGAGGGTCCCTTAGGGTGCAAGGTTTCTCTGTGCTGCATAGCAGCAATTAACTGAGCTGCCTGGGACATCCATGTCCATGACAGATGAGAAGCTGGAGGCATCCTTTCATAGGAGACTGTGAATGGACAGTGGAAAAACATCTCAAGGTAAAACTACAGCACAGAGCTGAACAGGAAACACCTTGTGAAAGAACGCAGGCTGCAAACTGTAGCTCTTGGAGAGGTGGGTGCTCTCAGGGGGTCAGATATTTCTACCACTGCCTTTAAACATGTGCAGTGATGGAGAAGGAGCCCCAGCACTGTGTATTCCCAGATGCCAGCCAAGGATGCCAGCCACATCCCCTGGCATGGAGCCTCTCCTTACAGCAGGCAGCTGCGTGCAGCTGTGGTGTTTGGCTCTCTGCTTGGGTGAGATTCACTTGCAGAAATGTTCTTCAGCTTCTTACATCTGCATTGGCCTAAAGTCTTCAATGCACAAGGAAAGTACAACTGACCAGGCTGTTTTCAGCTCCACTTGTACTGCCAGGAATCACAGAATCCCAGCATGGTGGGGGTTGGAAGTGGCCTTTGGAGGTCATCTAGTCCAACCCCCCTGCTAATGCAAGTTCACCTAGATCAGGTTGTACAGGAATGCATCCAGGGGGAATTCTTATTATTACATGAGGTAAAACCAAGGGCAAAGTTGTATTCAGCTGCTAAGAAAGGATGTTGGTTGGCATGGCAGAAACCTTCCTTTGGGTGTAGCTAGCTCCAGAGAGTGGGTGCCAAACCCTCAGGAGAACCCCCACAGGACACCAACTGGTGCCAGCACTGTCCATCCTCAGAACTATGTACTGCATGGCAGAGACATTCCGCTTCAGGGCCTTGGGTTGCATTTCCTCTTCAGATGTCGAGTCCAGCAGACTCTGTGCCCCTGGACATTCCTCTGCTGAGGAAACCCAGACATCAAAGGGCATCCCAGCCCTGGAAAATAGAAATGCAGCAGTAGCTCTAACCCAGCTGGCTGCAACGCCCTGCAAAATGTCACCCAGGAGGTGCAGAACGTGGAGGTAGAACAGGAGGCAGCACCCAGGGAAGAGGGTGCACCTAAGGGCTTGATCCTGCCCTAAGGACGCTGGTATCAGTGAGGGGTAAGCCTCTGTCAGTGGCACCTGATCTGCTGATGGTGCTTTGCACTGATCCTGCCCTCAACACTCACTGCCGGACCGTGGCATGGTGCAGATTTGGTGCATTTGAGCTTCACAGTGATACAATCCATGCAGAATTTGCAAGACAGACAGACAGACATCCTTTCTAAGATGCCCAGCAGAGAGAGGGAACTTGGATGCTGCTCTGCTATCCTACAGATTTTAGTGGGAAAGTTGGTATTGTAAGGACCAGCAGTTCTCCTGCCTGTAGCATTTCTGCTTTGTATATTCCCCTCTCACGTTTTCCTTCTCTTCATGCTCTCAGAAGATATTCCAGGCACACAGTATTCTTTCTTTGCTTAGTCTGTCCTGCTATTCCGGCTCTTGGTTTTCTCAGGATAGGGAAATGATCCCCCAATTGTAATTTCAGACATTACCCTCTGTCTGTCCTAGCTTACAAAAGGGATGTAATTCAATTCAGAGTGGAAATATGAATGCAGCCTCCACCAGATGTTTGTGGATTCCATGAGCTGTGTTTGTGGATACTTCATTAAAGCAATTCTGCTTTTGAAGGAAACGTAAATAGCAAATATGGTTTTGATTGTGAAGAACAATGGAGACCTTTTGGGGTCTGTATTTATGTTGTGATAGCTTTTGTAGTGTCAGGATATAAGTACAAATTTTAGAAAGAAAAGTCCTTTAAAATGGTGACCGTTATTTTTAATCATTGCAAGGCTTGTGTTCCTTCCCAGGTCTTTGTTTAGCCCATCAAAGTGATGCTGATTCTTCCACAAAAGTGATTTCCCTTCTCCTCTTTCCCTAAGGATAAGAAACTTGGATCTGTGAGCTCAGGCTGATTTCGCTTCATCCGTGCTCAGTCTAGCACTTAGGCATGTGCTTAATATTCATCTAGTGACAGCTATGCACACATTTCAACCTAATTATTTAACCAAATCAAGGTTTAAATTCGGAGTTGGCTGATTCAGCAAGTCCCTCACCCTATCTCACTTAAATTTAAAAGCACATTTGTGTAATCAGCTCCTCACAGCAGGAGAGCTTGTGGCCTCCAGCATCCTTTGTTGACGATAGGGATACCAAAAAGCCCAGATATTAGATAAGAATCTCCACAAAAGGTTAAATATCAATGGGAACCATGACTTTGGAACTCAGATCACAAATCCTGCTGTGAAGTGACTGACCTTGCCCTGTTCCTCTGGCCAAGGTGTTTGTCAATATTCTGTCCTGTCACTGGGTGATTCAGAGGAGCTCTTCAAACCCCAAAGCATATTTCTCTTTTCCAACATGCCATTCCTTCAGCAGGCTCTTGCATTAACTCTGGCCCAGGTGAAACCTGCAAAGAGGAGCTAAGACATGCCCAGCTCCTCTCCCAGCACCCTGCTGCTTTGGGTAGGAGAGGACCACTGAGTCTGCCACCTGAACCCAAGGCACCGCAGCATGGCTGGCTGCAGGGATTTGTAAATGTCTGGGGCTTATAAAGTGGAGTTGTCTAAACAAACCTGAAAACTGTTGCTACTTCCAGGCCCAGCTGAGAAGTTGTTCATGGAGAAAAAGCAGAGGTCTCTTGTTTTGCTCCCAGGGATCTTTCTAGTCAGCTGGAGATGCTTTAGAATTGTTTAAGGAAATGTTAGCTACAGATCTATGGCCAGGGATGTGTCCCTTCAGCTTCACTCAAGGCATCTGCTTGCTTTTCATTTGGCCAGACTGTGATAGTGGAATATCAATATTTGGATAAAGGAATAAGGAAGAAGCTTTGGATTCCTGGAAAGGAGCTACTGTCCATTTGTTTGTGCTGCTGCTTCTGCTCTTCAGAAGCTGGTTATGCCTCTCAGCTCTATCTGTTTAAACAGGGGGAAATACAGCACCATTTGGGAGAAACACCTTGTTGAGTATTTAGCTCTGTTCTGCAGGGATGTTCTCTGCTCTAGCATCAGGCTGTATCTCTGTCACCTCACATGGACTAGCAGTAAACCTGATCTTCAAAGCCTGGAGCTGAATTCCCCTGCACTAGTGAGCTGGTGCACTTCATATCAGGCGAGCGTCGTTGTACTTTGTTTGCTCTGGGATGGCTGATAGTGCTGCTCAGTATTCCATGTCTCTGAGGGAAACAAGCTCTTGACATGTGGGGCACTGGGACCTGTTTTCTACCACTGCTGGAGCCTACATTGAAAATAACTCATGCTTACAGGGGGCAGAACATGACTGCAGGTAAGACTCGCAAGGGCTTAACACCAGCTTTCTCCTACATAGCTCTGTGGGGAACCACAAAGGGGTGACCATGAGAAATGTGCCTACAAAGGATGTTGATACCAGAATTTAAAAACAGCTGGGCTCTGCCCAGCCCCAAGTGTCTTGCAACTGCTGAGATCCAGGAGCTCAGCACAAGCATGGCTTACTGCAGCTGGAGCACTGGAGCCCTGATTTCCTGTGCAATACCAGTGTGGCTCCTCTTGCCTGACTACACAGCCAGAAGGGGAACATCTTCATCTAGGTAGCAATGAGTGATGGCACTTGGTCTTGTAGCTCATGTGCTGCAGTGGGACTGCCTAGGCATGTCCCTGTGCTGTGACTCCCTGCATGACCTTGGGTGAACTGCTTTGAGACAGACATGGCAATGCCTTTAAGCTGCCTATTCTTTTCCTCCTGGTTTTGGTGAAACAGTGGAGAAAGATTCTCCAATGCTCCATGAGCCTGTATCACTCTGCACCCTGGCTGCCTCTGTGCAAAGGAGTGTACAGGTCTCAATTTAAACTTCCTTTTTTTCCTGTTTACATTGTAAAGCTGCTTGGAGCTTGCACTGTTTGCACAGCCCTGGCCCAGTGGGACCTTTCCTGAGCTGTGTGCTGCTGTATAAATACTAACACAGAGCAAAGAAAAGCTTCCTTCTCTGTGTCAAGGTCTCCTAGAAATGCTGACACCAGTGATAAGAGCCATGGCTTTCACTGCAGCCTCCTTACCCCATTCTTAGGATGGGTCCATGCTGCACATGTCCTTAGGAGGACACTCTCCAAGGTGCCTCTCTAGAGAACAAGTCTTCTGAGAAGATGCTGAGGCAACTGAGGTTGTTAGTCTGGAGAAAAGAAGGCTCAAGGGAGACCTTTCTCTCCAAAACTCCCCAAAAAGAGGTTGGAGCAATGTGGGGATTGGTTTCTTCTCCCAAAAAATAAGTGATAGGACAAGAGGAAACAGCCTCATGTTGCACCAATGAAGGTTTAAGTTGGGCATTGGGCATTAGGAACAATTTCTTCTCCAAAAGTGTTGTCAAGCTGTGGAACAGGTTGCCCAGGGCAGTGGTGGAGTCCCCATCCCTGGAGGGGTTTAAAAACCATGTAGCTGTGGTGCTGAGGGATGTTGTTTAGTGGTGATGTGGCAGCGCTGGGCTAATAATTGAACTCAATGACCTTAGAGGTCTTTTCCAGCCAAAAGAATTCTATGCTTCTGTGGTTCTATGCCCACCCTGGTCCCTCTGCCCTGCTCTCAGGGTAGCATGCCTGGCTGCTCAGTTAATTTGGAAGTGCTGAGGGTCCAGGGGGAGCCTGGGGAGCTGTGCTGAGCCCTGTCTGCAAGGCCAAGCTGCCAGGTCTGCAGGGGAAAGGCAGCATGCTGTGCCTCGCAGCATTTGGCAAGGGATGCTCCCTGGAGAGCTGCCAGGACCTCGCTCACTCCTCTCTAACCAGCACTGTCAGTAAAAGAGAGTTTGAAAGATTTAACTAATTGACTAAATGTAGCCTGTCCTGTCAGAGCATATTAAGGGAAGCATTTATCCTGGGTTTCAGCCCAGGAAGCTGGTGATGATGAAGCTTGCTCCTTGCATTTGCAACTACAGGGTCACTTTCTCTTTCTTTAGGTCAGATGCCGATGGGATGTGTTGTGATGAGATTAGGCAGGTGGCTGCTGTGACATGAGATTGGCCTGGCAGACCCTGTGATGCTGATGACAGGGCTCTGCTGGAGGAAACCAGGATACCATAAGCAAGTCCCCAGCCAGCCCTGCTGGGTTGGACCAGAGAACCACAGCCTCCACTGAGGCTGAGTGAGGACTGAGGGCACCCAGTAGCCTCCATCCAGCTCAGAGCAGCCCAGCACTGGCAAAAGGGATGAGCAGGGCAGAACAGGCTAGAGAAGATGAGTGTGGAGGAGCTAGACACATTCCACTTTTCTTTCCTGGCCACATCTGTTCTGGAAACCTCTAACCTGGGTCATCACTGTTGTTTTCGTGTCCTACTTGCCTCTGATACCTGCACTCTCTGACATACCGGGCCTGAACTACTGAGTGTCCTTCCCCTCTGCACATATATCCTCTTCACAAGCAGCTGACCCCATCAGCTTGAACAGTAAAGATCACAAAATATCTGAGTGGCTGCTCAGAGAGGAGGGGAACAGTTTGTTTTTCAGGGAAGGTGAGAAGTTGGATGGCAAGGTGTTTTCCCAGGGTGCCCATGCCATACACATACTGCCATCTCCCTTCTTTTTGGGCAGTCCAGTACCTAGCCCAGGGCAGGTCTGTGTGTTTTGCTGGATTGATGGGTGCCCTAGTCACCCAGACAGCTCCTCAGATGCCTCCAAGCTTCCAGCTGTGTCTGACTTGGGCTGCCAGTAGTCCTGCTTTTAAATGACCTTCTGGTTTATGTCATTGTGCTTTGAGGTTTACAGGGACATGGACTAATACAATTTTTTGTCCTTATTGCTCTCTGATCTCAGGGCCAGCATCAGCAGGGCGCTTGACGTCCAGGGCTGGTGAGAGCTGCTCTCACATTAGAGCAGCAAAGCACCAACCTGTGACACATCCCATTTGGTTGTGGGGTTCCCATCTGCTGCACAGCCCTTCTCTGTCCATCTGTCCTGGAGACCAGGCTGAGCACTCCTCAGAGCTGTGTCTTACTGCCACACATGGCAGGCGTTTGGCTGTTCAGTCTCTGGGAGGCTCAGCAGCACAGGGCTTTGCCAGGCACAGTAGAAGCTTTTGCATTATTTTATATTGACAATGTTTGCCTGCTGTAATAATTTGGCTGAGTCTCCCACACATCTTCTGCTGTTACACTGCTGCTCTTTGTGAGTCTCTCTCTCTCTGCCTGTCACACTGGAGTTGCTTTTCTAACGCACTGACTCCCTAGCCCTGTTATTACTTTTGGCACTCGGTTTGCATCCCGATGAAGCTCGCTGGCTCCTGTTTTCTCTATTTCCGCACTGGCCTGCTCTCAGGATTCCTCTCACCACTACATTCTAGCACTGCTCTGTGTTTTTATTTGTTATTTCTATTGCAGTAGTGCCTGAGAGTCCCAACTGTGCTCATGTCATGTTCCTAATCAGGCTATGTGTTAATAGGGTCTCTTGATAAACCTTTTGTTCACTCTCTTCTTTTCCCTGACCATGGCTCTGTTTACTCTCTGTCGGTGTGTCCCACTGTTTTGGGGGGTTCAAACAGTGCAGAGAGCTGTGTTCAGCTCTTCTGAAGTTAGCCTTGGAGCTAGATCCCAGCTATCCTTGCTTCCCAAGGTTCTCCTCACTTAGAACCCTCTGGAAAGCACAAGGAGAACTGTTCCATTTCAGTTAATCATGTGCAGGGCGGCTCCTCACCTGAACTCTTGAACGTGCCATGAGCATTTGCTGTATCCCATGCACCTCCTGAGTTGCTGGTTCCTGCTGCACACACACCCAGGAGCAGATGCTGGGCATAGGACCAGACATGCCAAAGCAGGCAGTCAGGCTGCTCTTCTCCCAGCATACATCTTGCATATGCATGAGCACCTGCCTGGTCCTTAGCAGCAGCCAGCTCTTTAAATAGCAGGTAACTGGAGCTGGAGGCTTGGAACTCAGCTGCCAGCAAACAAGCCCTGCTCTTTGGGAGCATCTTGGGGCCCAACACAGTTGTGAAGGTACCCTACAGTGGGGGCTTGTGTGCCTCTCTATATTTTGTAGCTTTATTGCCCCGATCATGACCATAAGACAGCAGTGTGCTGAGAGTTAAGGGCAGGGGAAGCTGGCAAAGCAGGGTTTCTAGGAAGGAAGAGGTTTGCTAACAGTAAGGCTAGACCTGCAAGTCTGTGTGTTGCAAAACTGTTGTGTAACTGTTACCTGAAAATAAGGTTGTTCCTGGCCTGCTCCTCTCCTCTGGTTTGTGGCTGGCAGTTGGTTTAACAGGAATAAAAGATGTTTTGGTGCTCTGTGCTGGTAATGGTGAGAAATGAAGCAACAAACCAAAGAAAAGTTCTTTTGAGTCCTGGGTTCCAAGCTGCTGAGCTCAACCCAAGCAGGTATGGGTTGGCTTAGCCAGGATTGATCTCATGGGCTTTGCTGGTGGCCAAAGCCAGGGTGACTGCTGTATTTTCCAGGGAGAATTACAACCTGTGTTCTTATTTTTGCCTTTTTCCAGGGTCCCAGAGGGCCTGATGGACCAGTAGGTGAGCCAGGGCCACGAGGTGTCAAGGTGAGTCCCAGAAGGTGGCCAGCTTGGTCAAGGCTTCTCTTAGCTGTGTTGTGGAATGCTCTGAGCAGAATCAAGGTCATGTTCTCCTCTAGGAACAGGGAATGGTCAATTGCTCCATGAGGATCAGCCAGCAGGGATGAGTCTTTTGTGCAAGCACAGTAAAATCTGTCCAATGTGGGCATCAGGGCTCTGGCTGCTGGGTTCTGAGTCCCTGAATACAGAGTCCAAAAACATAAAAAGGACCTCTGCTAAAATAAGAGAGTCCCTTGCAGGAAAAGGGAGTAGCTTAACTGACAGTCAGTGTGCTTGATTGAGATGTCTGTAGCAGGAAAATCAGAGCAATTTAACATGAATGGTAAAACATGGCCTTGGGGGGGAATATGTAACTGTTCTGATGTACTTCATGTTAGTTAGATCAGGATAGGGTAAAAATGCAGGGCAAGAGAAGCCTGATGCAAAGAGAGCCAGAGGCAGATACCCTACCCAAGCAGATCCTCACCCAGGGTGAGCCTGCTCCACAGTAGGCTCTGAGATGAGTCTATGGGAGAGTGTCTCTCTTTGGCAGCAGCCTGATATAAGAATAGTGTGGCAGAGCTGGACCAGTTTCCTGCCATTGAACATCATAGACTCCATCTCCTGCATGGTACACATGGCCCTGTGAATGGAACTTGGGTGGAGAATCTCCCTGATTTCATGCCCTGACAGTCTTTGCTCCAAAAGCTTTAGGTCATGCAGCCCATTGCCCATGCTCTCTGCTGGTTGGGGTGTTCCTCAGTGCAGGATGCTGGGCATTTGGCATCTCAAATACTGCAGGAAACTGGAGGGGATATTTGATGCACAAAAATGCAAGAGCAGATGTGTTGTGGCAGAGGAACACCAAGTTTTGGCTCGTGCCAAAGTGTCTTTGTCTTCTTGCTTTGCAGGGTCGACCAGGGGAGCCAGGCAAGCTGGGACCAAATGGGCTGCAGGTATGTCCTCTGAGAGAGCCACCTGGCATGGTGTCAGTCCCCCATGGGGGTAGCTACACAGACACAGTGCCCAGGGAACTGCAGCTTCCACTGGCCAAGGCCTTGCAGGTGTCTCAGCACGTTCCCAGCTGCTAATTGCTGTAACTGTGTGTCCACAGGGGAAGATGGGTGAGACTGGGGAGACAGGAGCACGTGGCTTCCCGGTGAGTCCATCCCTGGTGCTTCTTCTCATAACCTCCTTCCACTCAAGGCTGTGAGGTTTGAGTCCTGGTCCAGGAGGAGGATCATGGACGGTGTCTCACTTACAGGGCCCTCTGTAAGCATTTCATGAGATGCACGTTACTGCTGACAGGCAGGAAGGATTTCTAGGGAGTTGGAGCTGACTTTGGTATTTTTAATTTTTTTAGGGTATCCAAGGACCTTCTGGACCTCCAGGAGCAAAAGGGGCTCCAGGCGACCCGGCAAGTGTCTTATCACTCTCTCTTCATCTATGCTACTGACCCAGACACTTCATTTCATTGTCTGTCTCTCTCTTCCCCACTACTTATTCCTATCCCAGCTTCTCTGTCCTTGCCAATTCCAGTGTGGTCACAGATGTGAAAGACTTGGCTAGGCTCCTAGGAGGCAATGAGGGAAGACAAGGTCAGACCCATGGAAAGCAAAAGGGAGCCATGGATCAACCAGGGAGAGTGTAGGATACAGCCTGGGCTGGATTTCAGAAGGGAAGGGAGGAAAAAAGGGCAAGGCTGGGTCTGGGAGAGAGTCAGATGTAACAGGAGGGGTTGGACTGCACTGGTAGGTAGAGCAGAAGGGGCAGTGGATGGGAGGCTGACAGTGTCAGAACCAAACCCACAGCTTTGGGGGAGGCACTGGGAGGTGAGAAGTGAAGACACAGACCTCAAGAAGGGCCCACAGCACCACCAAAGCAGAAAGAGAGGTCGTCTTTTGTGTCTATGGGGACTGAGCTGGACTTCGAAGGCAGAGGGTATAGCAGGCATGGTCAGGTTGTCAGCTGTAGTTGCTTAGACATGAGCCAAAAAGATGAAGAACCTTTAGAGCTGTTTGCCTGTTAAGGTGCCTCAGCACACCCACTGCTGGCCTCTCCACCTCACCTGCCTTCTCTTGCACACTGCATAACTCTACTGTGACGTGGGTGGAAATGGTGTTTGCTCTTACAGACCATGGAAGTGATGGCCCTTCACAAATGAAAAGAGCTGTAATGAAAAGAGCCTTGTGTCTCTGTTTTTCAGGGTCCACAAGGACCACAGGGACCACCTGGGCCTTTGGGAGAAATTGGGCATAAGGTAGGTCTGATCTTTGCTCCTATTTGTTTTCCCCTTGCATCACCAGTGGCAGGACTGAGGGAGGAGGAGAGGTGCAGAGGCACATCCTTCCACACGTGGGGACACGAGCACAAAGCGTTCCCCTCAAGTAGGAAACTAACTTCCAAAGAAAACAGTGAAAGTCAGAAATCTGAGCACCATTTCCATCACAGGCCATAGACACCCAGCTGGTAGCTGTGCAGACACATCTTCACAACAGGAGAAACCTCTCAAAGCTGATCACACTGACAAGCATATCCCAGGCATGGCTCTATGACCACAGCAGGGACACCTTTCTGCACCAGGCTGTAGAGAAACAGACCAAAAACCAATTCAGACTGAGAACTGGTCCCTCCCACTCCCTGGTGCCATTGCTGATGAGACACTCTTATGTCAGTCCTCCTGGACTGCTAGGACAGTCCCATCAGAAGCCACTCCAGTGGAGTGGAGCCAGTGGAGAAAGCTCAGAGAAGCACCTTTGCTGCTGGCTGTGCTTTTGGGCTGCTGTTGCCATGAAGCAGTGGCACAAACACACCACAACCAAAGGAGCAGCAACTGCCAAACACTGCCTTGATGGAGTGCAGGAGATGCCTCCGTGGTTTCCTCCTGACTCATCTGCAGCCTTGGCTTGATTTCCTTCCCCTTGAAGCGTTATAGCTTTGGCTGTTTATCCCAGGTGTGCCAGTTCCCCTTGGGTAGCTTCTTTCCATTGGTCCTGAGCTGTAATGTGGATGTGATGTTACACTGGGTTGTGAAAGCAGCAGTGAAGGTGGCTTTGAATGCAGCCTTCTGCAAAGGGTGTGAGTCAGGAAAGTTTCCATTCTCATGGCTGCTGGATGGAATGGAACGAGCTCTCAGCATGGTAAACCACACTGGGGAGCTGGAAAAGTGCTACCAAGCCACTCTGCATGTTGCCAACCAAGAAAGTACAGAGCTTTATTCAACTCTGTGACTCTTCCAGGAGCTTTTCTCTGTGTTGGCACCTCTGGAGAAACCAAAGTAGGATTTTTGCTTTCATTGGAGCTTCCATTTTCTCATTGCGTGGTTTGACCATTTGTTCATAAACCCAATGCACCCCCTCCTCCCCCTCCTCTCCCTGAATCCATTTCAGCAAGCCAGGAGCTGGCTTTATTCCCTGGGCAGCAGAGTGCTCCCTTGACTATGTGCTCTATTTTTCCCTTTATTCCCAACTGTAAAGAGAAGGGAGATTGTTGTCCGGAAAGCAAATACCATGAGTAAATAAACCACTCAAATCCTTTAAGGACAAGTTTTGCTGTCCCATCTTTGGCCTTGTTGTACAAATTCTCATTCCTTATGCAGAGGTAGCAGAAAATGTACACAGATTAAAGCTCCCAACTGATCTTGGTACTAAAGATAGCAAATGAACCTGACCCCTCTAGCTCAAGGCTGCATATGGCAGCTGGACACTGAGTGAGAACAGTTTGCAAGGTCATTCTCTCATCTCCTGTCTTTTTATCTTACTTCCCATACTTTTCCAGCTCAGTTTTCACTCTTTGAGAGTTGCCAAACCCCTCCACCAGGGTCTGTGCTCAGACAGATAAGCCACATCATCTCATCTGCCAGACATGGGTTTTTCACCCTGGTGACAGCCCTGTGATGTGCATTTTTGGCCCAAGCCCAGCTGCTGGCATTAAGATGTTTGTTGGCCCATTACAGCCAGAGAAAGTGAGTGATGGATGGCAAGGTTAATGCAGCCATAGTTTGTGCTGGGGTCTTTGGTGTAACCTTGTTGTTCTCTTGGCTCCTTTCAGCTGTCCTGGACAGCTGAAGACAGCACTATTGTGCCACTCACTTGCTGGAAGCATGGGGCCAGTAGCTCAGCTCCAAGCTGGGTCATCTGCTTCTGCAAAGGCAGGACAGCTCAATGTGCCTGCAGACCCTGGGGCTGTGTAATGCTTTACCACAACCTAAATTAGACCAGTAGCATGGGCAATGTTCCCACACCGGTAGTAATAGTCATGGGGAGCAGGGAGCATGAGCACAGCTGAGAATTTTTGTTATCCACTGTGCCAGCCAACCTGCTGGAGCCTTTCAAGCCTAGTTCTGGACCTTCTCCCTTCTGCCCCAACTAGTCCCAGTGCTGCTCCTTGGCATGGTCACTAATCTTAGAGAGCAGAGGGGTTGGAAGGAGTTGGAGCAAGGTGCTTGGCAGAGGAGGCTGGGGGGCTGCTGGGAGGCTGGGAAGAGGGGAGGTGTGAGAGACGAGTGGAGTCCTCCCAGAAACCAGGCACAACTGGGCCTCTTTGATGCTGTGTAGCCTGAGCTAGCTCCAGGGAGGTAATTACATTGCAACCAGGGCTCTGCTGTCCCAGGAGAGCTCTGCTAAAGGAATTATGTCTTTGATCTTGCTTTCTACTTGGTTACAATGGGCTTTTTCATTATCCTGCTTTTTTCCTTTCCAGGGACCGCCTGGCTCAATAGGACAACCTGGCCTTGCAGGTGAACCTGGCATGAAGGTAAGAGAAACCCTTAGTGCAGTTTCTCAGTCAGACCAGGGAGATAAGAGCAACTTCTATTCCTGCAGGACCGGGTAACGTTGCAGGTTCACCCTCCAGCAGCAGCAGCAGAAAGCACATTCCACAAAAGATAAAGTCTGAGAAACAAAATCAGGTTAACTTCAAGCCCTTGGTTACAAATTCCTGAGCCCCATCTCGAGGGGGAGGCTGTCAGTGCTGGGGAGAAGCATTGTCCCAGGGATCTTGTGCCTCAAGAGCTGTGAAGGACCTTGGGAACGAAGCTCTACTCCTTTGCAGATGCAAAATCTGAGTGGAGAGTTCTCAAGACCCAGAGATCCAGGCAGCTTCTCATTTGAAACAAGAGTCTTAGGAAGGTCCCAAGCTTAAAAATACCCTCAGACAAGGTCCCACCACAGTTTCCAAGCCTTAGCTCTGAGGGACTGAACTCCTCTCATGGTTATGGGGGAAGGATGCCCTGCTCCAGAGCCATGAATGCACCTTCTTGTCCACATGGAAAGGCCTATAAAAACCATCTCTTTGTTTGAATAAGATGCCTGTGCTGAGCAGTTCAGAGGGGGGGTTATTTTATCCTAACCCCCTTTCCACTTGGTTTGAAGGTTTGCTTCTGTGTGCAGAGCTTTTGAACAGACTCGGTGTGGGAATTAAATGCAATTTCCTCTTTGGTGTCCTGCACTCCCCACCCCCAGCCCCATCCTTTGCCATGTTTTCCTTGGCAAATCTTCTGAAGCTTCACTGGAGCTACCGTGTCTCTGGCACCCTGATACTGCACGAGTGTTTCAGCTCCTCTGCTCCTGGCTGCCCTCCTCAGCCACAGGATTCAGTGGCTTGCACAAACACCCCTTTACCAGCTGCCAGTGGCACACATCCTTGCTGAGGAGTCACGGAGCAAGTCTCCCAAGCTGCTCCTTCTCCTGAGCTGGGAGGTGCTGGGACAGGCTGGAGTTGCTCTGGACAGCCATTGCTTGCAGACCAGTTGGCTGCAGGATGAGATGTATGGATGGGTCAAAGCTTTTTCCCTTATGTCTCTGCATTTTGTGAGCTCTCCTCCTTGCAAAGGTGTTGGCTTGGATGGGGACCTGTGGGAGGTAGTTGTCCTGTGACCATTGTATTCTCCATGCTGAATTGCAAACTCCTAGCCTGTCACCAAGGTCCCTTTGTTTGCCAGCTCCAGCACCTTCTGTTCACTCTCATTTTGGTGCCATCAAAGGCTCAGGTTCTTCTCCACCCTGATCAGTCATGCTGAGGCTCAAAGAACTAACTGCTGGCTCTGGTTGTGCCTGATGCAACACTGCATTGCACCCAGTATTGCTACTCTTCTGCTGAAGGGCCAGGCCAAGGCAATATCTTCTGGCTCTGCAGCTGCAGACAGGACAAACCTCTCCTCCACCTCTATCCTTTGTCAAGTATCATTTAAATAGTGCTCCAGTATTTAAAGGGTGGCTACAAAGAAGATGGAGATTCCCTTTCTACAAGGAGTTATATGGAAAAGACAAAGGTTAATGGGTGCAAGTTACTCCTGGGGAATTTCCAGTTAGGCTCAGGAAAAAAAAATGCACAGGGACAATCAGCCATTGGAATAATCTCCCCAGGGAAGTGATGGAGTAGTCAGCATTGAACACTTCCAAGATTCAGCTGGACAGGGTTCTGGGCCACCTTAACTAGACCACACTTTTGCCAAGAAGAGTTGAACCAAATGATCCTTCAGGTCCCTTTCAACGTGGTTGATCATTGCAACAGAGCCTGTAAGGTGTGTGATGACTCTGTGTGAGCAGAAGCATTGGTGATGCCAGCCTGTACTGTGAGACCCCCTTGCAAGTGAAGTGAAGGTGTTTGTGTGGGAGAAGAAAAGAAAGAGTCAACATTCTGGGTGCAGTGGGAAGTGTTCCATGCTTGCTTGCTGTTCATAAACAGCTCATCTCCATGTCTGGTTCCTTCTTTTTAGGGTGACCCTGGCCAGTTGGGAGTCCCTGGAGAGCAAGGCCTCACTGGCCAAAGAGTAAGTACAATCATCTGGTAGATGATCTGTGCCTTATCAGTTCCCCAAAGGCTCTGTTCCCTGGCAGACCCTGACCTGGGCATGCTGTAACCCATATGTCCTTTGCTGCTTCTGAGTGGTGGAAAGACCTTCCTGGCAGAGTCTGTCTTGTGGAGCTCACCAGCCTGCATGAGCCTCTCCAAAGCTACAGAGCTGCTGTGACAACCTCCTGTATGAGATGGGGAGTGAGGGAACAGACTGGTCCTGTTCACCAGGAGGTTACAGCCTGCTCAGCATTAAGCAGGGAAACACTGGTAGCACTGTGCACCCATGGGAGGCAGCCAGGGACAGGATGAATGCAGGGATTGATGCTGGCTGTGCCTCTTGTCCCTTCTTGGGACTAAGGTCAGTTGTTGGAGCAGGATGGGAAGTCCCAGGTTAAGTGAATACAGACTGAGCTCCCTTTTCAACACGGGGAAGGAGACCTTCTTGCCAGCTAGCAGCAGGATCCATGGAGGAGAAACCACGGCTCAGAATAAAGCAAGAGGCTGAATTCCCACTCCTGCTCCAGGAAAAGCTTGTTCAGCATTAGGATATGAGATAGGACATGTGTCAAAGTGCAGTGTGGGGCTCCTGTCCCTGCAGCCACAACTTGCTGTCCTTGACAGGACAAGAGGAAACAACCTCAAGTTGCTCCAGGGGAGGTTTAGGTTGGACATGAGGAAAAATTTCTTCACCCAAAGAGTTGACCAGCCCTGGAGCAGGCTGCCCAGAGAAGTGGTGGAATCCCCATCCCTGGAGGGAATTAAAAGCCTTGTAGAAGTGGTGCTGAGGGACATGGTTTAGTGGTGACCTGGCAGTGCTGGGTTAACTGTTTGCCTTGACGATCTGAAAGATCTCTTCCAGTCTACAATTCTCATTCATCTGCAGAGAGCTGAGAATGAGAATAGAGCAGGTTTAGGCACAGCCTTATGCTGCTTGTTTCTGTCTTGCAGGGAGAATCAGGGCTGGAAGGGGACAATGGACCACCTGGGCCAGACGGTGTCAAGGTAAACCTCACTCATTTCAGCTCTCATGCACATCCTCATGCACTCAGGCCCCCATGGTTCCCAGGGCAAGGTTGAAGCCAAGGGGTTTGTTGAGTCCCCTGTGCAATAAGCCTCTGCACTGCTCCCTCTAAGGAATTTTTTTTTCTGCAAGCACACATAACGGACTCCTCCTGTTTTGCTCCTTACCCACATTTTTGGCATCCAATCAGATCTCCAAAAAGGTCAAGTTCTTCAAAATCCAACAACTTTTCTGTTTTATTTGAGTCTTTACAGATTAAATTTCCAGCTAATCAGGAATTCCTGGGCCCTGGCAGGGGGAATCAGGAACTGTCCATCACTCTGCATGGGGCTGACCAGAACGCGATTAGCAAGTGAAGAAATCAGATTCCCTTCTTCTTGGCAAAGCCCCAGGTGCTCACCCAGGGCTTGCACTGTGCTGTGTATCTCACTGCTGTGACTTTGCTACCTTGCCTTTGGCTCAGGACTCTAATTTCTGTCCCTGCACAGCCAGCCTTTCCAAAGAGGCCAACAGTTTTGTTCCATGGAAAGGAAAGGCAGCCAGTCCCACAACAATGCACTTTATTGCTTCGTTCTAGTTAAACTATTTGCCATGTGTCTCTGCTCCTGCTTATCTCTGAATTCTGGGCCAAAAGACTCTTCCTTAAAGACTTCTGTATTTTCTTGCCACCACTAACTGTGCCTAAGAGCTCTTGAACCAGACCAGATCTTCTCAACCTTGACTGTGTTTGTGGACAGTAGAAGAGCAGCTGCTTGCTGTGGGAGCATTTCTATAACCAGATCAGATGGTGCTGTGCTCTCCCTAATGCAGATGCTAGTGGAAAAATGACTCTGTCAAGGCTGGTTGGGTGCACAAGTTTGCTGTCAGTACAGAATTGGCCTTCTTGATTGTCTCCAGAAGATTTTGTGCCATCAGTTATAAGAAGAGTGATTTGATATGATGCCTAGTGCCTGGACTACAAATCCTTCACAGGGGCAAGAGGAGATGTTTCACAGAGGGTTTATTCAAGTCCTGGGCTGATGCCCATTTGGCAGCAAGAGCCATGCAGCCACTCCAGACAAACCCATCCTATTAAAAACCTTTCAGCATCCCATGCTCAGGGCTTCTGGGTGACTTTAAGATCTTGTCAGCCTGTCTCATTCATTTGGGAGGTTCAGGCCTTATTGCAGGAGAAGCAAAGGGGTTCACATGACCCTGGGTGATGGGGGAGATCCTTCTACTCCAGCCAAAAGGTTCACTTTTTGCTCACTTTGTTAAATGTCAAGTGTGTTATGACTCAACCTCATTCATCCTCTTGCTTGCAGGCTGCCCTCCTCCCAGCCTCCTGAAATATTAATTATGTGGTGGGTTTTTATCTTGCAAGGGCCAGGTATGGTTGTGTGGGTATGAAAAGCTCCTAACCTCCTCTCTTCCACAGGGAGACAAAGGAGACCAGGGCCTGGAAGGAGAGAAAGGAGAAAAAGGCAATGAAGGACTGAAGGGAAAAGAAGGGCCCCCAGGATATCCTGGCATCACAGGTGTCCGAGTGAGTCTGCAAACCCAGCCTGCTCACCCCCATAGCTGCTCTGTGGGGGTCCCAAGGGAATTAGTGCTCCTCTCCCAGGCTGCCCAGGTAGTGGTGTGTGCATCTCAGATCACCATTTGCCAGCACAGCTCCTCCACAGGGCCATCTGCACTTTGGTTTCCAAACCAGCAGCCACATCTAGCCCCAAAAGGATCAGCAGACTGCTACCTGCTGTTGTGCAGCTCCCTGGGTTCAGGATGACTGGAACCTTCCCAAGGGCTGCAGCACAGGCCTGCAGGTGCAGTCCCTGCTCCCCAGCTCTGGCACAGGGCACAGAGGGCATGCACTGAGCTCTGGCTGCAGGAGGCAAACCAGCTCCTCTGGAGAGGGGATCCTTCTGCAACAAGAGGGCAAAAGAAAGTTTACAGTCTTGTGTCTGGGACCCTGGACTGTGTTTAACCCTGGTAAGAAATAAATAGGCTCTTTTTCTAATTTTCTCCTTTTTCTTTTTATCTTTTTTTTTGTTTTTGGTTGGTGTTGTTTGGTTGGGGTTTTTATGTTTACTTGTTTCCTCTTTTTTTTTATTTTTTCCTGGGTTTTTTTCCCCTTTTTTTGCCCTTTTTTTTTTCTTTTGACAAAGGTAGCAATTACTGCAGACATTAACTTTATTGTAACAGGGCATGGCATGTTGCAGCAAAGCACCTGTGGGCAGACTAAAAGGCAGATGGCAGGCAGTGAACCATGATGGTGGTTAGGGCAGGAAGACATCTGAGATGTGACTCCTGTGAATGTCATCATGAAGAGTGTTATTTTTTGTGAAAAACTACAACCAGGAGAGGGTTTACTCTCTTCATCAGGATAAACACTTGAGATGTGGATCTCTTCTCTGGTCTGCCATAGGCTTTGGGGCACTGTGCCTCTTTATACTGCATCTGTAGAGTAGGCCACCTTGCAGGGTCTGAGAGAAGGATGGACAGAGAAGCAGAGTTTCCCCTGCCACAGTTTGGAAATGGCCAGATTTTACTTTCTGCTGGTTGATGATTACTTGCTCACTTCTGTTTTCCCCTTCTAAAGTTTTCTCCTTAGACACAGAAAACAAATAGAAGAAATTAGCAGAAAATTGTTCCTGAATATTCAGTGATTATCATAGGCATGTCTGGTTCACTTAGAAGTTTTGAGCTTAGTGCCACAGAAAAAATATGATTCTGACTCTGAGGTGAGAGCTGTGGGGCCAGAGGAGTTGGGCAAGGTCTCTTTTGTGGTGCCAGATGGAGGTTAGCTCTGCCCAGTACCCCAGTGGGCTGCTCTTCTGCTTGAAATGTGGTTTGTCAGCTTGATGACATGATTTGTCCTTGAGATAGGATAACAGGAAACAGCCTTAAGTTCACCAGTGAGGGTTTAGATTGGACACGAGGAAAAATTTCTTCCCCAAAAAGAGTTGTCAAGCTCTGGAACAGGCTGTCCAAAGAAGTGGTGGAGTTCCCATCCCTGGAGGGATTAAAAAGCCATCAAGATGTGGTGCTGAGGAACATGGCTTAGTGGCAACTTAGCCGTGCTGGGTTAACAGTTGGACTTGGTGAGCTTAAAGAACTCTTCCAACCAAAACAGTTGTGTTGTAATTGTTGTTGTGGATCAAAGTTATAGAAAGTATGGACTTGTAGGGCTCTCTCTGTGAAGCCATAGCCACTGTCTGGCCAGAGTGGCCATGCACCTGTACCATGAGCCTTGCTGCTGGCTTCCACACCACACCTCTCCAGGTGGCATGTGAGCAGCCCCAGCACATCAGAAGGAATGAGTAGCCCAAGTCTCACCAAGTTTGATGGCAGCTCTGAAATCTCTGCTTGGGATAGGTAGGAGGCAGCAGGGCAAGCAGGTACCTCTGAGAGCTGTGTGGATGCTCTTTGCTGAAGAGTTTTGTTTTTCCATTTGGTGATGTTATGGCTGGCTAAAAAGAGGGCAGAGAGAAGGGTGTGAGGGGTTGGAACTAGCAAAGGGGATGGATTTATGTTATTTTTGGGCTGAGGTTGGGATTTGAGTGCTGACTTGACTAGAAAGTGGAAACATTGGCTTAATACTGTGGTGCAGCTCCATCAGTGTGCAGAATAGGGCTGTAGACCTGCCCCGGATAAGGCCATCTTCAACCACAGGCCCTTGTACCCTTGAGAAGCTCTTTGCAGGACTAGGACTGTACCACAGGCAAGGGATGGTCCCCAGTATCCCAGTTCCCTCCCAGCTGCAGGCTGGCACAGCTGGACAGCTGCCCTTGGAGCCCAGCCCTCCCTGGGCTGTGCTTCTGGCAGGTTCCTGTGTTTACACTGTGTGTGTTTAAAGAACCAATAAAAATACTAAAGTCAAGCAAAAGCCATATTAAGTTCTAGCATATGAAATATAGATTCTCTCAGAATCTGCCCCTGCTATTTGCCAGCATGTCCCTGGGAATGTGATGCCATTTTCTGTTTTATTAAAAAAAAAGAGTCAACAGAGCCAAGATTCCTGCCCATAATCACTCCTTTTTAGTTTTTTGGGTTTTACTGCCTAGTGCTGTACTTCCATCTACTATTTTAATGTGCTGCTTTGTATATCCTTATGTCCAAACTCAAGCAGACTCAGGGACCATGCAGGTTCCAGCTAGCTTTGCCTCCCCTGCCAAAAACCCAGCCCTTACCTAATCAGCTGCTGTTCCTGTACTCACTGAGGTAATTCAAGGATGGAAGTCCTCTGGCAGAGGGCAAATCATTTTTTCTCTTCCCATTTTTTCCCTTTGAGACTTTTATCCTACCTTCCCATGGAGAAAATGCACAAATATTGGTGGCTTCTTCCTTAGATTTCTGTCAAGATAAAGTTTACAGCTCAGGGATTGAAACCATCAGAGATAACTGCAGCCCTCTTCAGCTGAGGATTGGAAGCTGGAACATGAAACCAACATGCCACAAAAGCCACCTCAGGCACAGGCCCACCACAAACATATAGGATGGACAGTGAGGCTTTAATGCTGCTTGACAAAGATAACCAAAATTCCAGAGGTATTCACCCAAAACAAATGCCAAGGCTGCATGGTGATGAACTCCTGCCCAGGCTTTGTAGGGTGGCACTGGAACTGCCTGGAGAAGGTGTGGAGGCACTTGCATCGGTGGGAAGAGGCATGCTGGCTGTGGAGATGCACATTCCACCATGCATGTGGTTTTAGTGCATCTGATGTGAGGGTGTTGTGCTGTCCAGTACTCAGTTTAGATGTTTTTAATGAGAATTTCATCTTTAGCTTTGCATCTTCGTTTTTTCTCTGCTGGCGTGACACTCAGAAGTCCTTACATCCATGCTTCACTGCATTCCTGCCTGGATCCACTGATTTCCTAGAGATGTTTGCTTCTGCTCAAACACATTCAGATATCCTGCTCATCTACAAAGGAACAGGGGAGGTGGTGATGCTTCTGTGCTGTCAGTGGGAGAGACACACACAACAAACCTGGCAAGCTGCCTGTGCCAACAAACTGACCTCTGGGAGTGTAGCTCAACTTCTGCTTCTGGAACAGATTCCTGTTAGCTCAGGGAAGCTGATGCCCTTCTGCAGTCGTGGACATAGAGACAAACTTCTCCTATGCTTTGGCCTGGCCTTGTGTTGCCCTCTGCCTTGGCTCTAGAGGGGCCCCACAGGAACAGGTCCTCCACAAACAGCAAAGATCTCTGGAAAGTGCTTTTCATCACAAGTCCCTGCAGCTACACCACTTCTTGAAGATTTTTTTCCTTAACACCAAGGATATGTTTAGTCTTAATCTTTATTTTGCTTATGTCTAAGGGAACATGACACTTCACTATCAAGTGTCCTCTTGACACATACAGGAAATGAGGTGTCTGATTGCCCTGAAATTATCTGCTTTTACTACATTTTCAGCCCAGTTTGCACATACTGGCCTGGGGCAGAGGCCTGGTGCTGGCAGTGTCCCATGTAGCTGCAGAGCAGGTAGAAGCTGGGGAACTTGGCAGGGCATGCACAAGCTTGCACACCACATGGGAATGGACCAGCACAAGGGATGGAAAGAGATGAACAGTTGTTCAGTCTGTGCAGCCACAGAGCTCTCTGCATGATGGCAGTCAGCAGGAACATCTTCAACTAGATCAGGTTGCTCCAGAGCCTTGTCCAACCTGATCTTGAGTGTTTCCAGGGATGGGTTTTCTATCACCTCTCTGAGCAGCCTGTTCAACCTGACAGGATGTACTGGAGCACCTTCACAGGTGCTAAAGCTGGAGGAAGCACAAAGGGTCTGTGCTGCCCTTCAGGGTCATGCAGAAGAGAGGCATTCATCCAGCAATCAAGCCCTAGAGCAGGGACATGTCTGACTTTATGGAGCAAGGTTATGATACAACATCACCAGCTGAGCACAACCAAACTTCTCTTGGTGCTCAAAGAATATTTTTCAAAGAGCTTTAGCTTGGCTCAGCCATCTCCAGTATTAACATATCTGAAAACTGGTTTTCACTGTGGTTTTAAATCTCAAACCCAAGCAGCAAGGAGGCCCCAGCCAAGTCTCAAGGGGTAGTTTGTACATATTTCAACCCCAGTGGATTTCACCAAATGAACCTGGCAACTGAGATGGTCCATGAGTCTCACAGCTGTGGCTGGAAGGACTCAAGGCAGCTGGAGCTGAGATACACAAGTATCCTCTATCTTTTGGTCACTTTGTCCAAGTTCACACTGCTCTCTGTTCAATTCCAGTTCCTGTTTAGCAAAGGGATGGGCCAGTTGTCCCTCTGGTCATAAAACAAGAACCCAAAGCTCCTGAAACACTGATTCAGAGCTGAGTGCAAGATGCACTTGAGATTTCAAAATTCACATCAGAGATGTGCATCTTTCTTGAGATGAGCTCTGTCTGACGTATCTCCTCTCAGTGGTTTCCATCTTCTAATACAAACTTGTTGCCTTCACTTGATCTTGGCTATCTTCTGGACTTGGCCATTTGACCTGTGGTTGGCTTGTCTGAGCAGCAAAGAGCTGAAGATCTCTTGTCCTTGCAGAGCACAAAGGACTTTTTGGACATCTTCACTCAGAGAGATCAGATGGAAATCTTTGTATCAACAGGAGGAGGAGTTAGCCACTTGAGATCCAGACTTCCTGTATGGGCAAAGCAGGATAAGGATCTGTCTCTGGAGTTTGTGAGGAGGCTGGAAGATACAACAGCCTGTTGAACCCTGGCAAGGCATCCATCAGCAGTGCAAGTGTCATGGTGTAGTCTGCCAAAATAAAAAGGTAGTTCATCTGCTGACCTGTATGAGGGAGTAGTGCCACAGGGCTTCCAATACCCAAAGAACATTGTTGGAGAGCAATGTGCATTTGCAGAGGCTCTGGCTGCCAGTCAGTGCTGCTCTTCCCAACAGAGGATGGTATGAGCCAAAGGCTGAAGTCACCAGCATGCAACCAGCAACCTGGACACAGGCAAGTGTCCCTTAGGACAACCCCCACAAAACTGCTCCTCTCTGCTGCTGCTCTGCTCCACCTACAGAAAATACAGCATTGTGGCCCTTCCCTTGGAGGTCAACCAGTCCTGCAGTGGCTGTGCAGAAGGTCCAAGGCAGTTGGCAGGAGGGAGGAGGTGGGTTTCCAGCTGTGCACTGTGGTTTCTGTGATGGTTGTGGCACAGGGCAGACATCTGATAGTGAGGCTTTGACAGTGCCAGGAAAGTAACTGCAGAGCCTGTAGGTAATGAAGTCCAACATGCTCTGAAACAAGAAAATCCCTTCTTGTGTGCAGCAGAACTGGGAGCTGAGTTTTTTGGGTCTTTTTCCTTTTCCACTTCATTTCTAACCTGCCATCCAATCTGCAGTGTCATTCGAGCCACGTCAGGACTTGGACAGCTTTGAGGCAGACAATCCAATGCTACCAATCACCATAAACAATTACATCAGAGAAGGTCTGGCTGCATGTGCCAGCCCTGCTGCGTGATGCAGATGTGCACCAGCAGACCAACAGAGCTCAAAGGGCTGGAGAATCCTTTTGCTCTGATGCAACAAGGTCCAAAGTCCTTTCGTTTGCTCTCCAAGAGGATACATAGATGGAGCTGGACTGGGGTGGAGATATGAGAAAGGTTTTTGAAGGAACTCACAGTGTTGTGAGAAGGATAAAGCCACTATGCAGCCCGGTACAGAGAGCTGGATGAACTCCTGGCTTTTGGCTCCAGCACTGTGGTCTCAGCCACATTGCTCCCCCGAGCAGCAGCAACCCCCTGCGCAGTGTTGGATGGTGCCCTGAGGAGAACATCCTTCCCATCATGTTCTTGTTTCTCCACCATCTACAGCCTACAGTTCTGAAGAGGAAGGGAGGACTTTCTGACCAGGATGGACCTTCTGCTCTCAGCTAGCAGAGCTGCTTCAGGAACAGCATGTGGCAGTGACAGCTGAGATGGGGCTGGTTTCTGGGCGCTGCAGAGCCAGGGGAGAGCAGGAGCTCATTCTCATCCGACACACTGCTCTATTACAAAGTTGTCCAAACACCACTCAGAGCAGAATTTGTCCCAGAGTGGCTTTTTGTTCTTTGTTCTTTTCTGTTTCCTGCCACTGAAAACACGATTCAAAGATTTTCTGCAACAAAGCCTCTCGCTCTGCCGCCGCTGAATCCAGCCATTCAGCCCCTGCACATGAGCTCAGCCACAGCTGGCAATGCCACATCACTGACATGGCATTCAGCTCCCTGAAAACACTGAGCCTGCCCAAGGACAGTCCTGGAGTCACTTCTGGTTTTAATCTCTGCTCTCCATGCAGGAATCTTTGCTTTTTTGATAATGTGCTGAGCTGTTGTTTCCTGGGAAAGCTGCTTCTCATGCCCTGCTCTATGGGCTGTCTGCAGAGTTCTTGCTTGAAAGAAGTTTTGTAAACTCCCTCAACTGGAGGGTGTGGGGTTATCCCCTGACTGAGCTATGGAAGGACTGGAGAGCACTGGGCTCAGTGTGCAGGGGAGGGCTGTGACAGCCCCAGCAGCATGTCAGTGGTAACAATGCGCTCCTCACACCCTTCATCTAGGAAACGAGTCTTGCTAATCCTGATCTTGCCCTTGAATAATGTCTTAGCAGAAGATGCACAAAGCAGAAAAGTGACTTGCTCAGGGTCATGCAGGAGGTTCAGTCAGGGGCAGACGGGGAGCCTTGGACCAGACACATCTCAGTAGGTGTTTCCTGAGGCAGCTGTGCTTGTCTAAAGGCATGGCCTCTGCTGCGGAGGTGAATATCTCCTGGGCTTGTGCAGGATCCACATCCCAAGCCACAGCTACCCCTTCTGTACAATGTGTCACTGTGGAACTACCTTGGAGCAGCATTGCTCATGAGGACCAATATCCAGCAAAGCCATAAGCAGGTAGTTGCCTTGCATCAAAACCCAAAGGCAAATAGGAGTTGCTCAGGAATGTAGCTGAAACACCCTGCTTTGAGTAGGGCAGGAGCAAGAGCCTCTCACAGCTGTACTCCACTGCTCTCTGATTCCCCTTTTAGAAGCATGTTGTCATCCCTGGGCTGCTCTGCCTTTAGATGCAATTAGCTTCTCCTTCTTCTGCTTTCATATTCAGTGCATCACTGATGGCTTCAGGTTCAGCCTCATCTGTGGAAGTGCAAATATCCCATTTTACGGAGAGATACACGCTGGATTTTGTGGCTTGGGATTTCCCTTCCCCCCCCCTCCCCCCTTCTCTGCTATTCTGGTATCTTTGACTCAGCCCACCACATCCATTGAAAACTTTAGAGTGGACTGGGTTTGCCTGTGTGCCCTGGGAATCCTGCTGGGAATCACAGGGCTCTCCCAATCCCCAGGGAACCACTGCTTGCAGTGACCAAGGTTGCTCCCCTTCAGCCGAGGGGCTGTTGGCCCTCACAGTGCATCAGCCAGCTCTGCCTGGTCTCAGGGCTGCTGGGGAAGGCTGATCCCAGCTGGTCTTCGTTTAGAGTTAATAGGAGTCAAAATGAGCCAGAATTTGAAATAAATCCCATTGACTTGGCACGGTTTCTTTCCTGACTCAGACGAAGGAGATGCACTTTTTGAGCAGTTGCTTAAAGATTCCCCCTCCTTATTGCAAGAGAGGATTTCATTCCCCTCCTCTTCCACAACCCCAGGGCATCTGTGTCCTTCAAAATGAAGATATTAACCCTTAGTGTTTGAGAGAGGTTAAAAAGAGAACAAGTAGCACTGAGTGTAAGGGGGAATCACAGTGCCCAAGTGCTCTGTCCATTCCTTTCTTCCCAGTTGTCAGCTTCCAACACTGGCTAATAATTCTTTGGAACATTTTGGTGTCATCATGTGTGAAAGCTTCACAGCTCAGTAGGAATGAGGGCTTGTACTTTGCCTTCACTTCCCACCCACCCACCCTTCAAGCCTTTTGGTGGCACTTTTGTCTCGTGTGCTTCCATAGAGATGCGGAAATAGAGGCAAAGAGGCTGCCATAAACAACAAATGAGTGGCAGTTCAGGGCTATCAAAGCCAACCAGAGCAGCTCAGAGCACACAGCCCTGCTCTGTACATGGTTCTCTTTAGTGCCTTGCACTGTGACTGCTTAGGAAAACCAAGTTAAATAGACCTCCTTATCCACAAACCCAGAACTGGCCCATTTTGGAGCAACATCTGCATGCAGATAATTTTTACTAAAGCAGAGAGTCACACAAGATTTTGGGTTGGAGTCTGCATTTTAAGTTGAGGAACTCAGCTGAAAGGAAAGCCATAGTGACACTAGCTGTAGCCTCTCCAGCCAAGACCTTTTTACAGAATTTCCCCACCTCACATTTTCTTTGCATTCAGCCAGCCAGCCCTACCTGCACTCACCACTCGGGTTTCCACAAGCAGGCCAGGAGCCCATTACTTGCCAGTGATCCCAGTGAAGCCCTCTGAACCCCAGCACAATCAGGTCTTTCTTCTTGAGAACACTTGAGTCTTTCTTTTCCCCATACTCATTCAGGAGCTGCTGCCCTGTCTCCTCCCCTTCCAAACTGCAGCGAGGCAGAGTGATTATGAAATGTGTTTCTTATAAATCTGAAACATTTATGTCTTCAAATGCCCAGCCCAAATAATCCCACTAATTTCCTGAGTGCTTGTGAACTGTCCTGCATGGGGGGAGGCTTTTCTCGATCAAAGCTTATTAAGCAGAAGTTCTCATATGGAGACGTTGCTGAGCAGTAGGAAATGATATGGAGCTTTTTCATTTCCCTTTAAATGAGCTCGTTGGCTAGGCCCTGAACAACATGGCCATGGTCATCCTATGTTTTGTGCTTCCTACCTTTAGTGTGGCTTTAGCTTTTCTGCCCTTTCTACATCCAGTGCCTCAAACTAGCACCTGGGCTTTTCTCCCCATCGCCATCGGCACTTTCTTTTTTCTACACAGTAGCTGAATTCTGATTCTTCTGTTTCTTCATGTCTGTTTTTTGGTAGGGAGGAGTGACCTCAGATCTTCACCCTCTCACACCCAAAACAAACTTGAGAATATAGGTTGGATATTGGAATTGGAAAATGATGTTTCAGTATCTGAAGGAGACCTACAGGAAGGCTGGGGAAGGACTGTTTCAAAGGGCTCAGATAGCACAAGGGACACTGGTCTGAAACTGGAGCTGGGGAGATTTAGGTTGGACATCAGGAGGAATTTCTTCACAATGAGGGTGGTAAAAAACTGAAACAAGTTGCCCAGAGATGTGGTTGAGGCCCTGTCCCTGGAAACATTCAACATCAGACTTGATGTGTCCCTGGGCAGCCTGATCTAGTTGGAGGTGTCCCTGCTGAGTGCAGGAGGATTGGACAAGATGACATCTGAGGGTCTCTTCCAACCCAATGCAATCTCTGAATATGCTCCTGCTCCACAACAGTCCTAAGCAATCCTGAACCTGCTTAAGACAGGCTTGGGGAAGCTCTCTCTCAGTGCTGTGCTCTTAGAGAGCTTCCCTCCCATGCTGTGCAGTCAGTCTGCAAGCAAAGCAGGAACATGTCTGTCCCCTGAAGTGCCAAGAGCCACAGTTGCCCTTGAGTCAAACCAGGACAGTGAGTCATGTCTCACTAACCACTTCCCCAGATCCAGTGCAGAGCATTGCTGGATGTGGGGGAAGTTTGGGTCTGGATTTTAATGCTCTTTGTTGTTTGGCTTCATTTGAGGCATATCTCTCTGCAGTTCATTCAACTTCCTTACTTTGTTTTTCTGGATGTTGTTGCTGTAACATAGATTGCAACTGTTGATGTCTTGAGAATTTAAAGCTGGGCTGCTCATTTATTTGCTCCCAATAAACATTACTGCGAGAGACCTGCCTTTGCTGCCAAGGCCAGAAGCAGCTGAAAGCTTCTTTTTTCCCCCTAAAAATTAATGAATTTGCATTGGAAAATAAACCATTCAGCTTTTCCCTTAGGGGAATATCCAAGGCCATACTAATTTTTTTTTTTAAATAATAATAAGTAAAAACTTAAAAGATGGGGTCCTTACTGAAGCTGGCAATGACCTTTTAAACATGCTAGAATTGAGATGATTTGGGTTTTGCTTTCCTTGGATATTTTGGCATGTGACTTTGTAAAACCACTGCTTTCCACTGTCCCTGGTCACAAACATCAACATCTTCTGGAGGTGCTGATCCACTTCTCCAGTGAAGAGTGCACTATATAAAGAGAAATCACCATTTCAAAATAATCCCACTCACAGAAGAAGCTTGGAAAGAAGATTTGTTTTCTCAGCAAACCAGCAACCCAAAGCATACAACAAAATGTGTACAAACCCAAGAATAAAAGCATCAAGTGTTCAGTGCCTTGGCACACTAAGCCAACTGATTTGATTCCAGCAAAAAGAACTTGGAATTAATTATTCTTATGTATAGGCTTTTGTACATTTTTTCTGCTCCTCGTTGCTGTCTCTGCTAAAGAGACCAGAAACCCTAGGAACTTCACATTGCAGCAAAAGAGGTGCCAAAAGATTCTAGCTTCCTGATGTGCTTGGAGACCCTGGATGAAGTTACAATCTCACTGAATTTTATTTTTGTCCTTTTAGATTTTTTTTCCCTGTTCTGTCTCTGACTTTTCCATTCTTGGACAGATGAGTCAGAAGAAAGGAGAGAAAAAAGAAAAAAAAAAAAAAAAAGGTCTGACCTTTTTTGAAGGCTACCAAAGTTTTTGCTGGGCAGTACCCTATGTACCGTGTGGTGATTTCTGGGAAGTGTGCAAAACCACTGCCTATGTGTCCTGGGAACATCTGGGATTGCAACAAGCAGCAACCATAACTGGAACATCACAAGCAGAGAGATATCACATATCTGGGATCCCCAGACAAGCGTTGAGCTGCCCCTAAATTCATCTGGTCAGAATTCCTGTGCAGTTGGAGAAAGCAGATCCAGGAAAATCACACATATGGTAAGCTTCCCGCTCACCAGCAGAGCTCTGCTGGCCAAAGTCCTAGAAAGCATGCTGGTAGAGCAGGGAAATAGCCTCTGCTGATAGAGTTTACTCAGACCCAGGAGATGACCTAGGCTGCAAGATCCAAGCCACGTCTCTGCTGATGGTGTTGCCAGCATGGTTTGACCCATTTATTTATACCAGCAAAGCTTTTAACTGGCAGATGAGAGCCAGCAAGAGTGAGGGAGGCTCAAAGAAAGATCTCTGTGGTTTACAGCAAGTGACAGCTGATCTCACTATCACTGACAAAAGTTGGAGATGCTGCCAATTTTTTTTCTCTCCAGCAATGAAAAAGGAGCCGCACCCCAGCTGGAGGACCCAGGAGAGCCTTCTGGAGTAGACGAACAGCCCTGCTCAATGAGGCCAAGGCGTCCTGAAAGGAAAAACCCGTGCCCCTATCTGTGCTCCAACTCCACCAAGAGGGAAAGACAAGCTGAGGGAACCCAGAGCAAGCTGAGACACTGTTTGACCATGGCACAACCCTCTGAGGATCACGTTTATTTTTGTGAGCGGGGCTTGAGCTGTCAAAGCTGGGTTTACGCTTTGGGATTTTCCCTCTCCCAGATGGCTCTAACCCTATCTCTCTTTTTAATAATCATGGGTACAAGTGTGAGATTTTAGGAGCAGTGTGGCATTGTTGTTTCTCACATGGGAAGATTTAAGGCCTGAACCTTTGTTCTCAAAAAGCAAAGACTTTTCTCAGTGCGGAGTAGAAGCAGTCATTGCTTCTACAGGAGATGTATCTAAGTGGGGGGAACCAGGCTGTACTTCAAACCCCACTGAAGCAGCCATGAGATCCTCATGACCTCCTCTGTGAATGGGGTCCCTCTGCCCCCCACAATGATCAAAGGGAACATGTCGTCAGTGCCTTGGTGTCTGCATTTTTCACAGGGTAATGATCCACATCCTGGGCATGGAACTGTAACATGGAAGTGTTTGTTTCAAGAGCTGTTACAGCAGAGCAATTCAGGAGCACATCTGAGCATGCAAAGTGACTCTTCTGGAGAAGATCAAGGCCTTGGCTATCACTAGGGCAAGGAATGGATTTAGCTTAAAAAGGACTTTCTTCCATTTACAAGAAACATCTCTTGCCTGTGCTTCCAAAAGATCTTAATGCACAGTTCAAGGAAACTGATGGAAAAACACTGTGCAATTAATTATAAATCCCAGTTGTGTCTTTATTCCTTCATGTCTTGTTTTGACAGTAAACTTGTGAGGGATTCCTCTATTCACTCTCCAGATTTTCAAGCCACTAAACATCAGAGTATTGCTGCAGAACAGGGTCTGCAAATGTTATTGTTGCTTTGCTACACAAGGTCTCAACTCGGAAGCTGGGATTTGAGGGACCTTGCAGAGCTAGCTGCAAAACTGGATGGGGATGGCCATTTCCCAGGCTGCTGCTTTCATTGGGAAGGATTTCTCTGTGCTCCTGTCAAAAGCATAAATCATGTGGGTGACGCTGGAGGCTTGGCACCCACAGCCCATCGTGTGTTGTGGTTGCTCGGTATCTGTGGGAAAATCATTCCAAAAGTGAGCTCTTGGAAAGTGGCAGCAAAAAATAGCAAACAAAAACCCCAAGCAGAAGACACAACAGACCAGGGCTCAGGTACTCCTCAGCAAGGACTCTTCTTTGTGGAGCTCTAGTAGTGTTGGCAAGGTAGGCTCTGGAAATGTTTGATTTAGGTAAAATGGAGCAATTCCCTTTGGGGAGGTGAGGGACTGGCACGATTCTTCAGGGCTATAGTAAGTCTGAATTGCTTCTTTGTGCTAAGAGCAGGCACTTATGAGGTCCATGTTGCAGATCAGAGTGAAAACCTTCTGATACAGCTAGCCTGATAAGTTGCCTTTGTTCAGATGAGGCTGCAACATCGTGGTGTGAAAATTGTACCTTGTGGTGGGAGAGCAGTGGGAAGGATGCTGTGCTGGTGTGTAGATGCTGTTGAAAAATTAGTCAGGATTGCCAAAACACAGGAGCCATTTTCCTCAGTGATACTCTTGCTTCTTTCTGTCAAATCCAAAATACACTGTCTGCCTTGCAGCCAGCAGGGTCAAATGCTCAGTAAGCGAGTTCCCTGGGCTCCCTAAGGAGAGTGTGCTAGACTTAGAAGTCCATCTCAGCTAATCTCTGTGCTGTGTGTGCGAGGAGGGGCGGCAGGTTCTGCTCCCTCTGAGGCACCCGTGCTGGGTGCACAAAGCAGGCCAGCGTTCCGCAGCGCTGGTGAGGCTGCACCTCGAGGACTGGGTTCGGGTTTGGGCTTCTCACTACAAGAAGGACATTGAGGTGCTGGAGTGTGTCCAGAGAAGGGCAACAAAGCTGGTGAAGGATCTAGAGCAGAAGTCTGCTGAGGGAATTTGGGTTGTTTAGTCTAGGGAAAAAGAGGCTGAGAGGAGATCATCTTGCTCTCTACAACTCCCTGAAAGGTGGTTGGAGCCAGGTGGGGGTTTGTCTCTCCTCCCAAGTAATAAACAGTAAGACACAAGGAAACAGCCTGGAGTTGTCGCAGTGGAGGTTTAGTTTGGACATTATCGAAAATTTGTTCCCCAGAAGGATAGTTGAGCCCTGGATCAAGTTGCCCAGGGAGGTGGTGGAATTCCCATCCCTGGAGAGATTGAAAAGTCATGTAGATGTGGTGCTGAGGGACATGGTTTAGTGGTGACAGGCAGTGCTGGGTTAACCGTTGGAATCCATGACCTGAAAGGTCTTTTCCAACCTAAAGAGCTGTAGTACCTGTGAATTGCAGCCTTACCTGTATGTCTTCCTAGCCTGCTTGTTGGCTTCTTTGGGAATAGGATAGGACAGGTGAGGACACTATCGGGGTTGAGTCTACAAGGAGGGAGCATGGGAGTGGATGGCTGGGATTGGATTTCTTTGCTTTCCCATTCCAAGAGTTTTTTTTTGCTCTCCTAGGGACCAGAAGGGAAACCAGGAAAACAGGGGGAAAAGGGCAAGCCTGGCCAGAAGGTAGGAACATTTCCTGTTGATAGCATCTCCTTCTCTGGATCTTTTTTTCATGCTCATCTTTGATATTTATCTGTAGAAGCTGTTTTATCCTACGTTGATGCCAGTGCTTTTGTTCTGCAGGGCAGCAAGGGCTACCAGGGGCAGCTCGGCGAGACAGGATCTCCAGGGAAGGCAGGGCCCAAGGGGAACCAAGGCCCTAAAGGATCCCGAGGTACCCTGGGACCTATGGTGAGAAGAAGAGCTCTGCAAATGGTTGAACACAACACACAGATATGTGACTAGCAGTGGTGGGCACAGGTCTGAGAGAAGCGGAGCCTGACAGAGGCTTCAGGGAACAGAAACTGAAATGATGTTAGCGGGCTTTGGTTGGGCAAAACAGTTTAACACTGAGCAGCACACAAGAGACTCTCTTTTGATGGTTGTGTTGATGCCCTGTGAACCTAGCCCATGCTGCTTCGTGGCAATTCTTCTCACCTCCCCAGATGGGCTGAAATATTGGGGTTTTTTCCTGAGAAGGAAGTGAGCCTGATAAGCTATTTTTTGCTCAGATCTTTCCCTTTGAGACTGCACGCTCATGGCAAGAGCTGCTTCCAACTGTGTTGTTACAAGGAACTCTGCCTTGGACTTCTGCCCTGTTTCTACACCCACTCTTGATCTACTTATCTAAAACACTTGCAGCAAGAAGAAGTACAGCATGGGAAAGGGTTTGAGTTGGGGGCTGAAGGTGAGGCTTTCAGAGAGAACATAGTAGTATGGCAAAGAGGGAAGAAAGTTAATTTGCTTTAGGCACATGAGAAAAAAGTATTAGGACAGCAGCAGTAAGGTAAAAAATCCATCCTCATGCACTGTAGCCTGATAAGGAAACTTCTTGCACCATATTTGGTAGAAGTTAGTAAAAAAGCAGGAGTGATTTATGAACAGGGAATCGTGGTGATGATTCAGAACAGTAGCAAATGAGCGATGATGGAGTAAAGGACTCCACTGTTCTGGGTTTTCCTGCACGAAAAATTATGGCCTTTCCATATATTGTCTCTTCCTATTCTTTGGCAAAGCCTCCATGGATTATTTCACAAGGAAGCAAAGCAGTATCTCAGCAGCAGTCTATTGGATTGACCACAGCTCTGTCTTGTGGGAAGGGCTTTCTTCCGTGCTAAATGGGATTATATGGAAAGTTTGCAGTTTGCTTTAACCTGATGATCTGATTGAAACCGTTCAGTCTGCTAAAGATGCAATAAACAGCTCTTGCAGTGCCCTCATCACAACACAGAAAACTCCTTTCTTGGCCTCAGAACTCACACTGAAAAGGTTTCCTTGCAGCAGTTTAGGTTCAGGTCATGCATGAGAATGGTCTCACTGGTGGACTTCCTACCACAAAGCTAATTTGGATGTAAAGACACCCAGAAGCTCAGGTGAGGTGAGGACACAATTGCTGTAGGCTGGCAAAGACACAGACTGGACTACTTGCATCACTCTCCATATGTGAAAGGCTAAAACCAAGCAAGAGCATTTCAGATGGCTTCAGCAAAGCTCACCAGTGGCTGCACTCCCTCGTGGTGCTGGGCTTTGTTTTGCATAGCCAAACGCATCCTCTTCTTGTGGGGTAATACTCACAGCCACTTTTATGGTGCTTTATGTGCTTGCCTCTCCAGGGTGCTCCAGGAAGGATGGGTGCTCAAGGGGATCCTGGCTTAAAGGGCTACCAGGTAAGGATTAATTTTCATCCTTCAGCTTCTATCTATTCTCAAATGGAACAAAACTGCCACTCCAGGATGCAAAATTGTCCTTAAACTGATTTATTTCTGATCTTGAGTTCAGTTTAGTTTTTCTCTAGTGTCTGCCTTTACCATCACCATTTCTCCAGATCCATTTGGTTCTTCTCTGCCATGACCCATATGTCCCTCCAAATCTAGGATGCACGACACAAGGCTTGAGAGATCTGGCAGGAAACCAGGGAGGGCTTTCAGTCAAACAGCTCTTTCCTGTCCCTTCACATGCTGTCTGCTCTCCACAGGGACATGCAGGACCACCAGGGCCACTTGGACCACCAGGACCAAAGGGGGAAAAGGTAAGTTCACAGATTTCAGCTGTCTCCCCTTTTGTCAGCTGATCTGACACAGAGATGATTGCCCCACTGCCATCCGTGCTCTCCTCCCCTACCTGTGGCAGAGGTGCCTCCTCTGCAGCATGGCCACCCACATTAAGTCCTGCTGCAGCTTTACTTCAGCAAACCAGCAGTGCCACCAGCATATGCTTTCCAGACACCACGTGCCCTTGCAGTGGTGGCTGGGCCAGCCGGCACGTGTTCTGGGGACGCATTTTTCCTGCATTCACAGAAATCTTGCTCAATCCCCAAGCAAAAGGAATCAGAGCAGTAGCTTTCTGTGATGAAGTCAGAATAAGGCTCTGCACAAAGAAGCTGATCTTCAGCATCTGTGCTTAAATCAGATGATAGCATGTTATAATTGAGGCAGAACTGGTCTCCTCTCCATTACCCTTGCTCCATTTTCCTCATCGACTGCCACCTCCTGACCTCACTCATCCCCTCCTCCCCTCAATGAATCCCCCTTGCCGCTGCTGCCCTGAGTCAGAGCTCTCTTTCCACAGCAGCTTTCCCTGGGTGTTTCCACATTTTGCTGAGTCAGCAAACCATAACCAGTTCAAGCTGGAGAAGTGACTCACTCTTTAATGGTTTCCTGCCGGGGGCTGGCTGCTCCGCTCCCAGGATGGCCCAGCTGGGTTTGGCTGTGCTGCTGGAGCCCCACACGTGCCTTCTGCAGCAGCAGTGATGCTCCCTCCCTTGGTGTGGGAAGGGAAATGATGACAATTGGGATTGGTCAGTCTTGGGAGTCCCCATGAAGAGGAAAGATAAACTCTTTTTGCTCCCCATCGCCAAGAACTTTGGGCTTCCCTCTGCACACAGGTGTGATCACAGCTCTGTGTGTGGGACAGAGATCCCAAGGGCTTGCCTTGCTGTGCCTTTGAGTCTTCCAGCTCAGCCTTCTGGGTGTCAGGACACCTGGTTCACTCTGTGCTGTGCCTGAAGACCCTGTGTGCAGCAGCAGATCTCAGTGCTGGTGGCCGGGAGTCAGCAGGGCAGAGTGATCTGTTGTGCTCACCTCAGTTATTCACATGCATTAGAAATTTTGCTCTGGGGATGAGCAATGGTCATGCTGCTTTTCCTCTCATTTCCTGCTGCTGAGATGCATCCGTGGAGGAACAGCTGGTGATGTTCCTGCTGCTCCACATCTCCATCACTGCCTTGCTGAATTTCCTCTCCAGCCTTCCAGACTTGACCAGCATTCCCCCTCAAGTGTATTCTGCTGAGTGACCATGCAGGAAGTCACAAGTGTTAACCAGCCCAGGCTAACAGGTACAGACAGCCCAGGATAACAATGTGAGAGGCCATGACCAAGCACATTGCCAGCTGAGAGCCTGGCCAGAAGTTTCTCACAGTCCCACTGATGAAACTTCAGCATCCTGGCGAAAAGTTGTGAGTCATTACTACCAAAACCAAGACCAGCCACTGGCTGTGCAGTAGAAGGAGTAAGAGATATGCAGATATGTGTCTCTGGATTAAATTGCAGCTGATTTTCTATTTTAAAGCACTGAAAGTTGCCATCTTCTCGAAAGCTCCCATCATTTCAGTAGTAAATTCTCCCCAAATGATTAATCTGAAGCACTCAATGTCACCCTTCACCAACAAAATATTCTTCTGCAAATGGACAGTAGAAGAGCACTCCCTCAGGGATGACATGGACCTTGTGTCATCAGAGCATAGCAACACTGATGATATAATGAATTCTATATGCAAGTGTCCAAGCTGAAGCCTGACAAAGACACCAAAGTACTTAATGTGTCCTGCTGAGAACAGTCAGATCTGTTAGTGACCTTTGGCAGACAGATCTCACTCCTGTCTTCCTGGAAGGTCAGCAGATCTGCTGGCATCTTACTGGGGAGCAGCTCCAGCTGAATGTGCAAAGCACAGCCTCACACATGCTGAGCCTCCAGCACCATTCTCTGTAGCATCCAAGTGCTCCAGAAAAATCTTGCATCTTATCCATCCTTCCTTGTCTTCTAAGAGTGTCCTGGACCCAGCCTAAGGATACACAGATTCCCTCCCTCTGGACACCTGTAACGTGTGTAAATGTGAAAATGGAAGCCTGAATCCTGAGAAATGAGGAGGAAACAAAAATGGGACTATGAGCTTTAAACAACATGGCAAACTTAGCTGTGCTGGAGGAGGATGGGGGAGGGTGGGGAAGGTCTTCCCTTTTCCCAAGAAGAAAGCAGCATGGAGAGAGGCAGTCCCGGGGAATGCAGCTGCCTTGTGCGGTACCAGCCAGACACTGCTCCGCTTCTAATAGGTTTACAGCTTCTCCAAGAGGCCTTGCTCGGAGCAGACGCCTGCCCTTGGCAGCTGCTTAAAGCAGTCCAGATGGGATCCTTTTAAAAATTACAAACTGGTGTATCTCACTTTGGGACAGGAGCCAATAACAACAAGCCTTCCCTTCTTCTCCATGCCTTTTCCATTTGTATTCCAAGATGTTTACTTTGCTGCCCTTTACTCTAACTTTTTTTTTTTTTTTTTCACTGCAACTTTCCAAAGAATTAGTGCAGACCTTTCATCTCCCTCTTGGGCAGCTGAGGCATCAGGAAGTCCTAGAGGAGCTCAGTCTTGCAGACCTAGAGATGACCAGGCTGCAGGATTTTCTCAGTCAGAGGACAAAGGGCAAGGTGGGAATTAGACTAAAGGGGACAAAAAAATACAACTCAGCTTTGGGGAGGAAGTCTGTGAGTCTTGATGCTCTCCAAGGGTCCCCAAAATTATGAGCTCTCTTTGAGTTCATCATGCTCATCTCACCTCCCAGGTGGCAAGGTGTTCCCTTGTTTGGAAAGAAGCAATCAGTGCCAAGACTTGTGCACAGTAACACATATACTGGGATATTATTGGGGTTTTTTAGTGAGGCTTGAGAAGTGGTGGCTTTGTTTCCCTTCTGGCCTACATTCTTTTGATAGTGGTGAGAAAGCAAACCAGATGCCAGGCATTCTGCTGCTGACTTCAACCAGCAAGCTCAGTAGCACTGTAAACTGTTGGCAGAGCCTTTTAGGCATTACCTTTCTTTCCTTCTGCTTTGCCACCCAGATTTCTCTGTCTACATTGCTCGATACTACATTCTTAAGCCTTCCTGGCACAGTTTCTCCTTATATATTTCTTCTACCATGATACCTCCTCAGAACTCCAGACAAGTATGCTGGAGTTCCCCAGCCAGCACATGATCTTTCAAGGACAGTGTGGCCATAACCCGTGAGCATATCTGAAATCCTGGCAACATTCATCCAACACACATGGCAGCAGAGGAAGAAAATGTCACTGTCATCAAGGACCTGATGAAGAGAGATGCACAGAGCCCTTTACTACCTATTGAGGTTAACTACAAGAGATTTTGCCAAATCTTGAACCTCGTTCTGCCAAGCTGTCAATGTTGATAGCAGTGCTCAGCCTGTGTAGAAGTCAGCATGGATCAGTGTGTCCCTCTGAGCTGTGGCCCAGTTCCTGCACATTGGCTCCACTGCCTGAGTGTTTTCACTGAAGGTTATTTGCTGCTCCAGGTGTGTCATTACCAAACATCACACATAAGCAAAGCACCCCAAATGCCTTCTCCAGCAGGACCTCTGAGAAATTGCCCAAGCATTCTTACTATCAGCACCTGCAACTTGAACAGAAGATCAGAGTCGCCTAGAGAGAAAGTCAAAGACAGTTGTAAATACATCAGGAAGGACTGATGCAGCCACTGAGAGTTACAGAAGTCTGTGGAAAACTTAGCTTTGCATAGCTGTGGAGATTCAGATATTGAAGGCTCTAGGAGCACCCCAAGCTCTCCAAACAGCAGCTTCCACTGGGGCAGAACCTTCCAGACTTCCTCTCTCCGGTAGCTGCAACATCAAAGCTCTTTCTATAGAGCTGCTCATACAGTGAGTGTGTGAGGGGCTGACTCTTTCACCTGTGTAAGAGAAGCCCACAATAGTGGCACACATCTGGAGAGCCCATCCAGACCACCCTTGTTCCCATGACAGCCTGTCAGACAGTGAGGGTGGAGAAATGCTTGATTAAAGAGTTTGTTTTGACTGTCAGCAATAAGATGCAGCAGCAGAGAACCATTCCCCATATTGTCACAATTACATGCTGCTTGCTTTGCTTGAGGAGTTGTTGAAAATAACCCTTTGCACCTGGTTCCTGAGGGAGGATTGTTCGACCAGGCACAAACAACCACCAAAGAAACCATAAAAGCAGTGGGAAGAGGCAATGTAACTCCAGGTTGTGAAACAAAACAAACCCCAAATTGTTTAGACTCTCTTTGGAGGGAAAGTTAGTAAATTCCACAGTGGCATTGAGTTAGGGGAGGATTGGATCAGGTCTCTGCAGAAGCATCTGCCATATAATTTCTATTAATACCAGCATTTTTATTCACAGGGAGAACAAGGTGATGATGGGAAGGTAGAAGGCCCACAGGGACCACCTGGAGACAGAGTAAGATGTTGAATCCCTTCTCCAATCGATCCTGACCTTATTTTTGCTGGTGAATTAGTTGGGTGGCTTCCTTACTTGTAGAATATGCCCAAGGCATTGAGGTATTTGTTATTCTTGTTGCAGGGCCCTGTTGGTGACAGAGGTGATCGAGGGGAGCCTGGAGACCCTGGTTATCCTGTAAGTCTTATTCTAAATACATGATTCAGAAATGTTTGTCTTGGGGAAGTGCTTCCAATCTGCATCAGCCCACAGAAGGTCTGCCCTGTGCCCAGCAGTCACAAGTCATAACCCACTGCTGTCCCTCATCAGCTGCTGCACATGGCTGTGTTTCAGACAAGCAGTAATTCAGACAGCTTTGCCTGAAGTGCTACAAATTTGGCTGAAGTCAAATGGAGGCCCTGCAGGTCAGCATCTCACTATGCCATGCACCTGCCTGAGCACAGGAGACTGAAAAAAATGAGCAGGGATCACCTCACCAGAGGTATTTGTGATTATCAAGGAAGTATCCTGGGGAAGATGTATAGCAAAGAAGCCGTGTCAGTGCTGGACAAAATTCAAGACTGATGTGCCCATGGCTGTAGACTCTTTCATGGGAATATCTCTTTTCACTTGGAGGTTTCAAAGCTTCCTAAATCCTATTGGGATTTCTCTCAAAAGCCAGACCAGGGTTAGGAACTATTTTGCTGTGCTTCTGAAGCCCTCTTTGCAGGAGATGCCAGCTAGCTGATGTTGCTCTGCAAAGGCTCTGTGGACTAAGTCTTACCTCCATGCAAAAGCAGCTGGTCAGAGTGACAGAAGAGTTTACATTCACCTTATTTGTAGAACAGCAGCCTCCAACTGTCCACCTACTTTAGTGCTGTCTGTATTTAGGGACATGTCAGAAAGTCACCTTCACTGCTTAGATGGTGGTTAGCAGTTCCTCTTTCTGGTTATTTCTTTCTGGTGCATAGCCACAGGAGCATGTGCACCACCCAAACTTCAACATTTCTATATTAGCAGATATTTAAATCTTCTTCTGGCCCACAGAGCATGGTACAACCAGGTTTTGTATCCCATTGCCACAAAAGTACCCAAGAACAAATGTGTTCCCTCTCTGGCTTTTATTTCAGGGTCAAGAAGGGCTTGATGGAGAAAGAGGGAAACCTGGACAGCAAGGCTTACCTGTAAGAGATGCTGCTTTATTGTAAGCTAATGTCAAGTGCATATGAAAAACAGGTGCAAAAAGCAAGGTAGGAAGGGCTACAGGAGGGAGTGTGTGGTGAGCTGTGAAATGCAACATTGCCCTGAGCCTGACCTAAAGAATGGGCATTTGTGAGTCACATGTTGGGACTAATAAATGGAGCTGGAGGCACTCCCAGAAGCCTGTCTCCAAAACTGTCTTTTCTGAATGATCCAAGAGGGACTAGAGATGGACAGTGGGAGATGACAGCCACAGTGGAAGGGTCTGCTTGGAAATTACACATTTGCCTTGCTGCTGGTGAGAGCTGGTCCAGTGTGTAGTGAGACCATTGCTATTCTGTCTGCATGGTGTTTCTTCTCAACCCAGGGCACTTATGAAAGATGCCATTAAATCCAAATTTCAGGGGAGAACTTGCTATATAGAGCAGCACCTCATTTGTATATGAGATGAATGCAGCTGGGAGTGCAGCAAAGCAAATGTTCTTTGTCCAATTAATTCCTGTTCTTTGTAGAGCTGCTGAGAAGAGCAACAGATTCTAGTCTGGGGTAAAGCCTTAGTGCCCTGTCATATGGCCTAGAACTGGGATGCATTCCCAAGTGGATGTAACTTGTTCTGAGGGTTGGTAGCCCCTCAGGTGTCAGTGTTTCAGATGAGAGCAGGAGCTTTGGATTGTCTTTAGTAAAGGGTCATTAGAAACACATAGCTAAGAAGCTGAAGGAGAGCTCTGCAGGTGTGTCCTGATTTACATTTACTTGAGATTAGTCCAGAAATTGCCCCTGACGCAAATTAAAAGCCCTGGATGGACAGATGAAAAGATGGAGACATGTTTTGGGGAAGAGACCACTAAGAGAGTAGTGAAATATCCTCTCTGCTTTACTCCCCTATAGGTAGCTTTCTAATATCTGACATCCAGGTGAAACCAGGGAAAGGGCTGCAGCCTGCAAGTGGGAGGTGGTACCAGCACTAAAGATGTAGTCAGTGGATAAAGTGCTTGTTCTGCACCTTGCTTCTGCAGCACCTTTCTCAAGACAGGCTCCTTCCTGCCCATTGCTCTGTGCTGTTTTCCAGGCACCCTCTGGAATTCAGTGAATGATCTCTGCAAATACAAACACCCAAGTGAGGGGCTAGCATTGCTTCTTCTCCAGTTGACACCCTGCTAAATGCTCTCTCCTGAGTTCTTTACTCCTTTTTCCCCAGGAGGCCTGTCTGAGCACAGGCTGTTCCCCTGAATTGTTTCCATGCAGTCAGCATGGTTGGGGCACAAAAAATGCTGTTCTTTGTGCTTCATGCAAGATAGTGCCAGAAGAGAATTTCAAGCAGGTTTTTCTTGCTTATGTTTTGTAGGGGGATCCTGGACCACCAGGCCAGCCAGGAGCAAAGGGATCCAAAGGTGATGTGGTAGGTTTCAGCAGGGTGGATTTACAGTGTCCCAAGCTTAAAGAAGATGTCTAATCAAGAGGGCTGTCATGGGTTTTGCCAGCATGTGTGATTTGGCCTATGGTCTATGCCTTGAAAGACTGGAGAACCTGGTGGGAGGGCTGTAAACATGTATTGGAGTGTCCAAGCCCAATAGTTTGTTGGCTTTGTGGAGCTGGAGAAGATCAGGACAATTACAGCTCCAGCATGATGGGTGACTCCTGGGTAGGTCTTTAGTCATTGCTATGGGTTGTGTTTCTTTCCCATACCCCTGTTTGTGGTGCCTCCAGCCACAGCTGGCTTGTCTGCCCCTAAGGAGGTCTGAACCAGGCAAGTGTCTCTCTTCCACTTGGACCATAAACTTTTCTGGCTTGAAACCTTGCAAATTTGAAGTCCATATATCCACACAGTTGTTTGTCTTGGAAGCCTCCCTCTAACTTCTTGCCTTTATTGAGCAAGAAAGCACAGTGCACATGGGTCCTTCAAGGTTCATTGGGGTACCTCATACCTACTCCTACCTCCACATCTGGCTATAATGACAGCTTGCTAATTATTCTCACAGATCAGGGACTTGATTTGTTAAAACATAAGTATGTGGCTTCAATATTCAGCAAATTCCTGCTCCCTTTTGGCAGATGTCAGGATTTTTAATCTGACCCTGCTGGGGCAATGCCAGAGGATAGTTTAACCAACAGTAGGTGTTCTTGGCAAAAGAGTGTACCAGGCAATAAGATAAATAAACTCTGCCCATCCATGGATAATCTGGAACTGCCTTTGGGTCTAATGAACAGCAGAGAAAGCACCCTCAGGAGTGACATTTGTGTAGCTGAAGCTGGCCTGCCTGGTCCTTTGCAGATGGAGAAACAATGCACAGAAAATGCAGTGCTTCAATTTAAAAGTGCTTTAGTGCATGACCTCACCAAGAGAGCCCTGGTGAAGGTGATGAGCTGAGTTTTCCATTCATTCTGCAGAAATTAATCCCTTTTTTACAGCTAATAAACCTCGGGAGTTCTGGGGTTTGGTTTGGGGTTTTTTCAATGTCTTTCTTCACAAAGCATCATTGCAGATCTTGGACACACGATACCCTTTGCATTCACATTAACTTCCCAAACCAGAGGGAGCTACCTCACAGAGCAGAGCTCTTCCTGGACACCCTGCAGAGGGCTTGTCACTGTGCTCTCAATGAGCTGACAGAGGATGTAGGTTTTAAGCATCTTGTTCTAATGTTTGCCAGTTCACTGAGTCCTCCTTTGAATTCATTCTGCTTTATTTGTCCTCATCTGCTCTCTATTAAGAAAAATGTAGCTCCTTGCCTCCTAGCTATTCATTCCTGTCCTAGAACTCTCAAGACATATGAAGACTCACTTGTAATAAAACCAAATAGCAGTTCATTCCCCAGCCTTGCAGCAACTGACTTTATAAATCTCCTTTTTACAAAACTCTTCCCAACCATTATCCAAAAGCTCACCCTCAAGTCAGGCTGCCAAGTAGAGCTGTGCTAGAACTGCAGCAATTTTAGATTGTCTTCTTGGTTTCCACTTGCAGGGTCAAAAAGGAAAGCAAGGAGCTCGGGGCCATGCAGGCAGCAGAGGCTCACCGGTAGGTAAAGATTCGATTTTCTGCCTCCAGTAAGTGCTGTCTGGGAGCTCCACCACTAACAGCCTTGTGATTTTAGGGCATCCTTGGGCTCCCAGGTCCTCGAGGAGTGGTAGGAAGACAGGGTCAAGAGGGTGCCCCTGGAGTGGACGGAGTGCCGGGGAAGGACGGCGTGCCTGGGATGCTGGTGAGTTTGTGGTCGTAACCTTACAGCACCAAGAGCAAAAGCAGCTTAGGAGCTGGAAAACTAACAGGTAGCCCAGCAGAAATGGATGTGGTGCAGCTGTAGATATCCCAGTTTGCATGTTCCCAGAGCACATCATGTGCTCCTCTTCACATCTCACATGCACACTGAGGCAGCAGCTGCCTTTGCATGGCCAAGTCTGTAACCAATGTGGTGTTTCCAGCCTGGCAGATACTTGCATGCACAGACTTTTGTCTACATCTCTGCAAGCCCACCCATGCCCAGATGCATGGTGCTTGCTGAGGGCAGTCATACTACATCCCTGTCCCACCCTGAAGCTGTGCAGAGGTGGAAACAGAGCATCTTATTTAACAATGTCTTCTGGGTTTCTTTTCCAGGGAGAGCAGGGTGATGATGGGGAAGAAGGTGTGACAGGGATGTCAGGCAAAAGAGGGAACCCTGGCATAGCAGGACTCCCTGGAGCACAGGGACCACCAGGATTCAAGGTGAGTTTCTGACTCCCTCAGATACTACCACAAGCATTCCAATTTGTGAGCCTGTTGTCTCTATTGGAGAATCCAAGCTCTAATAAAGTCTCAACATCTGCTGCCATCTTCCACTCATCTGTAGGCTCAGTAAATCTTTCTCCCCATCCACCCATCCACCCATCCACCCATCCATCCACCCATCCACCCATCCATCCACCCATCCATCCATCCATCCATCCACCCATCCACCCATCCATCCATCCATCCACCCATCCATCCATCCATCTATCCATCCATCCATCCATCTATCCATCCATCCACCCACCCATCCACCCATCCACCCATCCACCCATCCATCCACCATCCCATCCACCCATCCATCCACCCATCCATCCCATCCCATCCATCCATCCACCCATCCATCCATCCACCCATCCACCCATCCATCCATCCATCCACCCATCCATCCATCCATCTATCCATCCATCCATCCATCTATCCATCCATCCATCCATCCATCCATCCATCCATCCACCCATCCATCCATCCATCCACCCATCCATCCATCTATCCACCCATCCACCCATCCACCCATCCACCCATCCACCCATCTACCCATCCATCCATCCATCCACCCATCCACCCATCCACCCATCCACCCATCCACCCATCCACCCATCCATCCATCCACCCATCCACCCATCCATCCATCCACCCATCCACCCATCCACCCATCCACCCATCCATCCATCCACCCATCCATTCATCCACCCATCCATCCATCCACCCATCCATCCATCCACCCATCCATCCATCCACCCATCCATCCATCCACCCATCCATCCATCTATCCATCCATCCATCCATCCATCCATCCATCCATCCATCCATCCATTTTCATGACATTCAGAGCAGCTGAATGTCCCAGAGCCCTTTGTCAGGGTTCACTGAGCTCAGGAGCAGATACACACACTACAAACACTTCAGCCTTCTTTCATTAGAAACCTGGCTAAAAGAACATGGCCTTGGGGAAGTTGCAAAGGAACTGCTGCAGCCTGTCTGCAGGATGTCCAGGATGGACAACTCCATGGGAGATTTGGGTGTCCTCTAGCTGTGGCCCTGTGAGGCCTGAACTGCTGAAGGGATATTTGTGCTGCTTGGTTTTTAGCAAATGCTTACTGGTTTGGAACAGCTGGAACCAGTACGGGCCTGGACATCACTCTGGGTGGGAGCAGGGACAAGCTGCTTTAGTGACCTTGAAGTTTCTTCCTGGTCCTTGCCCTGGTCCAGGGTGGACACAGGGATCTAAACTGGGCCAACAGAAATTCAGCTGTTTGTAGCAAGTCTCTGGAAATAGGAAGGTTCCAGCTGGGTTTGGAGAGGCTACCAGGTCTGATTTAAATTATGCCTCCCCTAACACATCACTAACTGTCACTTGCTGCCCTCCAGCTGCCTTGTGTAGAATCACAGGCTGCTACCGCAAAGGACTGACAGACCCTTGTGTGTTATGACACTCGGCCCATGACTGCCCTTTTACAGCTGCTCAAGCTTTCTAGGCTCCTGCTGCCTCTGTTTCTCTCTCCCAGATCAAGCACCCGGGGCTTGTGTTGCTCCTGCTGCTTGGAGAGCAAAATGTGGGGCTGGCTCTCAGAAGCCACTCTCTTGTCCTTACTTGTGGAGTAGGTGTTGGGAAAGTGTTGGTTTTGCAGCCTCTGAACTGAAGACCTACAGCTGAAGTCTTGGCATGTCTTCCACATTGTAGATGGATTAATCATCAATTGGTAGCCTGCTGGGGGGCAAAGATGGTGAGAAACTGCAGGGCAGGATGGACAACAGAGAGAAGTGCAAACAGAGGATGTTTCAGCCCCTTCCTGTCCATAGCCCTGATGCAAGCAATACAGCTCTGCTGGAGCTCCTGCTCTCTGTGGAGCTCAGGAGGGGACGTGGCCATGCCCAGCACCAGTCTCATGCTGTGCACCCTGCAACAACTCTCCTCAGCAGACCTGAGGCATCTCCTGCTGAGGCCACATTCCTCATCCCCATGAGCCACTCTTTCCCAGCTTTCCATCTATGGCTATTTCAGCTGAGCCTTGTTATATTTAGCTCCTGTCCTTCAGAATTACTTGAATTCTGTTATTTTTAGGGTGAAAGAGGATTGCCTGGACAGACTGGCCAAACAGGGAAGAGAGGATCATCAGGAGGAACAGGCCTTCCAGGGAGCCCTGGCGACCCAGGACCCAAAGGACAGCCGGTTAGTGATGGCCAGAGCTGAGCAGACCTGACTCCAAGCTGTCTTCTGCAGGAGAGGGAGCAGAGCCACAGGCTGGAAGATCAGGTTGAACCTTGTAGGGACTATTACAGAGGAGGCCACAACTAGCTCTCTCAGGTGTCCACATTTCCCTGCTCTTCCCTGCCCACTTGTGCACAGAGAGGCTTCAGCCCTGCCTGCTCTCCCCAAGGCAGCAGCACTGTTCACATCAGCCTGGTGCCCGTGGTGTGTGCTGGCAGCCAGGCTGCAGAGCCACCTCACACACCCCTCAGCACTGTCTCTGGGGAGAGCTGTTATGGGAGTGGTGAACAGAGCCTGTGGGAAGTGTTGAGTGGAGGAGAACTAAGCACTCCAAGCCATCCAAAAGTGGCTCCACTGGGACGTGCAGGAGATGCAAGAGCATGTGTCACCAGTGCTTGTGTCACCAGTGCAGTTTGGAGGGCACTGGAGCTGCAAGCTCAGGGCACACTGAGGAAGAAGCACCAAGAAGCTTTGGTCAAGGCAGAGGCTCAATTCCCACAGGCTCCCAATCCTTCCTGCTTCATTTATTGTGCTGGTGGTGCCCAGATTAGCACTGCTGTGTTACACTTCATCAGCCTGAGGCTATAGTGAGAATCCTTTAGCTGTTTAGATTAGATTTAGATCAGAGGGTCTAGTTAGGCTACAGATGTAAAACTAACATGAGGAAAAGAGATTAGGAGTCATACAAAAGAAAGGAGAAGATGAATCCCAAGCAGCAACATCCTAACATCATTTTGCCTCACATCCACAAGTGGCAGGTTCGTTTGCCCTGTACTGCCACTGCCTACTCTGCTGCACAACTACAGACCAGGAGCCCTTAGCTGAGATGACTCCATGGCATTTAAACCCTGCTGACTGTTGCCTGAAATTCCTCTAGAAAGAAGGCTTACTTGGTTCTTTTAACACAGGAAAGACCTTATTCCTCTTTTAGTTGCAGTTTTCCTTTCCAGGACCCATAAATGGACAGATAAATGAATCTGCATCCTTGGAAAGTTTCTTTTGCTCCACTGAGTCCAAACAAGCCCTCTCTTGCCAAGCAGTTTCTTACTGTCATGGCAGGAAGATGCCTCTAGCAGTGAGGTCTCCAGACTGACTCTGGAAGAGCCTTGTAATAGAGGTGGTGGAAACCCCATAGCTTGAGTCATTTGTAACTGGGCATTGTAAAACATCCCATAAAGTGCAATGCAGCATGGGTCACACAGTCCTGCTGAGAGTCCAAACAAGCCTTTTCCATCTCTGTTCTCTTCCTAAGACTGTAGATGAATCAGCTGGTGGATGGTTTCTGACCCATGGATTTTTTAACGTTGAGTCATTTCACATTTTGACATCTGAGATGCCCAGGAAATATCAAAGGACATCTCAGACCTGCTGAAACCAGGCTGTTTATACAAGCACAGCGTGGGGTTTTTATTCTGAGTGCATGCTATGTGCTAATCTAAGCTGCATGGCCTTCCAAACATTTTATTTTTTTTTTTTTTTAAGAAATTGAGCATCCCTGCAGGGTTGAATAGGAAAAGAATTCAGGGGTATGCATGGGTTTCCTGGCTTTGAGTGGGAGGTTGTTATAGGAACATGCACTTTTGTGACAACTTGAATGAGCACAGTTTGAAAATATCCTGTAGTACTTGGTCAGTCCAAGAAGAGCTTGTCCTAAAGGCCTTTGAGGCTCTTTGTTGGGATTTTTTTGCAACATAAACTTCCAAGATCAGAGTAAATGCTCTCCATCCTGCTTCCACTGAGTGTGGTCCAAGCTAGACAAGCATCTGCTAGAAGTAGTGCCAGTACACCTCCCATTTGAGGGGCAAAAAGGCTTAGTCCATGAGATCTAAATGATCTTCCAGTCTGTTAGATCTTCTGGAGTTGCTTCTAGCCTGATGCAAAAATGCTTAGTTTATGAGATCTGAGTGACCTACAAGTCTATGAGATTTTCTGGAGCTGCTTCTAGCCTGATGTTTGTGTAATTCCTCTTTCCAATTGCTTTGATACTTCTTTCTTCTCACTCCTGCTTGGACTGAAGAATACTAATGGCTCTCTCTTTCTCTGAAGCTGCTGAGCTCTTGCCATGTGTCTGAGTTCAATATAAGCTCACCACTGTTCGTTCTTCTTGTGTTTGTCTTGGCTGTTACTTGCAGGGAGACTTTGGTGAGGCAGGATTTCCAGGGACCATGGGCATGCTTGGGCCAAAGGTAAGAGGCTGCCTTGTGACCAGCTGGCTTTCTAGTCTCTCTCTACTGGGGACAGACAGTACAATATTTGTTACAGATTTTATTAGCAGCTCTGCAGAAGCTATTGACATTGCGTCATGATTCCAGCTACCCTTAGTTCATCCATCTTCCTTTGCTAAATGAGTGTGTGGTTATATGTGCTTCATTGGAGCTTAATCCTGCTAAAAGGGGTGGATGATAGAGGAAAAAGGGATGTCTGTATAGCCTGGAGCTGGTTTCCTCACCTGAACACCTTTCAGGTTTCCAGCATCAGTCATCAGTCTGCACCTCAGACACTGATACCTGCTCCTAATGTTGAAAGCCTTGATTTGAAATTTGTCACAGAATCATAGACTGGTTTGGATTAGAAAGGACCTTTAAAGGTCATCTAGTCCAGCCCCTCTGAAGTGAAGAGGGGCATCTTTAGATGTTTAGAATCATTTTATCAGAATATAATGGGCCCCTCACTACAAGAAGGATATTGAGGTACTGGATCATGTCCAAAGAATGGCATGAAGCTGGTGAAGGGTCTGGAGCAGAAGTTTTGTGAGAATTGACTGAGGGAATTGGGGCTGTTTAGTTTGGTGAAAAGGTGGCTGACAGGAGACCTTCTCAGCCTCCAAAATTTCCTGAAAGGAAGTTGGAGCCAGGGGGATGTCTCTTCTGACAGGTGAAAAGCAGTAAGAGGAAACAGCCTCAAGTTCCACCAGGGGAGGTTTAGGTTGGACATGAGGAATAATTTCTTCCCCAAAAGGGTTGTCAAGCCCTGGAGCAGGCTGCCCAGGGAGTGGTGGAGTCCCCATCCCTGGTGGGGTTTAAAAGCCTTGTAGATGTGGTTGCTGAGAGGCATAGCTTAGTGGTGACCTGGCAGTGCTGGGGTAACTGTTGAAATCAGTGGTCTTAAAGGTCTCTTCCAACCAAAATGATTCTGTGATTCAATGATTTACCTGGTGAAGGGAGGGCAGTTTGTCTTCTGTATGAAGTAAAGGGTTTGCAAAACAGGAGTGGGGAAAGTTTGTCTAAACTTGGACCTTCCCATTCCCACACACCAGGCAGCACCTCTGTCCTTGCAGCAGAGCTGTAAGCAAGGGCATACACATGGGCTGTGTTTAAGGGCATCTGGCATCTCATTTCTGCTTGCAGGGCCCCCCAGGAGACTTTGGTTTCAAAGGTATTCAGGGACCACGTGGGCCCCCTGGTCTCATGGTAAGTGGTTTTTTTTTTTCAGTTTGTTTGGTTTGGGAGGATTTTCTTCCTCCATTCTCTATTTGTGGGAGGCTACAGGGTGCTTGCTACAACGAGCACAGTGCACTGCTCACCACCTGCCTGTTGCACCACCTCTGAGTCACCAAGCACATCTGTAGGCAACCACATGTGCACTAGGTGGGTCTCTTCTGCCTTGGAGACAGTCATGTTGCTCTGACCACTGCACAGACCACTCCAGTTACACTGATGTCTTTCTCTTTCTGGAATTTCTGAAGTTTTTACCTGTGTCCTGACAGCCATACTGTGGAGGTCTTGTGTCTTTGGATGTGTGTTTTGAAACAGTTTGATTTCAGCTACAGCAAATACCACAATCATGCTGCTGAAAAGCAGCAGAGATCCAGTGTCTTTCCTGAGCCTGCCATGGTAAAAGGCACCATCAGTTCCCACATGATGGCTCACTCACATCTTCTCTTTTCTAGGGAAAAGAAGGAATTATTGGTCCACTTGGCATTCAGGGTCCCACAGGGAGCCCAGTAAGTATCTGTGCCTTTTTCTGCCTATACTTTTAGAAGACCAGCAGAAGTAAATCCCAAGCCCTGCTGTAACAAGGGAAACAAAATGGTCTTCAAGATGTGCAGCTTGAGAGAAGCACAGGCTTAGACTCTGTGGCTGCATTTCTAGTTGCAGGGACAACATCAACTTAAGAGTAAGGAGTAAGCTAAGTGAAAGTGTGTGGATAGATTGGCTCTGACCAGAAGACAAGAATTTCATTGCAGTCTTTCAAGAGCAAGCTGCCAGATTTTCCAAAGGACTTGGCCTCAGGGGAGGGAACATGGGGGAAAAAAAAGATTCCCCAAACTGATAACGTTTTAAACTGGCAACAGCTCAATTCTGGGAAGTGCTGGAAATCCCTGCCTGCCCCAAAATGCCAAAGGCCTAAAGGTCAGGCCAGGGCTTCATAAAAACAAGAGCATGAAGCTGCTCAGAGTCCAATCCAGAGGCTGCTACTGGCAGAAATGAAAAGCAATAAGATGGACTTGGACATTGCCAAAATATCCACTAACAGCTTTTTTTTTTTTTTTTTTTTTTTGCCTTGGCTTATATGGTAACCTGAGCTAATCTGTTTAGAGGTACACTTGGGTCCTTGCAAGGAGTTTCTGGGTGGCAACATAGAATAGGTTGGGTTGGAAGGGATCTTAAAGGCCATGTAGTTCCAACCCCCTGCTATGGGCAGGGACATCTTCCTCTAGACCAGCTGCTCAAAGCCTTGTCCTACCTGGCCTTGAACATTCCCAGGGAGGGGACATCCACAGCTTCTTGGGGCAGCCTGTTCCAGCATCTCACAGTGAAGAATTTCTTCCTTAAATCTAATCTAAATCTTCCCTCACTCAGTTTAAAGCTGTCACCCCTTCTCCTGTCACTCCATGCCCATGTCCAAAGGCAGTGCATCTTGCCAACAGTCACTGAGGGTGCCTTGTCTGCTTTCACAGGGGCCCAAGGGAGACAAAGGCAGCCGTGGAGAAATGGTAAGTGCTGGTCCACAGCCCTGGTGTCTCCTGCCATGAGGAGGGTCCCTCTGAGCAGCCCAGAGTCATGCTGGGCTCCACTGCACCTGTGTGTGCTCCAGCTCAGTGTGGTGGCATCAGGCTCCCACGAGGGCAATGCCATCTGTCCACGTGTGCACAGACCTATGTGCATGCACCTCCAGGTGTGCACCTATGCACCCACGTTGCTGTTAACACAGCAAAAGCTGCCACATTACCATATTAGCTATGAGCATGGCATCTCCAGGAGCAAACCACAGTGAATGGCAGCTCAGGAAGCCTCAGCCTGCCCAGGCCAGGGGTACAGGACCTGTGTGAGCAGCAGTGCTGCCTGGGTGCAGCCCCCACAGCTGGGGGAATAGTGCCAGAGCACATTCTCACCTTCTGCTCCTCCTCTGGGCCCCTTCTTACAGGGGGGCTGATGGACTTTTACACCTTCTCATATATCTTTGATGTTCTCACCATAGAGGGTATGTGATGGAGTATACTGGATAGCAAAAACCCCAGTGGATGTTTCTAACAAGCCAGGGTGCTGCCTCTGCCTCTTCTTGCTCACCATTCTCCACCTCCATGGGCACAGAAAAGGACAGTGGGCTGGTGAGAATCTGAGCCCCAGAGCAAGCATTTGCTTGTGGCAAAGCCACAGCATCCTTTGCCACAACCCTGGCTGCTGTTGGCACACACTGCTGGGGCCCTGTTTTCACTGTCCAGCCATCACAGCACCCAGGCTTGTGCAGGCAGCTTGGGAAAAGCACACAGCTGCAGAGGGAGAGTTTGGGTTATTTGCAAGCATCTTCTGACAGCTTCTTCCTTTTGTGTTTTGTGCTGTTTTCTTTTTCCCTGCAGGGTCTGCAAGGTCCAAGGGTAAGTATTTGAAACCACATTTTCTGACTACTGTCTTGTATTTAAATAAAAACAGCTGCTTTGAGCAAATGTAAAGCTGTAGGGTGGGCAATTGTGCATACAGGGGATGTGGTAAGTACCTGGGGTTATGGCATTCATGACAGTTAAAGAGATAAAGCTGGGAGTGAGGGAGGCAGTAGTGAATGGACCAGGTACAGATAGATGCACCCAGGACAAACTGGGGCCACCTCCTCTTTCCTGAAGGGTTTGGGAGAGCAGATGCTGCAAGATGTCAAAAATCAGGAGGATTTTTAGCAGGGAACAGACTCATGCTTGTGAAAACCATGAGAAGTAGAAATCTAAATGGGAGATCTTTCACTAACTGCTGCCACTCTGTCTTTAGGGTCCTCCAGGCCCACGAGGACACCCTGGCCCTCCGGTATGTAGCTGTGGAAAGAGTTCAAAGCCATTATTCAAACAAGCTAAAGTTATTGCTGTGATACTCTCCAGAGAGACTCTTCACTCATTGGAAATTACAGCTTAGCCCCATTCCCCATATGCAAAAATGTGTGAGTGAATGGACCAGTGTTTCTTGTGCTTGAGCCCAAACCATCTCCAAGTATTATATAGAGACAGCATTGTTGCCCCTCTCACTCATCTGCACTGAGGAGCTCCAGGGGAAGGAGGATTTCAAAAGGACATGACTGAGTAGCTTTGCAGTGGTGCCTGCACATCCTTCTGGCTAATGCCCCTTTTTTGTTTTTGCTTTGGTTTTTAGGGACCACCAGGAATTCCAGCCTCCTTTGTAAGTTGTCATTTTCTGTATGGTTGTTAATGATGAGAATAAGTCATGCAGAGCCAAGGTGCTGATGGCACTTCCAGAAAGAGCTGCTGGGATCCTGAAGACACACACTCAGGTCCAGCAGGAGATGCTGTGTTAGCAGAGCACTGCTTGACTCACAGCCCTACACCAAGAAGGATTTGATTGCATCAGGGCATGTTCAGCTTCTAACACTCTCAAGTTCATGTCTTTTCCACCCCCACACTAGCAACAAGATGGCTTTGGGGCAGCTTTCCAGACTCTCATCGACTCAAACATCGCGCTCAAGACAGAGGTAGGAGGGTACTTGGGAACCCATTGGTCTTTCCTGGGGCTGGAGGCTGGGAATGGGAATGGGCACCATGTTGCTTGTTCTTCCTGCATGCTTCAAGCCTATACAGCCTTTGTGTGTTACCTGCTGTGGTTTGTTGCAGTTACTGTGGAGTATCTGGGGTTTGTGCATACAAAGATCCACTGAAAGGATACAGTTTTTTTGAGTTATTCATTTGTGAAGGTTCAGACCTCACCACTTTGCCAGAAGTTAAGAGATGTTCCACTCAGGACAGTGCAGGGGCTGTAGCTCACTGGATCCCAGCCAGCAGAGCCTGTCTTTGACCCTCTCAGTTTCCCCACAGATAAATCAGAAACCCATGTGGTTATATCACCTGGTGTCCCCCAGGGCACATCTAACTTTGCCTCCTTTTCTCTCCAGGGTTACCAACATCCAGACCTTCTCATGCTGGACCATGGAGGGGAGATCTTTAAGACTCTACACTACCTCAGCAACCTCATTCAGAGCATCAAAAGACCCCTGGGAACCAAGGAAAACCCTGCACGCATCTGTCGAGACCTCATGAACTGTGAACAGAAAATGAACGACGGTAGGAAGCCTCAAGTGTGCAAAGGCTGCTTCCTCCACAGGGCCATTTCACACAGCCCAAACTGGTCTCCTTCCTTGGGACTAGTAATGTAGAAATTGAAACATTCCTTTTCTCCTTCACTGAAAAGGTTAAGTGTCTTTGTTAATCCCTAAATCCTCCACTTCTTCAGGTACCTACTGGATTGACCCAAATCTTGGCTGTTCCTCAGACACCATAAAGGTCATCTGCAACTTCACCAATGGTGGGCAGACATGTCTCAGCCCCATCACCGTCTCCAAGGTACACACAGCTCCACCCCAGCACAGCATTTCCCATACTACTATTACCAAATATTTACCCAGGGGTTTGTTGTCCCAGGAGGCCAGATGGTGACCGCTCTGACACAGCTGGTTTCTCCTGGAGGCAGAGTTAGTGTAGCTGAACATTCAGAAGTGCTCTTGTGCAGTTAAAAAACACACCCAAGACGGTTGTTGATTCTTGCCAAGACAAAGCAGAGTGTTTCCAGAGATGTTTAATTGACCCAAAACCTTAACAAGGGGACAGTAATTTCACAAGCATGCTGCTCCCAAATGCTTTGTTGAATTGATCTGTGTTTGGGTCACATTGTTCTCTGCCACCTGCAAAAGTAAGGTCAGCTTAAATATACAAGTCCCCAGTGAAATTCATGCCACAGGACTTTTCTTGGAACCAAAAGATACTACTAGCAGTATCTGGGTTCACCTGCAGATGAGCTGAAGTTGCTGTTTTGCAGAGGTGTGTGTTGCATTCAACAGTTACACTATTTTCTTTCTGCCAGTTTGTTCTGGAAAAAACAACCCTGCTGTGCCCCCAGGACAGCTTTCCAGGCTGACTTGGCCCTTATGCCCATACTCACACCAGGTCCTGTTCTGGCCATCCATGCACAGCCACCTCCAGCCTAAGCAGAGCACAGGGACCATCCTTGCTGTCACAGGTTGCTCTAACCCTGCTGCTCCCTCCCTCCAGCCCCACCACGGGGGTACATCTAACACCTCTCTCACCTTCACAGCTGGATTTTGACATTGGCAGAGTCCAGATGAACTTCCTGCGGCTCCTGAGCTCAGAGGTGGTGCAGCACATCACTATCCACTGCCTGAACACCTCTGTCTGGAGGGAGGGCTCAGCTGAGAAGCCCTCAGACAAAGCCCTGCGCTTCAAGGCCTGGAATGGGCAGATGTTCGAGGCAGATGGGCAGCTCAGGCCTGAAGTGGCAGCTGATGATTGCAAGGTACTTTGCTGCAAAAGAGGGGAGAGAAGGAGAGAAATGCCAGGCTGAAACCCCCCACAGGGCACACAGCAAGGCTCAAGTTACACCTGGGCTTCTTATTCTACAAAAAAGAAGGGTCTGATTTACCTGCTCTCCGCTTTCATTGTCCAGTCCAGGGTGCTGTAGCAGCTCCCATTAAGCAAATGCCTTTCAGTGTCTGGACAGGACCTACAGGAAGGCTGGGAGGGACTGTTTAGAAGGTGACAGGACAAGGGGCATTGGTTTGAAACTGGAGCAGGGGAGATTTAGGTTGGACATGGGAGGAAATTCTTTACAATAAGGGTGGTGAAATACTGGAACAGGTGGCTGAAAGACATGGTAGGAGGCCCCATCCTTGGAGACACTGAAGGGGCCCTGAACAACCTGTGCTAGTTGGAGATGTCCCTGCAGGGGGGGTTGGACAAGATGACCTTTGAGGGTCCCTTCCAACCCGATGCATTCTATGATTCTGTGGCCTTCAAACAGAAAGCAAAAAAGTCAAATTCCAAAGTTCAGTGCCAGGTGTGGCAGCAGCCAAAAGGCAGAAAGGGGAATTGCCACACAAAGGCACTGCTGCTGCTCCTGCCCAATGCCCTGAGGAGTTGGCAGCCCTGTGTCCAGTCTGGGCTCGCTGCTTCAGCAGCTCATGTTTGGTGATACCATTCCAAGCCCAATCTGACCTGGATAAAGGGTTCCCCAAAATGCCTTCTAAGCCTCACTGCAGCCCTGCTCAGCCCCAGGGCAGCCTCTTGCCTCAGGCAGGGCTTATGAAGCACTTTCCTTTCCAGCAGGGTTCACTCTGCTAAACATCTTCTTCTCTGTCCCTCCTCCCTGCGCAGATCAAGGACGGACGCTGGCATCGGACTCTCTTTTCATTTCGGACACAGGACCCTCAGCAGCTGCCAATTGTCAACATCTACAACCTCCCCCCATCCGAGCCAGGAAAGCAATATCACCTCGAGGTCGGCCCCGTGTGCTTCCTTTGAACAAAGCCATCAAAACCAGGCTGCAAGGCTCTGACCCCAGGTTTGGCCTATGTCTTCTCACAGGCTCTCCCACCTCTCTGCAGCAAGGACAGCTGGGCTGTATCTTCTGGGTCAACTCTTGCTCTAGCCTTTGGCTCCAGGTCTCAGAGAACCTGTGATCTACTGAACTCAGCAGACTGTTGAGAGGACTAACAAGGAGGTGGGGGAAGCAGGACATGAGGAATGCAAAGGGATCAGGGGACTAACGTTGCAGTGGTTCCACACACAAAGCTTTTTCATGACCAAAGAAAACATTGAGAGAAACCTCAAGCAACATGCAGTGTGTGTGGCTGGTTGGGTTGTTTCCCCACCCACCCCCCTCCCCATTTTGTCTTTACCTGGTTCCTGAGTTACCAAATGTTCTTTCCATTCAAAAGCAATTAAAGGGTAGAGCTTCCCTCTCAGAGCTTGTTGCCTTCTGGATGGCCACGTGCTGCGTAAGGTCTCCCAGGTGGAGCTGCAAGTTGGATCTGGCTGCTCTGTGTACAGGAAGCATTTTGATGTGCAATATTAGAAGAAACAAAAAATATATATATATATTATATTATTTAAAGCAAAAAGCAAAAGATTAAAAAAAGGAAAAAAAAAAAAAGGAAGAAAAAAAATAAACACAACTAAGTTCCTCCTTCCATGGGTGAGCTTAATCAATGTCCCTTCTCATGTGTAGTGGTAGGGGTAGGGGAGAGTCCTGAAGCCAAGAGAGGGGAATGGAAGGAGGAGAAGGGAAGAGATTGGTGCTAAAATAGAGAGAGAGAGAGGATGGGCTCGTCTGATTTGTTTCTACCTCTCACTGTGAAATCTCTGGTGCTCTTTAAAAATGGTATTATTTTATATATATGACTTTATTTAAGGTTGTGAAGGTGCTACAGTGTCTTGCCACAGACCCCAAAACAAAAATAATCAAAAAAAAAGAAAAAAAAAAAAAAAAAGCCCATAGGACCATCTCTCTGGGAAGAGAGGAGGTCACATTCAGCTAAATCAGAGGAACAGCCACCTTTAAGGGATCCTTTCTTCACCGCCGATGTCGATGGTGTGCAACAACCCCAACCCTGTCCCGAATCACCCGCGGGATGTTTGAAAAGCAACTTCCAGTTGTTGGCGTTGTTAATCAGCACTTCACTGCTTTGGGAGGGGAGTGAGGGATACAGCTCACCTGGAAGCACTGAGCCTCAGACAGAGCTCTTTTTCTGAGTCGGTTTGCCATGTAACACTTTGCTGCGGTCGCGCTGGCCACGCGTCCCTGCTGGCGATTCCCTGGGCTAAGCTCAGATTTAAACCAAGCTCTGCAACCCTTCTGCCTGGGCCCTCCGTCAAGACTGACACGATGGTACCTTCTTTCAGAACCCAGCCAGGCTTGGAGGGGTTTGGTTTTGTTAAGTTTTGTAGAAATTTAGTCTCTGTATGTAAATTTGGAGGATTTTTTGTGGTTTTTTTTTTTAAAGAGGATAATTATGGTAAGCTTGGATTCTATATAAGGAATAATATTGATGTAATCAGAGCTGTACTGTATCAGAAACGCTTCAGTGCCTGTTTGGAGTTTTCATGTCTCATATGGACTATGGATTTTATTTTTTTGAGGAAAAAACAAAAAAAGAAATAATTATATGTGAGTTTCTCTTTGTGTATCTTTTTTTTTTTTCTTTTTACTACTGCCTGCTGGTTGGTTCCTAACAACCATCAGAAAAGGTTAACAAGATCTGTCCCAAATACCTCACCCTCCATGCAGCCCTGCCTCTGCTCAGTAAATACCTCACCCCCCAGGGCAGCTTGCCCTGGCAACCCCCAGCCAAAACCTCCATCTCCCATCACCTGCTTGCTGCCTGCCCCTGCACACACTCCTGGGTTTTTCCCTTTCTCACCATCAGTTTTGTGTTTCTCAAGGCTGGAGTTACCATTTGTTCTCAATTAAAGATTATTTTTCCTTTCCTTTTTTTTTTTTTTTAAACCTACTTTTTTTTTCCTTTTTTGTTTCTTGGTTTTGTTTTGTTTCGGGACTTTAAATAAATATTTAAAACTGAGGCAATGAAACAGGACTGGTATACTTTTTTTGCTTCTCCATGGAAAACTAAGGAGGCAAGAGGGAAAATACTCCATTGCTGAAGGATGATGATGTTGGTGTGACAGCTCAGAGACCTCCCCCAAGTGACCTGGGAAGCTCAGCCCCCATCCCAAGACCACCCTGTTGCCAGTCACAGCATAACCTGTCCAACCCTTAGCATGATGCTGTGTGACAAGGCTGGGATCCAAACGACTCCTCCCCACTGTACATCACCCCACTGCTGCCACCAGCCCATTCCTCATCCATGTCCCCATCCTGAGACAATGCCAGGGAGCAAGAAGAAAGAAAAACAATTACAAGTTAAAATAAAAGAGCTGAGCTGACCTTTTTCATTGCTGAAGCCCAAATCACATCTCAGTTGCTTCAGGCTGATTTTGAAACTAAACTTCTCCTTGCTTAGGAGGTCTCCTGGCCCCAGACTTACCTTCAGCCTCAACCCTTGTGGCTGCCTCTATCACATATGAGAGACAACAGCAAAGCTCCCATGGGCTTGAGCCAGGAAAGGGGACACAGGAGTGACCCCACACCCCCCATCAGGCCAAGCCACAGGAGCTGCCTTGGCTGGTGCCAGGTTGCGCCAGGCATAGCGGGAAGGGGCCAGGACTGTTTGCTTACTACACTGCTCCGCTTCCCGGCAGTGCCCCGGGCAGCTGGAGGGGCCAAGGGACAGAGCTGGAGGAGGCAGAAGGCACTGGTCAGTGGAGTACCCACCCCTCCCAGCCAGGACTCATCAAACAAGTTCCTGCCAAGTATTTTTGATTACTTAAGACAATCAGCTGTGAACATTATCAGCACTCACAAACAAAAGGCCACTTTAAGACTGCAAAGGTGGACTGAGACAAGGCACAACAGGGAGCTCAGCTGGAAGGGGCAAAGCCCCCAAATTTCAGAGCTTAAGGGATGGCTCAGGCACCAGGGCAGGGCAGTGGCACCACTGCAGGAAGGAAGGAGATGGTGGGTGGTGGGGTTTGGGTTTTAAATAGTGCAGCTTGTCATGGAATGGTTTGGGTGGGAAGGGACCTCTCACCTAGCCCAACCCACCTGCAGTCAGCAGGGACATCTACAGCTAGAGCAGGTTGCTCAGAGCCCCATACAACCTGACCTGGAATGGAGAATCCACCATCTCTCAGGACAATCTGGACCAGGATCTCACCATCCTCAGTGTAAAAACAAACAAACAGAAAAACCAAACAAACACAAAATTTCTTCCTTCTCTCTAGTCTAAATCTCCCTCTTTTAGCTTCAAACCATCACCCCTTGTACTGTCACAACATGTCCCCATCTTTCTTATGGACACCCTTTACAGTATTGGAGGGCCACCAGGTCTCCCTATAGCTTTCTCTTCTCCAGGCTGAACAACCCCAACTCTCTCAGCCCATCCTCACAGCAGAAGGATTCCAGCCCTTTGAACAGTTTTGTGACCTCCTCTGGACTTGCTACAACAGGTCCATGTCTCTGCTGTACCAAGGAATCTTAGCTTGTAAGAAGCCTAATCCTGCTGTGCACATCCACCTGCAGAGCCCCATCCCAAGCAGCATCCACACCATGCCTGTCCCATTCCCCCACTCAAGAACCTACATTGAGCCCAGCACCAGCTGCATACGCTGCTGAGGAGCAAGGCTGGTGCAGATCCAAATCCTTCACACAATGAGCAGCCACCACCCAACTGTCACCATGGGGATTTATTTGCCCTGTGGAGAAAAGCCACATCCAGGTGACATTCGGTTCCCTTGAGGCCTCCAAACACACCTGGAGCTGGCTGAGCTCTTTGCCAGGCACTGGCAATATTAATTGCAATTTCCGAGAACAAAAGCCCATGATGGTGAAATGTTGGCTTTGTTTCATCTTTCCTGTTGAAGAAATCCAAGCTGTTGCAAGTTTAATTTCCCCTACCTGCTATTGCTTCATGCCTGAGCAAACAGCCCAGCTGCTGAACAAGCACTTCAGGGCTGGGGACACCCAGCTTTGCAGGCAGCTGTATATAAGGGATGGAGCTGAGCTGCACCCTGTCAGAGCAGGAGCCTCTGCTCAGCCAGCCAGGAGATGTTGGCCTCCCTCACCCTCCTCCTGGGGCTGCCACTCGCCCTCACCACCGAGCCCCCCACCTGCACCCCGCTCGTCCCAGTCACCTTCGACAGTGACACCATCCCCAGGGTAAGCACTGCCCTCAGTGAGGGCCCTGTTCTCTCTTGCTATCAGCATCACCAGCTGCTGTGGGGCCAGCAAGAGGCTGTGAACCCAGCTGGCAGCTCAGTGCTTGGCTCACTGTTCATGCTTATTTTCCTAAAACACACAAGGCTTCTCCACAGGAGCACGGGGAAGGGGTGACCCTTGCAGCTCTGCACCCATGATCTCATGAGCAGGCACCTTCAGGGGGACTCCTGCTTCCATCTCCCCATGCAAACCAGGCAGGGCAGTGCTTTGACACTCTATTTTCAGTCCTTCAAGTGGTGGGTACTTGGGTCCATCCTCAAAACCCTTCACTGCATAAACAGTATTTAGTCCCCTGGGGATGGTTAATGGGAGGAGAGCAATGAGAGCCAGGCACAGGGCAGGAGGGACATGGCTGCAGAAACAAGCTGGCAGCTGGAGCATTGCCTTAGCTGGGAGGGGACAATACCAAGAGCCCCTCACCCAGCCTGGACCCTGCCCAAGGTGGTCACCTACCTGGGATGCTCATGGCAGGTCACAGCATCTGCTTTTACTGACATGGTGTCCCAACATGGCCCCCACCAACCCTTCCCCACTCCCCTTCCCTCTGTAGCTCCTGGGAGCATGGATCTACATCACTGGTGCCTCCAAATACCCACCTCACCTGGAGGAGCTCAAAGCAGTCAAATACGCCATTTTTTCCCTCCTTCCTGGCAGCCATGAGGATGAGCTCAATGTCCTGGAAGTCATGAGAATGTAAGCATGGGGATTCACCCCCCTCCCCCAGCTTCCCCCTCCCCAGAAGCATTTCCATCTGCTGGTACTACCCTCTGGGCTGAGACATCTTCACCAGTTTGGGGCTGGAGAGCAGCTATGCCAAATTTATTCAAGCTTTGCTGCCCAGCCTGGGTTCTGAATCCTTTAGGCTTAGTTGGGGCAGGTGTGGAGGGAGATATTTTGCCCTGCCTGACCTCTGTGCCCCACAGGAATGAGACCTGCATGACAAGGAACACCAGCAAGATCCAGGTCTTTCGGGAAAACTCCACCCTGATGCATGGTAAAGGCCCAGCCAGGGCATGGTGGGGTGGGGATGGGGACATGTCTACTACTGCACTTTACACCCTATCTGCTTCTGTCCCCCAATATTTGGCAACCTGAGCCCCCAGCACTAGGTCCTTTTACACCTAAAACCACATCTGGGTTGGGGGGAAGGTGGATTTTGTTCTTCTCTATGCAATGGGTGTGTGGCAGCACTGTGGGACCAGACTGGTCCCTACTGGGATCAGGCTCCTGGAGTAAAGGGGATGAGAAGCTCCCTCCAGCTCTGCCCAGGCTGAACCTGGGCACAGCATGACACTCACTAATGGGGACCTTGGTCTGCCTCTGTCTTCCAGTCGATGAAAATGTGACTTCTACAGCCCAACTTATCCAAAATGACAAAGGCTTCCTCATCCTGAACCACTCCAATGGCAACTTCCCAGGTCTGAGCTATTCAGGTGAGTGGATGCTGCCCTGGATCCATAGGACACAGCTCTGCCTGGGGACACATCAATAGGCACTGGCAGTCTCAGACCTCACAGCAAAAAGCCACTTCTCACTGGTGTGGAGAGGTGAAAGATGGAGATGGGCAGGCAGTGACCTCCCCAGCAACACTACAAGGACCAACAAGGAGAAGCCCACACTCTAAAACTCTATTTCCCAGCCTTCCCACCCCCCTTTCTCCTTTTATCACCCTGTTTTTTTAACAGCACGAACACTCAACGTGAGCAAGGAGTACCTGGAGGAGTTCAGAGCCCAGCTGCACTGCCTGGGCTTCACCGATGAGGAGATGTTCTTCACTTCTGAAAAGGTCTGAACCTCTCCTCAGGGTGGGAGAGCCCCAGCCTGGGCTGCTGCTGACACCAGCTGGGATGGGGCTGGGGGTGTTGTAAGATTGGTTCCCCACCATGGCTGCCCCTCTGTACAACCCCTCTCCTCCCCAGGCATCCACCCCAGCCATCCTTGGCTCTTCAGATGGTTTTGGGGCAATGGGGCACCAATGGCACTCTCCCTGTCTCCTGCAGTATGCCTGTCCCCTGCCTGGAGAGAAGACAGATGAAGGTGACACAGAGTCTCAGCTGGGTAACTGACTTGGGCTGTCAGCCACTCCATCCTCCTCCAGCTCCTCCACCGGGACAGCCATTCCTACAGCCCTGGATGGACTCAGCTCAGCCTCAGCACTTTGTGTGGAGGTTTTATTTCTCCCTCCCTGACGCATCACCTGCTTTTCCTGTTCTCACCCAGACCTGAAATAAACCTCTGTGTGACAACCTTCTGCTGCATCCTCACCGGGGGGCAGGCAGGACCCCTCCTGCCTGTCCTGCCCACAATGCTGCATCTTTAAAGCCACTGAGAGGCATGATAAGCCCTGGACAAAACCCCACCAGGACTGAGTATGCCAGCAGGCATGGAAATGCTTGTTCCTCCCACCAGCTCTGCAGCAGCACAGGACCCTCCTGGCTACCTCACCCAGCAGGTTCCCTCCACAGATTCAGATTGCATGGGGTTGGAAAGGACCCCCAAAGGTCATCTTGTCCAACCCCACTGCAGCGAGCAGGGGACACCTCCAACTAGATCAAGCCCAGGGCACAGTGATGCAAGCACCCAGCCATCAGCCTGAACCCCACAGGTGGATGCACAAACCTACCAACCCCTCTGGGTCTCTTCCACTACAGCTCAAACCAGTCAAAGGGGTTTCAGCATCCAAACATCCCACTCTGAATTTTCAAGCAAATCCCACAAAGCTTCCCCTGCACCTGGGGCTCGAGCAGGGGTCACAGCAGGATGGGGTGACACAGGGTAACATCAATGCTTCCACAGGTGTCAAAAAGGGGAAGCAGGAGAGGGTGGGAAAAACCATCACCCATGGACAAAGTGAGGGCCTCAGGGGGCTCTGCTACCAGGGAGGAAAGGGCAAACAAAAAAATCCAGAAGAGCAGGTCCTGCCTTACCCAGTGGAGAAGGATGGGGAGGTCAGGGGAAGCCACTACAGGAGATATGTCCAGCAGGACAGGGGTGACCACCTGGGGTTCCCTCAGCCCCATTGTTATGACCTGCTTTGGCAAGGAAGGGGAAAACACCTTTCTGCCCAGGAAGAAGATGACTTTTCAAAGCCCCCCAGACTTCACCATTGTGGGAGGAAAGCTGCACCTCAGCCAGCACCAGGGCTGGGGGCTGCACAGTGCCTCATTCAGAGCAAGAGGCAACTAGAGCAGCCGCTTTCGGGAACAAAACAGGCAAATTTAGGGCAGATTTTAGTTTTAGATGGAGCAAGCGCCTCACCTCCATCATCTGCAGCCACGCCAAGGGGCCGCAGGCAGGGAAGCACCAAGCCCGGGGCTGGGTTACCGGCTCTGGGCAGTGCCTGCAAAAGGTGCTGGTTGCGTCACCAGCACGGAGCCGACAGCCCCCAGCACGTCCCCGCCTCGCAGGGCTCAGAAGCAGGCAGCCGAGCATGTCCGTCCGTCTGTCCAGGGCTTTGCTCGCCCCTCACTTCCAGGCGGCCACGGCCGTGGTCGCTGCCCTGCTCACTCTTGGGGTCCTGCTGCCCACGGCCGCCTTCCCCTGCGGAGCCCCGCACCGGGACAACACCACGGCATCGACGGTAGGAGAGCCCCGGGACCCGGGGAGGCTGCCCTACTCCTGCACTGAGTGTAGGGGGGGGCTCTGCTAAGCGTCACTGTCCCCTGGGAAAGGGGGAAACCCTCCCTCCCTCCTCCCCCTGGCACATCTGCTGAGGTGTTCTCCACAACACACCTGCCACAAAGAGGAAGCCTTTGCTTTCCAATACACCTCGAATTACCACAGTTTTCTGGTGGTCCTTCAACAAGGTGACCTCGAAACCTGGGGATCGGCTGGATGGATTTCGGTTCTAATCCCCCGGGCAGCACGGAGCTGTCCTCACGCAGCTGCACCACGCAGTGGCACCCGCAGCCCGCACCAGCACCGGTTCCCAATCCCCACCTTCAGCTGCTTTGTTTTGGGTTTGGGGTTTTTTTCCCGGGCATTTGCACAGGTTTCGGGTCGCTGCTGCGGTCCAAAGTGAAAAGTAACCGGTTTGCTGTGCGGAGGGTGAAAATTTCTTCCCGAAAACCCACCCTGCACACCCCAAAGCTCTCATCACCCTGTCCCTCTCTCCCCACAGCTGCTGGGGACGTGGCTGTACGTGGCCGGGGCTGCCCAGTTCCCTCAGCACGTCCTGGAGATGCTGCTCATCGACCACGGCTACCTCTACGTGGGGCCCCACACCGCAGAGCAGGAGCTGCTCATCACCCAACACGTCGCAGTGTAAGATGCAGCCCTGGAGTCTCTGCCCCAAACCATCTCCTCCCAGCTGCTGCAGCACCTGCAGCCACTGCAGTGTATGACAGGAGCACAGTTTCAGACTTGTTTTACCCAAAGAGAGTTTCTCCTGTCCCCTCTTTCTTCACCCCTCCTTTTGTTTATTTCTTCAAGAGCCCCTAGATTTATACAAGTTTTGCAGGTTGCAGACACCAAGCCCCCAAAGCCCTGCAGGGGTGGAAGCTGCAGGATGCAGGCAAGGAGAAGACGTTTCCAGAGATCCCTGTGCCGTGGTTGCTGGCTCTGCTAGGCACCAAAAGCTGCTTCCCCCACACCCAGGGTCAGATTTTAAGAGGATTAATTTCTCTGTGCCAATGCAGACAGTTTCAGGTATTTCAGTGTGAAAAACACCTTGCTATTGAGCAGCAAGGGCAAGGCTAAGATCACAGCTGCAGGTGGAGGTCAGACAAAGGCACAGGAGAAATGGCTTCATTCTGACATTGAAAGCAGTTAACCCTGCAGAGGAGCTGGCACAGCCCTGTTCCTATCCCATGGCTGGGGGCACATGTGCTGTGCAGTGCCAGGGCCAGGTCTGGGGCTTTGCTGGTCCTTTCAAGCCCACTATGGGTGTCTCTTCTGTCATTCCCCATGTCCCCTCTTTCCCTCTCTCTCCAGGGGGGACCAATGTCTCACCAACAACTCCACCTACTTTGAAATCTCCACCGGGAATGCTACGCTGGTGAAGCACAGTGAGTAGCACCAGCAGGTGCAGCCATGGGGGTTAGCAGCCACTCCATTTTTTGGTCAGGCTGAGACATACAAAGGGCCCATGTCCATGGTTTACATCATCTGGTGCATTTTAGTCCCAGGTTGCTTTGTCTGTCCGAAGCACTGGTGGACTCTTAAATGGCTCCCCAGGACTGGCGACACCCTGGGGACTGTGGTCACACCATCACACCACACTAAACCCTACAAGGCAAAGCCGTGGCAGGAGCAAGGAACAAACCCGCTCCCAGCCTTGTAGATGTTTGCAAAGCCATTTCACAATGCCTCAGGGAAAGGAAGAGAACGTTTACAGCAGGTTTCAGCGGATTAATGAAGCCTCACAATACAAAGTGTTTCCTCCTCAATGAGGAAATGGGGTGAGCTATTTGGGGTAGGAGTTGCAAACCCTCTGAAAGACAGTTCGCACTGACCCAGCCAAGACAGCATTGCCATGAGCAGGGGACAGTTTCTCCCTATTTTTGCAGCCCTCCAAGCTTTGGGGCTGGTCAGATCAGCAATCCACATCATACAACACACGGCAACAGTAGGACAGGAGCTGGGCAAGCCTGGCTCCTTCACATTTAAGAAATACAATTCAAATAAACCAAGAGCCAAGCAAGTCACCCCAGGTCAGGACATTTGTTCTCACCCACTGCTAAGGGCTGGATTCTGGGGATACAGCCATTGCTCACCCACAGGCTGTGGTTTATCACTGCTGCAGCACTGGAAATACTGAATATTGTGGCTGTTCCTAACCCTGACTCTATTTTCTCAAAGCCAGGACCCAAGAAACTGTGGGGACACTGGTGAACCTCAGCTCTGAAGATGTTTTACTCATCCAATATGAACTGCAGAGGGAAAGGACATATTTGGGACTGTACCTCTATGGTATGCAAACTCCCTCCTGAAGCACCATAAAGCTATCACAAGACACCAAAGCACACACACAAAATTATCAGCTCAAGCTACACAGGAACTTGATTTCACCAGCAGCCAGTGATTTTCTTGGAACCACCACTCCAGCAGTCACTGAGTATTTACAAATCCCATTAAAACTTCAATCTCTTGGCAGAAGGGAAAGAGCAAGTTGAAGACAAAACCACTTACGCCACAGATGTTCAGAGAGCAGGAAGCCAACACAGCTCAGCATTGATATCGTTGTAGATCTTGGTATTTTCAAGCCAACCATCAGTTTTCAGCACTTACCTCCCAGAGCAGAGCATGTGGCTTTGTGATACCAGCACAAGCAAGGCTGATCAGATCTACCCACAACCCCATGAAGCAGCATTTTACACCTTGATAAGGTTTCCCATTGCCCTTCCAAGATGCAAAGCAGTTTCCTGAGAGGCATGTATAGAAAATTGGCTCCATACTCAGCCTGGGTCCCTCCCAGTGCCCTAGAGTATCAGACTATCCCACAACCCTTGAGAGCAGACAGAACCAGAGCTTACTGCAGGGAGAGTTTAAAAAAGCAAAGCCCAATGCTGGTTTTATTCAGGTGTGTTCCCCAGGCGGGCAGGGGACCCCAGCAGAGACCATGGCCACAGCAAATGTTCAGTGGTAGCCTGGGGAAGCGAGGCAGTGAGGGCAGGGGCACAGCACAAAGGGCTGCATCGAGGCCTCTGCTCTGTATCTAATGCCTGGCAAATGCTTCTCCTATTCCAGCCCGAAACCTGAGCATGAGCACATCCCACCGGGAAGAGTTTGAGCACCACGCCCGGTGCCTGGGGCTGGGCAAGGAGGAGATCGTGTATGCGCCGTGGAACAGGGTAGGTAGCTGCTCCTGCGTGGACAGGGGCTGGCGGAGCACCGTGGCCCCGCCTCAGGCAGGGGTTCACAGATCCCAGGCTGTAGCTCCAGCCACCAAACTGGGGGCTCAGAGAGATTTTTGAGGTGGTGGAAATGATTTCGGGGACTAAATAAATGCAAGTTTGCTTCGACGGTGACGGTGGATTACAGTTAACACCCCCGGGCAGTTATGTGACTCCTCAAAGCAAATAACTTGCACCTGAGCATCTCCAGTGGGAAACTTGGTAACTGTTTGCCTCCCCTGCCAGGGGAGAGAAAACTAAAAAAGAATCAATGCCAGCCACTCCCATTAAAACAGACCTTTTCCTTTAGTTTTAACCAGACCCAGCCCTAGCCCTAACCCCTGTTTTAAGATGTTTTATCCTGCACACAACCCAGTTCCCAAGCCAGCTTGATGAGGCTTCCTTTTGCAAAGCTGGGGGGAGAAAAAATACCTTACCTTTTTCAGCCCCATCCTGGCCATCCATTCCTGTCCTGGCTGTCTACTCATCCATAGCAGGAGACTCTGAGCTTCCAGTGGTGCCCCAAACCCCACTCTGAGCTGCCAGACTGGACCTGATGTAGCCCCTGACATGCCCCAGCCTCAAGAGACTTCTACTAAAACTATGACCCCCCCAGGTTCAAGTTTAGACTAGGAACTAGGAACAGGGGCACAGGCACAGGTGGAAACCCTCAGGGTGGGGAATGGGCAGGTCAGGTCTCCTCTCTGGCAATTGGCAGCACCTGTGAGGCAAGGCACAGCTGGCTCACATCTAAATTTGGGCAGTACAAATTGCATTTGGAGAAAGCCAAAATGGATGGAATCAGCCAGAGCTGTTTGTCCATACAGGCTCTGGTGTGATCGCTGTTAGCAGAGAAGGGTTTTGTGCCCAGCTAAAAGGTAAAAATGAAACCAATCAAATAAAGGCAGTAAAGATTTTAGGGACCTTTGTCATCAGGCTGAAAGAGATGGACATAAACAGACCACCAGAGCAAAGGCTCACATACCTCAAGGCATTAGCAGAACTCCTGAGTGCCTGGGCAGCATGAGCTTTTTCCTTACTTCTCAGGAAGACTGAATCCCCTTTTCTTCACTCCCTGACCGCCCCCAGCACAGCAGAGTTTTGCCCCAGAAACCTGGTTTCCTTCTTACAGCACAGACATGAAAAATGGCACCACTAGCAGCTCCACATCGAGGCAAGCAGCATCTGTGACTGGGGCAGCATGAGGAAGCCTGTAGCTTCTCTAGGCCCTCTTAGACTAAGTTAGATGAAAAGAAGAATACTTGTTCCCTCAGTAAATTCTCTCCTCCTGGTGCACTGCTAGTTTCACTTATGCTGTTCTTGTTCTTTTAGAAGGAGCTATGTCAAGTGAAAGAGATGGAAAAAGGAAACAGCCCTCACATGGAGCCCACAGCTATGGTCCCAGCATCACCTCCTCCAGGTACCCACCAGCCCTGGAGCATGGGCAACCAACCCCCCATGTAAGGCAATAAATATCTTGCTCAAACTGCGTTCCTGTTGTTGCCAAGATGTTGGAGAGCAGAGGTTCTGGAGAGATTAGAAGTGGGGCTTCCAAAAAATAAATGGAACAACCAGTTACCTCGTGTGTATTTCAACCAGGAGCTGGGAAAAGTCAAGCTTAAGCAATAAGGGATGCAAAACAAGGTGACACGTGGAAGTTTTTCAGTGCTGACTCACACCGAGCTCACGGGAGCTCTGCTAAAGCAGCAGTGCTTAAGTGGAGCCGTGATGGAGGCTAACCAGAAGAGGGCAATGATTAACTATTTTAAATGGGTGCCAAGCTTTTGGTGAGTAACAAATATACAGAAAGCCAGAACCTTCTCTTCAAACCAAGAGGGTGCCTAGCTAGAAACTGCCAGGTCTCTTGACAGCGGCTTGACTGTTGGACATAGCCCAGCTGTGCCCAAACTCTTTGATCCAGGGCAGGAGCTCCTCAGTAGTGTACATCCACAGCAAGGTTTGCAACACGGTAGGATGACACTGACAAATCATCTTCCTGCCAGAGAAGGAGGGGGAGCCAGCCCAACCCAGGCTGGATTTTTAATTCTCCAGAGAAGCAGGTCATGTTTCCTCATTTCCCAAGCAGCTTGGCACGCCAGAGGTGAGAAGGTTCAAGTGCCATGACGTTGCTCTCCGTGCCTCCAGTTCACCCCTGCACTTGTGGGGCACCTCACATAGCCCTCATCACATCCCCAGCCCCAAGGGCAGGAAAGCACTGTCACTGTGTTTGTCACAGCAGGGGGAGTTTAAAAAGAGACTTTCTTGCTGCATTTCTGGAGAGCAATTCACTCTCAAGCTCTAACCTAGTAATTAAACACTGAAAATATCTTTCTTCCTTAAAAAGGCAGAAAAAGAGAAAAGACAAGAGCCCTGCTCCTCCCTCTGTGGCAGCAGGGTGCCCTGTCCCTGTATGGCAGCATTTCCTGGGCAGTGTTTCAGTGCTGAGCCTTTGGCCCCATTCCTGTAACAAAAATGAGTTTTTAAAAAGGTTGAGCACAGCCAATTCCCTCCTGGTCTCAGGGCACAGGTACCTGGCCAGCCCTTGCTTCAGAGACATCTTTATTACTGTGACACAAACCCCACCTTGAGAAGTGAGACAGCTAAAGGCTAGGTAGGAGAGGGGATGCTGCCAGCTGCCTTGAGCACTGCAGTCCAGAGCATCAATAAGCATCTCAGCTGACACCACTGGAGAGCAGCAGCTCAGATTACAGGGACCCAGACTTCAGGAGTAGATGTACAGCTGAATAAAAAGCCTTGAACTGCAGTCAGGGACATAAGGAACCAACAAACCCAGTCTGGCCCCCACGTCAAATCTTGTTCACCAGAATCAGAGGCCACTTGTGCTGCCAGCTGTGGTTTCTGAATGACCTTCAAGGACAACTCTCCTGGCTGGGTTTTTATTTGTTTTAAGGGAAAAAAAAAGAAAAAGTGCAAAGCCTTTGTTTTGAAAACTCTGTAAGCCAAGTTCCTTTGAGGGCATAATTAGACTGCAGAGCTTCCAGCTTTTCTGGGAAACTCACTTCTCTGAACAGTTATGGATACTGCACAGATGAGCAAAATCCAGCAACGCTCAGAGAGGTTAACAGCATCTGCACATCCCCAGGTTTGCCTTTGTCCTCATAGGGAGAATCCTTCCCAGTGTCAATGTCCTTGGAGAAAACCATCCCAGGAAGAGTCTGGCCACAAAGGGCACCAATAAACCCATCAAGAAAGAGATGCAGACACGTGGTATCTCTTTGACAGACCTTTATTAGCAGACTGTTCCCTACATGAAGAATCTGAGTTAGATTTGCATTATAACAATTTGTGGTTACAGCTACAAAGATGGTTGTCATTTTGCATTGATTTTTGCATTCTGATATTCATATTCCCATTAGGCCACACTGGTAGGAAGGAGCCACTGCAAAGTTTATGACAGGTCTCAAGAAGTGGGGCTGGGAAAAAAATCAGATCAGAAATATCCACATTTGTTAGATTTCCATGTGGCTAACTACTGACAGCACTGGATAGTCAAGGCAGAGCCTCATCTGGAAGGCTCTCCATGAACTACCAAAATCTATCAGCAAAAAAGCAGCCGCTGGGTGCTAGCAAATCCTTTTGATTTCTCACATGTCCAGAGCACCCATCTGCAGGTGATGAGCAGTGGGTCAGCAACAGGGGCTGCTGATTCAGCCTCAAAGCACAACTGCAGCAGCTTATGTCCAAGTGTAAGTTTCCTTCCATCTCACTGGAAACTTGTGTTTTCTTTAGACCCTGAGATTTCTGCCCTCCCCCTTTACCTAAAGATTCCCCAAGATCCCTCTCAATTAGCCATTGTGACATGCAACATACACAGACCTTCTACTTCCCATCTTCAGCCATCCACCTGAAAGCCTTTCAGCCACACACAGAGGCAATTCCAAACTCAGGTGAGCCTCACAGCGCACCCTTCTCCCCTCCTCCCGAGGGTCTGCTTCCTCACCAGCTCCCTGCTCTCCTATGGCTTCTTGCTACAGAATTTCTCTGGGCTGAGGTCCTCCAGCAACAGCCCCAGACGTGCAAAAGGCAGCTCAAGCCCCAAAGGGAAGGTCCTCCTGTGACTTGAGCATCCCTCCCCACGACTCAGCCGTGTGATGTAAGAAAACAAATAGAGAACTTTTTAGAACAGGAGGAATATAAGCACAGCAACAATATTTAAACAAGTCTATAAAAATAGTCTGACATAACTCTGTTCAAATAAATACAAAATAAATACGCTTTAAGCAGTACAACAGTGGAATGCAACGCTGGTCCGTTTTGCCCAGAATGAAAAGTTGGATGAGGATCTCCCAGGCCTCTGAAGCCAGATCCTAGCAACTAAAGTAGCCCATAATGCAGTCAGAGAAATTTTAAAGCCATTTCTTTCCCTTAGCTTTATGAAAAGCACCCTTTGAAAGAAAAGCAAGCACGTCTTCAGGACCAAAAGCTCACCTCTCCCAGTGACTCTCTGCCTCACACACCTTCCCACAGCAGACATAACTCCTCGCTTGGGGACTCCCTCCCACTAATGCAAACTTGAACATCAATCTACACAGAGGTCTAAAGAGATAGCAGCATAGGCACGGGGCTTGGAAAAGGTCCACCAGCTATCCTCAGCACCAGGCAGAATGGAATTCAGAGGTCCATGCAATCCTGCACAGGGGCTCTCATGTCATGTTGGGAGCACAACTGCACAGAAGCTGTGAAATATTGTCTTTTGTTCACTAAAGCCATGCATCAAGGTGCCAGTTCACTCAGGGCTCTGCTGCCCTCCCCTTTCCAAGCCCCTGCTGAGTATAGGACAAGCCAATCCAGCATGCAAAGGATACAAGCATGCAGGCTCTGGTCTGCTGCTTCTGTTAGTAAGTGCATCTTGTTAGTGGATTTATGAGACATACTTAAACCTATAAAAATAAATAATCCTAATTCTTCATTAGGCTGGCCTAAGTAACTTTCAACCTGTCTGGATAAACCACTGCCCACCAGCCCTCAAAACCAGTATAGTTCAAAAGTTACATTTCATGTCAAGTCTTGGAAGCAGAACATGAATGTCTCCTACCCAAAGGAACATATGTAAACATAACAACAAGCCTGGTGTGGCAGCAGCTCCTACACAAGGTTTGTACAAATTTCAACAACTGAATGGAAAAAGAAGCTCTTTGAATGGAAAAAGAAGCTCTTTCAGCAAGTCAGAAGGTGCTCATCTGCAGGCAAACAGCTCTGCACACACAACATGCTGAAAGCAGACCTGTTACCCAAACCTCTGCTACTCTGCCATACTGCTGGGAACTGACCTCGGCAGCTCTTGCCTTAAAACTCTCCCAGGAGTTCACTTCTTGGTCTCCCAAAAGGCCCAACAAAAAGGACCATGTGATGGTTTATGTGGAGCTCCGAGTAGCAAGATGGCAAAGGACACCAGATCCTCCCCTCCCCCTTACTGACTCACAAACAATCTGAAGATTTCACAGCTTTGCTTAGTCAGCTTAGTGTCAACACATTCACAGAATGAGAGATGGCTGTACGTCTTGGGATTGCACCCCAAGATTTCAGAGTTCCAGGTCTTCAGCATCTCCTGGTCACCGTGACTCCACACCCAGAGTCATCTTCAAGTTTTCATAAACCACATAGCTGATGCTTACAGCTGGGATCACCTTCATAAAGTTCGGTGCCAGACCCCGGTAAAGACCAAATGCTCCTTCTGTCTTCAGGATGTGTTTGAACAGTCCCCTCATGGTCACTTCAGGAGCCCCTTCCACTGAAGCTGCAATAGGAAAAGCCACAATAAATAAGGCAGCCCATGGGGTGAAAACACTAAGGTGACATCTGTCTCACAAAGCAGGTCTGATTCATGTGCAAAGACACTTCATAAGGGACAGCATCTAACTTCTCAGCAAGCCATGGCTGTGCTGTACATCATAGCCATGCAGCACATCACACCCATTTTCCCAAACTGGTCTGCAGACACCCTTAGCCCACAACTTCTGCGCAAAACAGAACCTCTGTCCTGGAGCTGCTTGGCCCCAGACGCTGAGAGCAGCACAAAGTCCTTTGTCCTCTTGCAGCACAGCAAACAGCCCACTGCTCGGCAGCACAGGCCAGTGGAGGCAGCTGTTGCAATGTGTACCAATGAAAGGACCTTTACCCTGCTCAGAGACCATGACAGGAGCTCCCACAGCTCACTGAAGTTCTCACCTTGGGCCTGCATGCGTGTCCTCACAAGAGCCAGTGGGTAACTAGCAAGCTGTCCACAGGTACTGGAGATGGTACCACAAGCCAACAGAACAAAGACTCCAGGGTCAGCACTGTTGACAGCATAGCGCTGCAGCCAGGTATTTTTTAGTGTCTGTAAGGAACAAGCCAGAAGTCAGCAGTGCAGAGGCAATCAAAAGAGTTATCACTTTACATGAAAGACCTAGCATGGAGGCCCAGAAAGCTATGTGCAACTTCAGCAGGAAGCAGCAGGCTTCTCAGATCTCTTTGAGCTACTGCTACTGTAACTCCTGGGGAAAAATCCCTTCTGTAATTTCCTGCTGCAGTTTTCTCATTAACAAAGAGAAATGAGGGACTATGCTCGACGTTGACTAAGAAAGGAGAATCCTTGTATTGGATTCTCTTTAGGCCATTTTGGGTGCCCCATAAGGCTCACAAATAAAGCTTTGAAAAATCACTATTACTGTCAGGCATGTCAGTTACTATAGGATTTTAAGCTACACCAGCAGCACAGCCCTAGAATAGGTTACAGGCTTCATACCTCATAGACTGCCAGGTCAATACCAGCATACGGAATGATTCCTAGCATGTTGGGGATGTAGCCTTTGTAGAAAGCAGCCATTCCTTCCTTTGAAAGGATGTTTTTGGCACAATCCAACATGCCTGAATACTGTCCTGTCTTCCTTAGAGCCATCCGTGTTTTCAGAACCTAGAAGACAAACATAAACACCATGAAGACCTACAGGAGAATCAACAGAAGAAAAACCTACAGACAATGTCATTCCCAAGAGCACGACAGTCAGGACTACAGCAAGTGCCATGCAAGTGGTACCTGATAGCACCTTCAAGAACTGGTGTTCTACCCCCAGTTTCCCACCTCAGCCCCTTGCCATGACCCTCATGGGCTGGACCATCAGCCACCTGCCTCACCTCCATCGGGTAGATGCTGCTCTGTGCAATTGCCCCCGCCAGAGACCCAGCTAAGAGTCGCTCATGGATCCTCAGCATCTCCTGGTCCGTGCCAATGAAGCGCTTGATCTGCAGGAGCCAAAGCAGACAAACGTTGAGGCTCAACGACTTATCTCAGCCACCTTTTTTCCATCAGCTTGTCCTTCTGTCAACCCTTCTGCAGCCAGACTTGTCTGCGTCTTTTGACTCACCTGCTCATAGGCCATGAACTTGATGGCAGATTCTGGTGCAATCTTCAACACATTGATGCCGTTCCCTCGCCACAGCGACCGTGTGCCACCCTCTCGGATCATTTGAGTAAAGCCACCGATGATGCACATGTTGTTACTGCGGGAGGCATGAACCTGGGAGAGAGCAAGCCAGCTTGGATCAGTTCCAGCCACAATTACGCCAGTGCTACGTTTTTCCATAATCCAGGGACAAAAGGGCGCTTTTTTTATTTGCCCAGAGATCTGCCAAGGCTTTAATCCCCTTCCAGATAACTTCCACATTAGGAAACCTTCTTTTCTCTTTTGCAAAGTCTAATGTGAACTAATGAATCTAATCAATACCTCCCTTTGAAATCAGAGGAAAGGCTACATAGGAAAACCCCCACCCTATACCTACTGTAGGATCAGCTACCCAGGGTAAGCATCTCAGCTGGCTCAGGAGCAGGTACAGTGACAGACCAGGCCAAAATCAAGTTCTTCTAACTCCTTTCTAACACTGGCAATACTTACACTGAGTACCAGCTCCACTAGCTGAGCACCAAAACCACCTCAGCTCTTGTGGCCTCGGTGACTCCCATGAAAACACCACTTGAACCTGTTTCACCAAACCCCAAGTTTGCCAGTGCTCTAGACCACAATGCTCCCTAGCCAGTAAGTTTTCACATGTCTACCTCCCACAAGATTCTCTGTATTTTTTCAGGTCAGTGAAGAATAACTTCATAAGATGACTTGGATCATTTAAGTAACCCCCAAAAGCTTTCCAAAATAGCAACAGAAGAACAATGAGATTAATCCTGGCCACAGTGCTGTGCTGTGTGGATGAACGTTACCATCTCCTGGGCATCCAAAAATAAGAGAGGAATCTGCTTGGGTATGTGAACTGGAACTGCTCCATCATACCTGCATGAGCACTTTCAAGCGGTCCAAGGGAGCTGTACAGGTTCTGGACACGGCACCTGCACCTCCACCTGCAACCAGATGTCTCCACCACATCCCTGTCTGCCTCTCTTCCACTGTGAACTCATCCGGGACAGTCAAATTCTCTCCTACATCAAAGATCTGCAAAGTAGAAGGTGTTGAGAAATGTTGCATCAGCTATTGATGATGTTCTGAAGTTTTATTGCTCTGTATCAGTGCTAAGCGCTGAAGTACTGGATATGCTTATTCCAAATCAGCAGCTTATTTACAGCCATTAACTGCTGTGCCTGGCTCACAGAACTGCCACTGCTGTAACATGTCACCTGGGGAAACTTCACATTCAGAGACCTCTGTGCAAGAAGCTGGCAGCTGTTGAACGTTTGTCTGCATTGAAGTACTGTGGCTGATAGAAAGAAACAAAATGACCAACTGCTGGCAGTGGCATGGTGAAAGAGCTGGACTTCTCTGGAACCTTTCAAGCTGGCAGCCAGTCTAATCTTGTTTTGTGCTATTTTCACACACTGAAATATCTCCAGGAAGGATGGCTGCCTGTCAAATCAGTTTCTAGTCTTAACAGGTCCTGCACCAGCAGGGGCTGGCCACTGGTACAAGCTCTCAGAGGTGTGAGTCAAGTGAACTTTCATCTTCCTGCAAAAGTGATAGATGGCAAGATAACAGGACAGGAAGTGATTTGGCTTCTAGGGCTACAAGACAGCCATTGAACCATGAAGAGAAAGATAGGGACTGCTGATAGCAGCTCCTGGCAGTCAGGAGCCTGAGAAGACCAAGACCTGATGCAGAGGAGCCATTTCTTACCGTTGAGTGCTTCCAGTAGAGGATGATTTCAGGAATGTTCTCCACTGGGTGCAGCAGGTGATAGTCTCGCCACTCATTCCAATCAATTGTCATTGTCCCATTTTTATCCATGCTAAAAAGATTTATCACTAGATAAGCACAGACTCCCACAAGGAGACAAATTCCTTCTCCCCTTCCCTTTGACTATGCACCAAAAAAAAGCTTTGCAAAGCAACTACCAAAAGACTTCTAAAGAGACACAAGACAAAGCTGGGAAATCTTCTATTCACCACACACTGCAGAGGTAAAAGTGGGCTCCCTTTTTCCTCCCCTCTCTCCCCTTTACACCCTCCTCCTACCAAACTTAAGGACATAACTGACACTGAAGGGAGAAGTCATACTTACTAGGTGACAGGACCCCAGAAGTGTCCCGTCCTTATTCTGACACAGAGGCAAACAGACAGAGGGAAGGTAGCAGAGGAAAGAAAGAGGAAAAAACAGCACAAATAAGTGGTTGTTAATGTGTTAGTGCCACATGCATAAAGCACTCAGCACTTCCAAAGAGCAACTGCACAATCCCTCTCCAAAGCAACAAGCTCAGGGCAGCAGGACAGTCACAACAGGGATGCATATCAACTCAGGTGCAAGCACTACCCCACAATAGGTCAGGAAAAGAGTCTGACAATAATCCTCCACAATGCAAAACAAGGAGTAACAGGCAAAAAGGGAGTAGCTGAAGTCTCTGGAAAGTGTGTACAGGGTAGAAAGAGGCGATGGGTTCCATGTCCCTACATTCCCTTCTAACCCCCTCAATGGTAAAACAGAAGAACCAGCTGAATCCTCACCTCTTCAGTATTTTCTCAGCCTGCTGTTCAGAGATCTTGACTCCCAGGTCCCGAAGAGACTGCACAATCTCCTGGGCATCAATGCGGCCTGCCAAGGTAAGCCAGAGAGCTCAAGCACATGAATTACAAACGCCAATGCATGCAGCAGTCTACTCATGAGCATGAGAAATGTGTTTACCATCATTCTTCTTATCCAAACTCTTGAAGACCAGTCTCAGCTTTTTTTCATGATCTTGGAGATAGTGAACAAATTCCTCAAAATCCAGCTGTCCATCCAAGTCCTTGTCTCCAGCCTTCACAATTTTCTGATCAAGAAAAACCAATCAAAGCCTGTAAGTTTCTTTGTTCATTCAGGTAGATCTGCCCCTTCTATGATATTTGAAGATCACCTCCTACACAACTTTGACTTTTCTCTAGAACGTAGCCAACAGATTTCTGATAACTCCCCCTTTGAACAAAGCAGTAGTGTAGAAAAGTCACCTGATTCCAGGCAACTGTCTCCCAAATTTAGTTACACAGCTGAAATGCTTCATGCTTTTATCAGGGATATACTGAGAGTATCATGTGTCTAATCTCAGCCCTTTGTCTTGATTGACACCTTACAAAGGCCCTGTGGAGGTTCTTAAACTAAGTATGAGGCAAGAGATTTGCCTAAGAAGTGAATCACAAAACTTCAGGTAATTAAAAAACCTGACCAAGAGAAGGAATTTCATGCCTACTATGATTCTCAGAGAAGTAAGCTCCCTCCAGCAATAACTAACTCCAACCAGAAAAAGCCTGTCCAGCTTTAATGGACACAGACAAAGATAAAAACCCCTACGAACTGGTTTAGGCACCCTAGAGCTATGTGCTTTAATTATACCAGTTTCCATGAGATGCATATAGAACAAGAAAATGTTCTTAGTGGGACAAAGCCAAAATCAAGATCAGACTCTGTGCCATTTACGACAAGGCAAACTCATTAATTCACTCCAGCATGGAGCAAGAGCAGATGGACTGTTCTAAGGGCACATGGCTACTTGTTGCCAGAAGAGGTGATGTCCAGACTGCAGGAATGTGGCTCAGGGAGTCCCTCTTTGACAGCCTGTAAGTCTTTGTCAACATGAATCTGTGAGCAACACTAAATGAAGTGTGATTCAGTCTACTGCACCACCTAAGCTTTTGGTCTAATTCTTATAACACTTCTATGAACAGCAGGCAGAGTGTTAAGGAAGCTCTGATCTGGGAGCAAACACTAGGCTGGCCCTCTGCTCATCAATATTTTCTTCAATAAGGCAATAGGCTTATTGTGATACTTTGTCCTGTCACCTTCATAAGCCTTAAGTCTTTGTTTCAATGCCACTTTAAATGAGTTCACTACTAAATACTTCACTATTAAAATCCACTCTCTCTCACCTCACCAAGTCCTGTCACTAGTCCTAATGCCATGAGGATTATTCCTAATCGTTTCATGAACCTTAAATAAGAAAGTGTTGTCCCAGCTGCCCTGACCTTTGAGGTATGCCCAGTATTCTCAACCTGCCATTTATCAAATGACTGTTGTAAAGTTCAGCTATGACCCCACATTCAACTTGCAGGCTAAAGATAGACCAACACTTCTCACATGTCACTGGACTGGCCTTCAACAGCTGAATCAGGGCTTCCCTCCGACTGGCAACCCCCAACCAGTTGACAGGCAGGAATAATTCAGAGGCACTGTAAGTGAGATGTGACTCTGCAACTGCTCCTGTCCTCTCAGGACAACAACTGCAGAGATGTGCAGTCAGAGATCACAGACTGCAGGTAATCAAAGCTGCCTTTCTCCACTGGCTTTCCTCCATGACCACAGAGCTCCTCCATGACCACAAAGCAAAAACGCCGCAAGCCTGTTGACCAGTAACCTCCAACGTGTGTGAAGGGTGAGAAAGCCAAGCTCCCAGCATCTTCTCCAGAGAGATGAACAACCATCTGCCTGCAGCTCTTCGCTTTTACCAGCAAATATAAAAACTCCCTAGACAGAACTGTTCATGCCCTGCTCTGCTGGCTGCAGACGTTTCTATGGTCACCTGCAGCTGTGCCTGCAGCATGCTTTGGGACCCCACACACCTCTAAGTTCACTACAACCCCCACTTGTGGTCAGTAATAAGCTGTCTGTGCCCTTGACAGCCTGGTCATGAAAATCATGCTGGTAGCAGCAAGACGAAGGAAGGGTGGGTTGTGGTTGATAAAAAGCAGTTGAGAGTGCTCCCCAGATTCAGTGCATCTCCCTTCTGCAGCAAAGGGAAATGCTCCTGCACAGCCTGCCTTGCTCAGCCCACCTACTGCTGCCAACCCCTCCCTGTACTGGGGAGAGCCCCATGCTGGCTTGAGGAGCTGTCATCAGATTACTCATCTCCCAAGAGCGGCAGGGTAGGAAGAAGAGTGCAAGGGGAAGGAAAGGGAAGAGGATGTGAAACCTATTTGAGCAGCCCACTTAAAGCATAGGAATCTATAGAATGGAAACCCCCTTTTTCTATACAGGTCACCTGGTTCAGTCTTAGAGGCACTGAGATCTCATCAGATTCAAGCCAAAAGAAGTAAGAAGAGAAATATCCACTCCACGCTGCTTTGGCAATCCCTGCCAAGGTCAAGAGAAGCATGCCCGTGCTGTACCCAGCTATACAGCAGAGCCATCACGACCTTCTCCCCTCCAACCAGCCACTCGGGGCATTGGGAACCAGCCCTCCACAGCTCACGTCCTCCTTCGGGGTCATACCTGCTTCCACTGGCGGTAGGTGGAGAACTCCTGGGAAGGAATGAAGAGGCTGAGTCGGAAGATGGATTTGAGTTCAGCAGGCAGCCCCTTCGACTCAAAGTACTGAAACTCCGTCTGCGACTCCCCGAAAGCTGGCACATACAGACAGAGGCAGAGCATCTCTGAGCTCAGACTGACCGGCAAGGGAAGTAGGACTGAGCAATTCCCCGGAGCTGATTTCAGTGCGTAGTGGAAAGGAAATGCCAGCAAGTCTCATGACACATGCCTATGAGCAAATAGGGCTCGGGTGGGATTGGCTCTACAAGTCCTGCCCTTCTACTTAAAAGGCAAGTGGTGGTTGTGAAGTCCCACCCAGGGAGCAGATCAGGAGGAAGCATGTGAGCTACTCCCATTGCTCAACACCAGACTCCCATTATGCCCACAGCTCTTACATCACGCTCACCACAAGTTAACTCTTACTGGGTGTGTTTTTTAACCCAAGAGGCTTTGGCCAAGGTCCGAGACAGCTCACTTGCTGTTCCTAGATCAGATCAGCCCTTTCTGATCCTGTTCTCATTGATCTGGGGATTTACACGTGCAGCACAGTAGGGACCAGTCTTCATCACAACCTTTCCCACCCACAACACAGGACGATTGTCATTGTCTTCCTCTTCCCAAAAATTCTTCCTCCAGAACACAGTACGAGCAGGATGCCAGCCACTTGCTGTTTTCATACATGTTTGGGATATCCAGCTTAAGCACAAGCCTTGAGATTCCACTTTTATAAGGTTACTTTGCCATGCCAGAGTTCATTGGCTTTGGTTACAAGTTCTCCCAAACATACTTGTGCCAGCTAGGCACAGACAACCCCTGCTCACCAACATTTGTCTCCTCTGCAGCACTCTACAAGTACTAATACAGGCAGCACTAAAGCCTGTAGAGAAGCTTTGCTATTGTGCCAAATACCCAGAAAACCATCAAAAATCAAGGGCAGGCTACAAAACAGACCCAGCTGCTTCAAAGCCTCCCAGCTAAGCAACCACAGCAGTTACATCAGCTTAATAGTTTTCCCTTCTCTTCCAACTACAATTAAACATTGCAGAGAGATATGTGCTAGAACGAGAAGTGGCCTGGGCAGAACAACATTTTCCAGTTTCTACCGTTTACAATTTAACCACTTTGTAAGGGAGTTCCTGAGCTTTCATCAGGAGCTAGCCAGGCTGAAGAGCGAGTGTGGTACACATATCATTTATGTGGGCATAATTACAGGCTTCTGACCATTTAGTGGAGTTTGATGCATGGGAAAACACCTAGGCACTGAAGTGAGAGTAAGAAGTGCAGCAGGTAACAATGCTACTCTGTAGAGACTCTGTAGAATCAACATTAATTTTAAAATGAAGTTATAGTCTTGAAATTTGCCAAAGAGAAACTATCACACAGGCATGATGCAAAACCCCACAGCCAATAACTAAAACACTATAATCCTGCCTGCACTTGAAGTAAAACAGTGTTTGCTACACGGGTTTAAACCAGCCAGCTAACAGCCTTCCCCAGCACCGCAGACACAGCACTATTTTCCTGTTTGCTCTCTTTAATCAGACTGCCTGGCCAGTGCAAAGTCCAGCAAGCACTCCCCTCCTCGGATGCACAGGGGGCCTTTATGTCTTTACTGTGGTATTTAAAGGAAAGCCAAGGTCTGTAATAAACTGTGTGTGGAGCTGCATGTCAATCACACAAATTGGGAATATTTAATCTGGGGCTTGATTTCAAGGATTTTTTTGAAAGCTTAATAGATCACAACTCGCAGCAAGTCAGTACCCTTTAGAACCGTGACCTGAGACAGCTTCCTATCCCCTTCCCCCTGGCACCTCACCTACCATGGCACTACTGCCTTGTTACCTAACCAGGCTTAACCTACTCCCTGCTGACGTCTCTCTGCACGAAAACAGGATCTTCTCAGCGACTCCAGATCCTCTTAAAGATCAGCTGCAGCAGCTCACTACATGCATGCCAGCAGCACACCCCAACCTTCCCACCAAGTCCAGACTCGCTGTAAGCAGAACCTGAAATGCTACACAGGCCACAGGCCAAAAGCAAACACCTTTGCAGCAGCCTGACCAAGATGGGCAGCTCTCTTCCTAGCTCCAGATAGTAAGTGAACAAATGTAATTCAGGTTTGCCCCACCAAGCCTTAAGATCCTCCACAGTCCTTCCCACGAGTTGCCAAGCATCACTGTTATAGCTGCTTGGCAGCTCAGTTGCTATGCCAACATGATGCAGATCCTCCTAATAAACTCTGGAGCTGGCAGCTAGAGACAACAGGCAAAATCTGCACATTTTAGGAAAAAAAGCCCTACTACCTACGTCAGAGAAAAGGAGAAAGGTAATGAGGCTAAGAAAGCTGATCTTAATCAGGGTATTAATTACAGGACAGCAAGCTAAGAAGGAGAGACAGATTATGAATGAAGTTTATACCAGCAATTCTGGTTATAATGACAAAAGGAACTTAAATAAGCATTTAGAAGGTTTTAGATTTCACGTAAAAAATCCTGGTAAACTTAGAAGAACTGAACCCCCTCCAGAGCTGACTGCAACCTTGGCTGCTGGAACACAGTATGGGATCACTGCCCAAGTCTCAGCACAGAGCTGGCTCCACTCCCCCAGCCCCTTCTGACAGCATCACACCCACCCCAGGGCTTCAGACATGAGCTATGGACAGTACATCCCTCATTAACACGGTCTATTCCTGATCCAACCAAGGACAGGGCACAGAGCTCCAAATAAAGTCTGATAAAGTCAGTATCAATCCTCCCCTGATACTTCTTCCATCTACCATTTTTGCCAGTGAAGCCAGAGTTGGACCTATACGTCTGTGGCTGATGTGAAGCCAGCCTACCCAATACCCTCTCCTCTGCTAAGGGAAGCACTAGATCCAACTAGTGAGTCCAGAGGCTCCCTTGGAGCCTTCCACAGAAGGCTCACTTTGCTTGCCATCAAGAAAGCTGCAAACTATTTATAGGATTTGGGTCTTACTTAAATGCTGCACAAGGTACCAGTTTGAATACGTCGACATTCCAACACTCCAAGTCATTTGTATCCTTCCAGGCATCTGCTTCATCACCACTTCAGTACATCACTTCCAGAAGGTACCTCCCAAAGAAAGGGAGAATGCAGCCATACAAGGAACAGGAAAGTATGCTGTTTAATTTTGAATTTAGTTGGTAAAAAAAAAAAAAAAAAAAAAAGTCTCTAAAAATACCAAGTGCCAGTGAGCATCACAGCTACATAACTAACATCCTCCTTCCCAGGCAAAAGAGCTTGCTAGACAAGTACACCATGGGCCAGAGCACTACAGCTCCCAGTTTTCACTAGCTTCTGCTGACTTGATATTTTTTTATTTCTAGAAACTAGCTTATAATTAATTGTACAGTACAGAAAGTCCTCTCAACACACAAAATAACAAGTGGAAAGTGTATGAAAGAGGGGAGTTAATCATTTAAGAGACCCCAGCAGAATGAAGAGCCAAGGCTGTACAAGGGGAAGGATAGAGAAAGGCAAACAACAGGAAAGGTGACCTGTTCCACTGACGACACACAGATCCAAGTAGGCAGACAACACTGAGAGGTATTGGACATAAAGGTAACCAGGAAAGGTCATCTGTTCTGCTGACAACACACAGATCCAAAGTTACAAGTCCAGATGGTGACATCAGGGGCAGATCCTACCTCTCTCCTGTGAAAACACACCCAGGGGCCAACACATCACCTTTGCAAACTGTATTTTCTCCCACATTTGCAGAAACAGCCTCATGTTGAAATCATTACCTTCAGGCAAGTAGCTGAACAGAAACACACCAATGACAAGGTGAAGACCAAAGGGGCAGGGCTAGGAAACACATCTGGTCAAGTTTATTGATACTTGTCAATTCCTTACTAGCAGTGGGCTAATATTTTGTGTATTTTTAGCAAATGAGTAAATTACAAGTGCTTTTAGCAAACAAAGTGACATACCAGTCAAGACACTTCTCCCAAGGTCACAAAACATCAGTGAGCAAAAGCTGTGTGCCCCCCGTATTTTCTTTGAACACCAAATAATGCTGTTTGCTTGCAGAGGTTTATAATCTATCCCTAAGGCTGTACCAGGGTTTTTGCAACACTTCTCCTTCAGACAGGTAATTAGAACACAGATATCTGATGGAGCACAAACAAGTCATTGCAGCTTAACAAGTTACTGTCCATCAGCTGAGCCACAACAGCTGGCTGCAGCGTTTGCCAGCCTCAATTGCAAGGTAAAACATATCTGCATAATCCTCAGCAGAAGAGCTTTACATTGTCTTTTACTTTACAATCAGGGCAAGCTAAAATTACACAGTCACAACCACCTAGCATATGGGCAGTTACTTCCTAAGCTGCAATAACTCCATTTTACCACATCCTTATCCTCTAGGTATTTCTCCATTAGCCAATTTTAGGGTTTCTATGCAGCACAACTTCCCAGGGTCACACTGGATAGAGAAGATCAATATCAGCTTTCAGAGAAGGCTTCATTTGCAGGTGTGAACAGATGGACTCTCCCTGACTGAGGGGCCATTGTTCCCTGAATGATACCAGAGATTTTCAGCTCTACTCCATGATGATTTTCATCACAAAACCTCGAGTTCCCAGCCTCTGTCCTCCTTCACCCTCTATGCACAAAAGTCCTCCTCTTCTCAAAATGTGCAGGCTCCTCTCTTTGAAGAGCATGCAGAATGCTAACTGCTAACCACAAGGAGGAAGGCAAAAGTCCTTGCACATTTTTCAGTGTGATCCAAGCAGGGAGTGGCTTCGGCTCCCTGGAACATGAAAAGCTGCCCGGCCTATTTCCATTCAAATCAGCAACAGCACAGATATTAATCCCCTCTACAATTTAAACCTGTTCATCCCCCATTTTAGAGAGAAAGCTTACAGCAACAACCATGCCTGATTCTCTCTCAAATAAGCTGGATCCTGCAAGTCATGCACCCCTACCCCTGCTGCAGCCTTTCACTACTATCCCAAACTCCCATCACTCAAGGGGTCATGCCTGACTCCTTCTCCCCTAATCCCAGGTCACACCCTTGGTGTTAAACCACATATAGTCGGGGCTGACTGCACCAGCCTCAGGAAAGATGGGCAGGATTCCCTCCCCAACGAAACTAAATCAGAATTGCAGTCAGCCAGCACTGTGCTAGGAGCCCAAGCACTAAATTAAAGCAGCTTTTGTTTGCCTCCCCCCAGACAAAGCCTCACCATTTCTCCTCCACCAATTGTGCGCACCCACCAGCTCCCTGCTCTCCCACCCCCTGAGAACTTCCCATCCTCACACACATTTCAGTCTCTTCCCTCATGCCACCCGCTCCCCAGGGACAGGCTTTATTCTCTTCTGGGCTGTGCCATTCAAATAATACAGCCAGTTAGTCATTTGCTCAAAACATGCTGGTTTTCCCAGAGGCTTGCCAAATTACCAGGAGACTGACTCCAGAACATTTTAGGATCCATTTGATCCTTTGCTGGTCTCTAGTGCAGGGGTGGGACTCACCACGAACCTGCATGATCATTCCCTGCCCTCTCGGTTACACTTCTTGAAATTGCCCAGGAACCTTCGAGACCCTGTATTCCCCCTTGCCCCTGAACAGCATTTTCCCCCCTTCAAGCACCATGTCTGGAAGGTTAGCTGGATCACCTCCTCTCCTCACAGTCATTCTCCATGTTCACCCACATTTCCCCTCTAGGAAGCACTCACATTGGAGTCTGCTCTTTTCCTGTGCCTCTCCCCAAATACGCACACACTCTCCCCCCAGCTACTTGCACACTCCTCCTGCAACACCCCTACTCCCGACAGACCACACACTCCACTGTCATGTGCGCCAGCCCCTCCTCAGGCCCCTGGATATCCCGTTACCTTTGGAAAATGCTCTGCGGGTCCAACCACCAGTAGGATAGTTGGTCTCCTTTCAGTAGGATCAGTCCCTCTGTCCTGTGGCTTCCCCACCATCTTTGGCCCTTTCTCCCCGGGGCCTGGAAGTGGGGTGGTGTTTCTGGCCTCATCCTCTTTTTCATCTGCAGGACCTTGACATATTGCCCTGGGAAGGAAGCTAGACAGAAAATGCCAAAGGGTCTGCAGCATTGCTGCTCCAGCGAGCATCCCAGGCAAGGTAACCCTGCGTGCTCAGGAGCTGCCTGCTGCCAAGGATGATGTGACTGCACTACCAAGCACCCCCAAGACGGGAATCGGCACGGCAGCCAGCGGGAGGTTCAACCCAGCGACTCCACGGGCTCAGATTCTTTACAGACCGCTCCTGCAGACGCTTCCTGCCTTTTGAAATTGCTGCTACTGCAGTCGTGCCTGGCCTGACAAGCAGCTCATTGTACCAGAGCCTCAGAAATCTGATGGCAACAGACAAAGCACAAGCGAAGCCGAGACTCTGAGCTTTGGAGACTGCTTGGACAGGGAAACCAAGACTCTGCGCTTAAGAGGAACGCTAAAGATGAACCTCTCCAAGAGACGCTTCTCAGAGCCGCCAATTAAGCCGCGCGTCCCAGCTCATCCTAACGGCACATCCGCCGAGCAGCGCGGCTCGACACCCAGGCTGCGTCCCCACTGCAGCAGCGCCCAGCCAATCCCCGCTCCCAACACTGCGGTGCGCGGAGCGCGGCAGCGCGCAGCCGGGCGGGAGCGCGCCGAGCAGCAGGCACCCCGCAGAGGAGCGCGCCCGACAGCTCCAATGGGCAGGTACAGGCATGGCGGACAGCTGGGCAGCAGCCGGAGCGCAGCAGCCATGGCCCTGAGGCAGTTTGGCAGCACAGGATCTTCCAAAGCCTCTACGTACCCTGCTCTGGGCTGCTCGGCGGTTTCGGCTGCAGCTCTTCCTTGGAGCAGCAGATGGTTCTGCGGAGAGAAGCCGGCTTTTCCCAGCCATGGCTGAATTAAGCTCTAACTGCAGCCTCTCTGCCTGCTCTATTATATTCTCATCCGTCATTACAATAGCCCTTTGCTGCGGCATTGTGTTCCTGCCATTTGGCTTACAAGGCAGCGACACGCCTGCACAGCATTTATGGCTATTCATCTATGCAACATCTAATACCCTGTGGTTAAACTATTGCTGATTAGTCAAAACAGGCTGAAGGAGCCTTTAATAATCAAGGCAGGATAAGCCAAAGCAGGACTAAAATACATATATCAATATATACAAACAACACAGGCCATTCCCTAAATTTCCACAAGAAATGCCATGCTTCCATCATAGCTCTGGCTGCAAGGCTGCAGCTATCAGCCTCCCTGTCACAGTACCCAGAAAAGTCATCCCACCTTGGTGGTACCCATCTCGCAGGTACAACAGCAGGGGCTCATTTTCCATTTTAAAGTATCAACAACTTCCTTTGCAGCCCTAGATTCTCGCCTGCCTTTTGCATCCACAGACAGAGGGCACTGCACACTTCACTTCCAAAGTATGAAACTCTTCCTCTGTAAGAGAACAATTTGGGGTTTCCAACATGCAGGATAAATAAGTACAAATCAAATCTTCCATTACTGAAGGCTCCCACAGTAGCACAGCAAGGTATGCAGAGGACCTCTGTTTTCAGCTTTTGTCTTTTGAGAGTGACAGACTGTAGGAAACTTGTTTTACAGATACTGGCTATGAAAATACAATCAAAAACCTGGAAGGCCTGCAAGCTTTAGGTAGGCAATTTCCAAATACATTTGAGAAAGAATATGAAGCGTCACTTTTGGGGAGCTTGTTAATGTTGAAATTCTTTTTAACCAATCTGAGTAATGGAAAAAATGAGAGACAAGCACATAAAAGATATCACATTAAATTCTTCTGCAATTACTCTTCAGTTACTTATGAAGGAAAAAATGCTGTTTAATCCGTCGTCTACATACAGTACATTACAAAAATTTTTACCTTAAAACTTGACACACCAAGAAAATAACAAAACAGAAAAAACCCTACAACATTCAGGGGCAGTAACATAAGGGTGGGGGTAACCTCTGTCCCTCTCTAGGCAATGGCATAGCCCTGTTGTAGTTGGGATATAGTGAAAGTCCAGGCACAGGCTTTGGAACTTTTGTCGTGCCTCGATTACCTTGAGCTGCTGCCAATCATCACAACTGCAAGCACAGAAGTTAAACTACTTTCTAAAGCAGAGTGATTCAGATCCTTTAAGATGACATTTAAAAGTTTCTAATGCTCTCAAGCCAGAGGAGGAACAAAGCTGATTTTCTGAACTGGGCATGGTTCTTCAAAATCAGCTTTTCTTAGCCTAAGGCTGCCATTTCACAAGAAGCAGTGAACTGATCTGAAGCTTAATGCCACTAAAAGAGGTCATCTCGCACATCTACATCAGCTTGCCTTGCTCCTGTGCTCCTCTGACAACCTCATTAACCCAGCCAAAAATTACAGGGCTCTCTGATGGGATAACCAGCTGAGGCTACTCATGGGTGAGGTCCAAGAAAGCATGACTGCCTGTGGAAAGGGCATGAGAGCTGCCTGCTGTAGCTGGGCTGCTACTCAAAAGGACATGGCCATTAAATCAGCTGATCTTACCTGACACTAATGCTCACAGTTCTTTGCAAAGCATTAGCTTTAGTGATGTGTGCATGGCAGGGACCCCATCTTACTTTGTTCAGAGATTCCACACTCAAATAATAATAATAATTTGTGCAAGAAATAACATGCCTGGGGTGCAATTAAAGCAGAAACTCAGCAACGTTTACATGGCCTTTGTCCTCAGTAAAAAAAATTCTGCCATCACGCTCATCTACGCATCTCCTTGAGAACAAACTTTTCTAACCATATTTAACAACAACAAAAAAAAAAAGGGGGGCATTTCTTCTACCAAGTCGGGAATTTTATTAGGTCAGAATAATAAACCTAATAATGGCAAGATGATTATAGCTGGAGGCAAGACAACTGCTCAATAGGGAGTTTGTAGGGAGGTACTACCCTTCCAACACTGCCAGGAAGCCATTTGTTCACACATAAGAACAGCTACAATAAATACCCTGAGTCCAGCCTGAACAGTGACACAAAAGAAGAAAATTCACTTTTTCTAGAAATCATGAACACCTAGGCTACAGTGCAGCAGCTTTTTCAACCTAGGCTTTGCTAGGAGACAGTCACCCCTCCAATTCCAGCAGTTTCTATGAACCAAATCCAGGATTTTGAAAGCAGAAAAGCACCAGGGCTGATCTGAAAGCATCTGATCCAGCATACCAGTCACAGGGGACAGAAGGCGCCTGTGGCAGCTGGCCTCAGAGTCCTACACCACTGAAACGGATAGTCATTAGATAGCCAGAGGAGAAGCCGACAATAAAGTCATATAAGCCATCCAAACGGAGACAAAAGAGGAAGGAAGGAGCAAGAGAGTTATGTGTTTTGCTTAATTAAAACAATATTTTCCTCAGTACTGCAGGCTGTCAGGGGGAGGTTCTGTTTTAAGGCACAAACCTAAGGAATCCTCTGAAGATACGCATCATGCAGGCCATGTCTTAATACTTGCTGAATCTGCAACTCCAAGTTTCAGACAGACACCTGCCCTTCCCAACCTGGTGGTACCAGGCAGAGATTCAGACTCAGATCATTTGCTTTAAGATGGCTTTTAGAAGGCTTCTGAGTAAACGTGCAGTGTTTTCCAGCAAGAATGTGAGTCTCATCACCAGATAGCTAGCTAACACGTAAAAAATGCAGGAGGAGGGTGAAAAGAAAGGGTGGCAGAGAGAAGGGAGCTGTGCTCAGAGCAATGACCCATCTCCTCCAGAGCAGAAGAGCTGCCACTGCAGCCATCATCTCCAGTTCCTTATGTGACTCCAGTTCCTTATGTGACCCCATAGGAATCAGCAGTGACTCATCTCCTTTGGGAGCTCTCCTGGAAACACCCCAAGGAGTGCTGCCTACATGTGTGCAACCTAGAGATAGCAGCCAGCCTGCCCCAGCCAGGAAGGGCCACCACAACTCTTTCTGTTATTTCTTATCTTTTCAGATGTAACTTCATAAAGTAAAAAGCACACATCAAGTGTTTACTACTTTAGAAAGCCAAAGCTAACCCTGCATGATGCTTCTTGCACCATGCCGTAAGATCTAAACATCTTGGCCACTACTGCTTAAATAATTAAGCTAAGTGACATTCAGCTATGTTAATATATTAAGGTGACACAGCATAGTTCTGTGAACACTACAAAGAAACCCAGGTCACCTCGTTATAGGAACCCTGGCAGAAGTGATTAGCTGTTTGGGGTGATATATTAAGGCAGCTGGGGGCCAGTGCCAAATACAGATACAACAAGAGCTGGCCAAGGAGGGGGAAAGATGCAACCATTTCAGTGGAACTCGCTGTTCAGGGCAGTCGCATCATACCAGATGAAGAACCAGGGACTGACCAAGAAAAAAAGACATCCTCAATTCTCAGAAATTATAAAGTTAATGTCTTGTGGCACTAGAAAGTTAACCAGGAAAACAGACAGTGAGAAACCACAGCCCTCCAGCAGGCCAGGCCCAGGCAGGCTCTCACACCACCCCTCTTCCCCCTGGGCTAAACAATGCAGGTTCGCATACCAGACAGCTTTGCCTTTCCAAACAACTCATGATCTAAAAATTTCAACAATTTCTCTTATAGCAGAATTCTCCACTGTAAGCCACTTGAACTGCCAGAAGCTCCCCTGCAGCTCACTATACGTGATTCAAAGAAACTAAGACCTATCTGCCACCCTTCCCCACTGACACCAGTTATCTGAGCTACACTTCTCCACCCAAGACAGAGCCTGGGGCATCATTAAAGTGCACTCATGTCCCACATTCAGAGGGACAAATATAGCAATAGGTCATGAACAAGAACAAAGACTCATTTACCATTTGCTACAAGTAGGTCTGAAAGAAAAGACATCCCTCCCTCTCCTACTCCTCCCATCATGGCATAATATATGCAACAGAGAGCACAGAACTGCAGCATCACTATTTTGCAGGGCTCTCAAACAGGAGACCAAGTCCTTATCATGGCTTTGATGTCATTTTATTTGCACTTGTCAGCTATTTAAAGGTTCTGCTCAATATTCAGCCAGATTAATCACCAGGTTAAGAAAAATTAAAAGAAACAATAAGCATACTGAACTCCTGGGGGTTTTCACCTGTCCTTATCTCAGTAATCTGACTAATGATCCAATGTGGATGAGGATAAGGAGCCATTTTCCACTACTTACTAAGGCATCTAGACGTGGTCACTAAATAATGCCCCACAGAACACATGTCAAAAAAAAACCAAAACCCTGCTGTAGATTCTACACAGGTACAATAGATTGCTTTGGATTAATTCTGTTGTTTCAATTAATTCAGGCTCTGCAGGCAATCACTTTACTATAGAGTTCAGAAGATGTCCCATCCTGCAGAAAATGTTAACACTTCAAGGCCACATCAGTGCCATGGAGGATGCCTTTCTACAGAAGAGGCTCTCACACAACATCAACATTAAAAATTGATAAGCTCAAGTCAAAGTTTCATCTCTCCCTCCCAAAGGTCAGCCAACCTCCTTCATTTGTAATCACTCTGCAAACAGTACAAAGGTCTCTGCTAAATACCTGAGAAACACCAGGATTTGCTGCCAAGTAGAAGAAAAATGATCCTGGAAGAAATCCATCCCAAGACTGCAACTCTCAGGAGTCATACACCTGGTCCTGTATGTACATGAACACAAAGCAACACTTGCCTAATCCACACTTGTTTGTTTATATGCAAGGTAAACTTATGCAAGAGCAAGTTTCTCTTGTATGTATTTGCATCTAAAATCTTGCTCCCGACTCACCCCTTTGAATACCCAGTGGACATGCACTCCCAGTTGAACACATTAATCACACCAAGGCAGGTCTGATGACCAGAGACCAAGTTTGAGTAAAGACTTTCACCATCATGGTGTGATATTCCCTGCCCCCCAGTGTCCCTCTCCCCTTCACCTCCAGGCCCAGGCAGAGTGACAGGCGCAGGCAGCTAGGGTGCCAGCAGCCTCCTCTGACATTCTCTGTCACCACATGCCCTCCAGCTCAGCTCAGCTCTCCCTCAAGGAGGCTTTTGGCCAAGGCTATTAATAACCCACACTGCACTGAGAAGTTTCCTTGTGCCAAAACAAATCCCTCTATTTCTTCTCAAAGTCTTTGCAGCAGCTGTCAAGAACTCATTTGATTGATTACAAAGAGTTCATTTGCGTCCTTAGCATACCTAATTCAGAGAAGGCAGCAGAACCCCCAATTCACAGCAACTCATCCACTTATCACAGATTTTCAAGGCTTTATCTACAATTAAATCATTGACCTACAGTTCTGTTCTTGCACAAGGTTTCCCAAGTGCCTAAGAACAGGCCCTTCAGCAAACCATACATTTCATAATTTACAAAGAACAACAAGAGGCCTCCACTCCCTAAAGACCCAGCAAGCACAATCTTTTTGTTTGCTGTTTAACACACATTATAGAGAAATGCGTGGAATTATTTTAGATGTTATTGAAAGCAGTTTCACCTTGTGTTCACCTGTTTCAGGATATCCACATTTGTCCTTTGGGATTAGTCAGGAGATGGATAGTTGAGAAGCTGTTGGAAAATACCCTTCAGCAGTAGGAAGGGTATCAGGTGGAATTTCAACCTGTAACACGGCTTCATTTGTTTGATATGACTTTGTGTTGCGACCTTCATGATGAATTACTAAAAGTTCCACAAATGCCCCCAGCAGGATTCAAGACACAAACCATGAAAATGTTGCATCTAAATGCATGCAGGTTTGGAGAGATATTCCAGTCTACATTACAGAACAGTATGAGAATTTTGCTCTTTTTACCACAGAGTTCTGTTATATAGTAAAAACTGAGGTCCTCCTTTTCCAGATGACTGTGAATGGAAAACAGATGAAAGCATGACACAGAAAAGATTCCGTTTCCCCTGCCCTTACAGCGGCTGAGAATGGCAGTACATCATGCACAGTATAATACAGAGTATTCAAACGCCTTAGAGTAAAACAGTTACAGAAATAGTTTGAAAGGAAGAATTAAATCACGCCATGACAGAAGATAAAGTATTGATCAGAAGCAAGATTAAACTTTTTATGATTGCAACTGCTACAATAGAATGTTTCTCAATCCACCCATGGAGCCACTTTGCGAAAGAGCTAACTGACCAACCATCCCAGAACAGCAGCGATAAGGAGTTCTCTGACAGCTGGAAAGGTCCAGAGAGACACTTAAAAAGCAAAACCACTCAGAAAGGCCTGAGGCAAACAGAATTCTGCAGAGTCTGGCTGAAGCAGTGCAGGTATGCTTCTTCAGTCCGTGTGAAAAGCGAACAACAGTATGTGTCTGGGAGTTTGGACAGCCAGAATTTGGAGATCAAAGAGGAGATAGCAGGCTAAGAAAGAAGTGACGAAAGCAGATGTGAAGATGTCAGCAGAATGGGAGCTGATGCGGTTGCACATAGGGAAGCTGATACCGAAAGAGCAATAGGCAGTCACACAAGGGAATTTGGGAGAAGTATCACAAAGCCAAGGAGGACATCATCATTACAGCAGAGACAAACAGACATTCATAACTGAAAACAGACAAGGGTCACATTTGCTGCTTCTTAAAGCTGAGAGAATTAGTCCATCAGAAGATGCTCAGCACCAACCACAGAAGAGGTAGATAAAGACAAAGTTCACCACTTTTAGGCAGCTGGGATTAATTTCAGCAGTTCAAACTGTCTGGAACTTCAGCAGCAGAGATGAGGTTTTAGAACAGCATTCCAGCCCTGCAGTCAGTCAGGATCAGTGGGAAAACAGGCATATTAGCAAACAGACACTGCCATTGCACATCCTTTCAACAATACACATCTCCAGATACAACAGAGAAAACATAGTCCCAGTCCCAGTTCAACTGCCCTCTTTTCCATTAAGTACCTATTTCCAGTTCCATAAGTCTATGCAAATAGTTTCATGAAATATTTTCTGAATTAAGTCAGGAAGCAGCAGCAACAGGAGATGGGCTATTCCAGAGGCAGATGTAATTCATCAGCAGAAGACAATCCCAGACAATCCCTCTGCACAGCAGAACAAGAAAGCCTTTAAAAAATGCTTCACATGGTTATCAATTTACTGCTCAAGCCAAGTGAAGTATGTGTATTGCTCCATGCTAACCAGCACAAACAAGAGTTTCTTAGGAAGGCTCACTGGTCTGGCACATTGTATTTGTCAAATGGTTTAAAGATAACAACAGCATGGGTTAAAAAAATGCATCGTTTACATAAGCAAATTCCACCTCAAAGGACATCTAAGTACAAGCCCTTCTCTCCAGCACCCCAGAAGACCACCTCTAAAACAGAAGGCAGCAATTTTCCAAGAATGCCACAAAAGGTTTTATCTCAGCAAGAACTCTCAAGCACTGAAGGAGCCAAAATATTGCTCATTTTGTTTTCAAGTTGCAGCCCAAAACTATTATTGTTCACAGGGACTTTTAGCCTACTGACGCAAAGAGATTAGCAACTCCCAGCTAAGATTGGCGATAACCTCACATTAGGAGTCTAATATTTTCTCCATCTGTCTCCCAAATGTTAGATGGTAACTCCCACATCAAGTGTTGCATGGAAGGAAAAATGAAACGCACCATAGCCACCAAGTAATTTACTAATCAGAAGCAATCCATGTGATTCATGCCTAATTGGTCTCCAAACACCACGTCCAATAGATCAAAAAGGTTTTCATCTTGATGCTTAAGCACTTTTTCTTGAGCGTGACTTCACATTAGTTACCCCAAACATCAAGGTGCCATTATTAGCTACGGATGGGGCAGAAAAAAGAAAGACTTATTAATAGAACTGCCTGGGAAACAGGAAGCTTATTTGATTTCCCTCAAACCGACACAATGCGGAAGTTTTGCAGCCAGCACTCTGAGGCTGGTTCCCACGTGTTTCACTGGACCTGAAGAATTTTGAACTCTGCATCCTCGTTCCTAACGGATGCTTCTTACGCCGCTGAGGGGATGCTTTGCGATACCAACAATGCCAACCCCCTTCATCTACCCAGCCACTTCCTGCGGGGCGGAAGAGTCGGCAGAGGAAGAGGGCTGAGATACACTACTGACAGACAAGGGCTTCAGCAGAAAGACAGGATTGTTAAAGCAGCTGGCTCCAGACAGCACTTCCCTCCAGGCCCTGCAGAATGGTTCCTCTCTGCCGCTCCTGCAGCATGGCAAGCAAAGAAACTACCTGCTGTGAAGTAGAAATGCATTTTGGTTTACCATGCATCCTCCTAGCCTAGAGAATGTCAGGCTGGATTGAATAACATGCCTGTGAATAAAAGGGAGTGCAAACAAAAAGAAGCATGCAGGTGTAAGCACAAAAAATTCTGGTGGAGGAGACTTTTGCCCAGAGGTGAAGGATCTGGCACCCATGGGTGGCAGCCAGTCAGCATTTCACAGGGCAGGCACTGGTGGTTTATGGGGTATAATCAGGTTTCATGACCCAAATGCTCATGGGCAGAGAATCACCAAGGCACTAACATTATTTTTAGAAGCGCAGCTGAAGCACTCACAAGATCCCCATGCTGCCAAAGAATGCTCATGCTTCACAGCAGCAAGGAAGATGCCAACCAAAACAAACAACAAAAAAAAATTAGAAACTAAGATGCTGAAGATTCAAAGTTAGAATGGAACTAGCAAGTCTGGAAAGGATAGATAAGTGCAATTAAAGCACTCAAACTGGGGCACCACTCCCAGAACAGGGAGAGAGAATAAGAACTGTCACTTGAATTAGATGTCTCTTTAGTGATTCAGAAGTTATCATTAAACACTTCTTCCTTCCTGCAGGAGTGAGGCACTCCAAGATGGTGCATCCCTGACTGCACCCATCTGTTTATCTACTATCCTCCCAAGAGACTCAGCTTTTTTATGGTCCCAAATATAAAATACAAGAGACGTGGCAGGGACAAACTGTGCACTGAGGACAAGCCTATTACTCTGATCACACAGATGTAAATTGCACTAATTACAGTTACACATAGCAACATCATGTTGAACCTTGAAGCCTAGAATCATCAGTTCACAGTATCACACAAAGAGCTGTGTGACCACGAAAGGGCACAGCTGCCAATACTGAAGTAGAAAGTCAGCGCACTGCACATTTTATATACAAACTGCACAAGCAGAGCAGCCTTCCTACATTTAATGACGTTTCAAACACTTTTAAATAGCCACATTTGGCATGTAAAAGCCATTTTGGGTGAGAAACTTGAGTAGCAACGTGGTGCCAAATTGACTAATGTGAGGAAAACACAGTGATGCAATGAAAACTGCACGACAACCAGACTGCACTTATCCCTTCCAAAAACCTTTTACAAATTTAAATAAGTGGGCAAATTTCCTACTCCTTGTGTCTGGAAAAAAGAGAATTTTCTTTATGGTTCTTCCTGTCCAAGCAGTAAGTTTTCAACCTCAAATTTCCACACTTAATACCATACATGCCCACAGGCAGTAAGCATGCTGATTCCTCCGGGCTCAGTGTGCAAGTCAACAGGGTTGCTTTTAGACGAGAACCTAGAAACGCTCAGACGCTCTCCGCGGTGCAGAGCTGAGCGGCGGCGTCTTCCGTCGCACAAACGCCTCTTCTTACCCAGGGCCCTCCCGGCCGCACGTCAGGAAGGTAACCAGATGCAAGTGGTGGCATGCAACAACCAGGTGCCTGCTGCTACCACTGACCTGGCGGGTCTTCTGCCCCAGCCGAAGCACAGTTAAAGGATCTTCCGAGCCCACCTCCCGCGCCCGAGAATGGTGGAACCGGTAAGCATGAAGCTCCACAGCCTGAAGCCAGGCTTCGGAGACGGACTAGCGCTGCGGAGCGGATACAGACAGGGCGCAAGATGCGGAGTGCAGCCAGACGCCCGCTCATCCCCAAGGAAAGCACATTCAGAACCCGGCACGGCTTCGCCCCACCAGGTCAAACTCCACCGGGCAGAAACCCACCGCCCGCCGCTCACCAGAAGATCCAGCTCGGTACGGTGCAGACCGAGGCGGCCCAGGCCCACGGCCAGGTCGTGGATGCAGAGTGCACCGTCGCGGTTCACGTCGAGCTTCTGGAAGAGGGCGCGGAGGCGCCGGTCCTGCTCGGAGGCCTCACACACAGATCGCCCGCAGGAGCCCACGCTCCCGCTCCCGCTCCCGCCGCCGCCGCCCTCCGTTCCCGTGCCGGGTCCCGCTCCGGCGGCTCGCGGGGAGTCGCAGGGACAGAGCACGCCGCTCACCACCGGGGAGGCCAGCGAGCGCCGCGCTCCCGGCATCGTCCCGCCGCTCGCTCCTCACACGCGCCGACGCCGGCAAATGGCGACGCTTCCGCCGCGAGGAACCGACACGGGGCGCTTCCGCCTTCGCGCCACACACCGCAGCCGACCAATGGCAGCAGCCCGCGCGCCGGCGTCTGCCCACGCGCCCTCAGCCACACCCCCGATCTCCTCGACTGGGCGGGTGCGAACGTCAAAGGAACGCCTCCCCCTGCACCAATGGGAAGGAAACTCCGCCTGGGGCGGAAGCAGGCGGTAGAAGTGCCCGGGCCAAGCTGCCTTTGCGGGGAGGTGGAAACAAAGCTACGTCTCCAATCAGATCGGGAACTGGGAGTCAGTTTGACCTTGATGGACGTGGCATGTATCCAGTAACTTCCGAGACAGGGAGCGCTTTGTGTTGATAGACGAGAGAAGTGCCCAACGGAACTTAAGCGGGGAAATTCATGGGCCCCTCACAGGCCTCACGCAGGCCCAGTGGCATGAGGCAGGCGGCGAGGTGGAGCTGTCTCTTGGCCCCATGATGGGCATCGCGATGTCCAATGACAGCGCGCTAAGGCCGGCGAGAGGCGAGACCTCCGCCTGACAGACAGACTGACTACCCAATCAGACGAGGCAAAAAAGGGGGCTGATTCTGGAAGCCATTACGCCAGTGTCGCAGGGTGCAGGCCGTTGAGTGGGGTTTGTTGGGTGGTTGCGGTACGCAATTTGCGTATCGTTGGCAGTTCTAAGGGGGGAGCGGGGGGGAAGGACACCTCCGGGCCCTGAGGGGCCTCGGGCCCCCCCCTGTTGTCCCCAGCCCCGGGGGTGAGCAGGCTTGGGGGGGCCCTGCCGCTCCTTGGTTCTATCCAGCCTCCCCCTGGACCCCCTGGGCCTGACCAGGCCCCTTTAGCCTGCAGGTGTCCTCCAGTACCCCCTCCTCCGTGCCCCCCCATGGCCATGGCGTCGCCCCCAGCACCCCCAGCCAAGAAGCGGAAGATGAATTTCTCGGAGCGGGAGGTGGAGATCATCGTGGAGGAGCTGGAGCGAGGCAAGCACCTCCTCATCAACCACTTCAACGCAGGCGTGCCCCTAGCTGCCAAGGCCGCTGCCTGGCACGACATCCTGCGCCGCGTCAACGCCGTCGCCACCTGCCACCGCGAGCTGCCCGAGGTCAAGAAGAAATGGTCCGACCTCAAGACCGAGGTGCGACGCAAAGTAGCCCAAGTCCGGGCTGCTATGGAAGGAGGAAGTGAGAGCCAAAATGCCAACGGCAATGGGCCGGAGAACGAAGACCCAACAGGCGCTGCAGCTGCCCCGGTTATCCTCACCCCCATGCAGCAACGCATCTGCAACCTGCTGGGAGAAGCCACCATCATCAGTTTGCCGAGTGGGGACTGCAGCGCAGGTGACGGCACTGAGATACCCATCACTGCATCAGCCACCACAGTCACCCTGACCCAGAGTGAGTGCTGCACCTCCTGAAGATGCTTTGTGCTCAGTGTGGAAGGCCATATGGGGGTCCTGACACTCACTTGAGAGGAGGCCCTGAGCCCTGTGCAGGGAAAGCCCCAGCAAAAAGAAACCCCTGCATCTCTGTAATGAAAATGCCATTCCCAGTATGTCTTCCTGCTGTAGAGGAATGGCTGCAAGATGCACACCTACTGAAAGGCAGCTTTGACAGCTGGGCTCAGCATTAAGAACAAGGGACGCCGGTGTCCTTTGCACCCTGCAAATTCTTTGGTTTCCCCCCTCTGGGGACAAAAGCAGGGGCAGAAACATCTTGATGGCTAATTTCCCGGTCTGCCCCAAACTGGGAGCAGCTCTTCTGATAAGTACAATTTTGGGTCTTGTCTTGGAAAGATTGTTCTGAACTGAAGGCTGAGAAATTATATTGTCTAGACAGATAAGGCATGTCCTGTTCCTTTGGAATGTACAGCCTAGAAGGAAGCTCAAATGAGGGTGGAGTAGTCTTAAAATAGGTAGTTTTGTGGATTGCTGTTCATTGTATGTTATCTCACTAAACAGGCAGTATTCCTGTGATATTCATTGAATAGCCCTGTAGATAAAAATCCTCATATCGCAACTACTTCTTACCCCCTTTCTGTCCTTTGTTTTCAGTTCCTGCAGAAACGACCTACCACAGTCTGGAGGATGGAGTGGTGGAGTATTGCACAACAGAAGCCCCTACCACAGTCACTGCCGAAGCACCCTTGGAAATGATGGCACATCAACATGAAGTGTCTGCAAAACCCCAGGAGCTGAAAAGCCGAATTGCTCTGAACTCAGCCAAGCTCTTGCAGGAGCAGCGAGTGACCAATTTGCACGTGAAGGAGATTGCCCAGCACCTGGAACAGCAGAATGACTTGCTTCAGATGATCCGTCGCTCGCAGGAGGTGCAGGCATGTGCCCAGGAGAGGCAAGCACAAGCCATGGAAGGAACACAGGCAGCACTGAGTGCCCTCATCCAGGTTCTCCGCCCCATGATTAAGGACTTCCGTCGATTTTTGCAGAGCAATACACCCAGTCCATCGGTCACCACTGACCCCAGCCAGACAGGACAGCAAGATGGCATGATCCAGTGAAAGAAACAGTGATGGGATGTCTTCCTTGGAAGAAACCTGCCTGTGCTGCCAGTGGACACAAGGAATGAGGGGTGCTAGCTCTTGCCAATGTGAAGTGGCTCACCTTGGAGTCTTGCTGAGCGTAACCAGCTTGCTTTCTTTGCTAATCTTACCCTAATCTGCCTTTTCGGACTCATACAGAGCCCTAGCTGGATGTGTAATAAAGCGGGAACTTAACATTACTTCAGTTCCTCAAACAATAGATTTATTTAAAAAAAAAAAAAGACAGTTATTTTTTTATTGGAAAAAAAAGCTCTCTAAAGTGTGAGAACTCTCTCTCCAGATCTATAGCCTTTAACTGACTCCTGACATGGACAGTCTTGTGATCCCACGGTATTGCAGCTGCCTAGGTGCTGTTAACCGTAAACTGCAGCACACAGCAGTGAATGCTGTGCCGTCTCCTGCTGAAAGCATTTACTGGAAACGTGGTACCAGATGTGGTAGAACCTTCTTTCTACACCAAGAGTTACAGATACTGCTTTTGCAGTGTGACATCCAGCCTGTGCAGACCAGTACAAAGCCTACACATGGTTTAAATCCCCTGAGGATGTCAATGGGATTAAAATAGTGCATTCACCTTGTGGTCTGTCTGTGTGCGGTCATGGAATGTCATTATAAACTTGTCAGATGTGATGAAAATTTGATGTCTTGGTTATCAGATAGCGTTCTGGAAATGTATTGGAAGTAAGGTATCACCTGTCTCAGCAATGCTGATACATGAGAGCCTGGATGAGTTTCACTCAGGTGGGTGTAAGAGCGGAAACTCCATCTCCCTATCCTCTGCGCAGTCTGTCACCCTCCATAGTTCATCAAGTGGATGCAGACTGCAGCGCTTCTGCCATACAGTAATTCCTAACATGTAGGAGTTTGTCAGCCACTGATTTAATTGAGTGAATTTTGGAGCATTCTTTGCTTCTACTGGTTGGTGATGGTGTTTGTCCTGCACTTGTTAGGAGCTGGAAGTGAGTGCAGCCCTTCATTGTTAGTCTGTGAACTGCCTTTGAGGGACCTTTGCAGAAATGGATCTGAGGCTCACCTCACTTCTTTCTTAACCAGTGTACAACTGCAGCTGCTTTTCTCTGAGGTGTTCAGGCAGTGGGCTTGGTCCTTGGTGAGAAAGCTTCATTTCACAGGGTGGTGAATATGATTCCGACAGACTTGCAGTAACTTCTTAAAATTTTAAATTGAAAGCTCCACTTGCACACGTATGGAGGCAAACCTAAAAAAGAGAAAAAAAAGGGAGCATAACCTTTTTCTTACCATATCTTGCAGTGTGTCATGTTTAACAGGCTTGTTGCTTGCCAGATAGTGCTTTTTAAAAGGAACTTTTTCAGAGCTGGTGTTTGCTTGCTGTTAAGTCTCTTATTTAGGGCTGAGATGTGGTGAGTGACAACTGATGAGGGAGTGAATTTGCACAATCAAATTAAGCCTTTACACAGCCTTTTATGGGGGCATGCTGCTGGGAGACCTCTGGTTAGAGCATCAGGTAAAGAGGCTACTGCTGCCTGTCTCCAGCCTTTACTTATCTCTCGTCTGTAAAGCTGACAGGGGGAGGACAAACATGGTGAGAAGATTTCAGCTCCTGGAAGAGTCCCAACCCTTGAGCACTGACAACTGAGTCAGGGCAGCATCAGCCGCGTCTCCCCGCCTTGTCCAGCATCTCAGCACATGAGTAACACTCGCCTGACTCTTCCTCTTGGACTTTGCGGAATCAAATCAACTGTTCAACTGAAATTTATTTTTAAAGTGAAAACTCTGTCATACATGTTGGTTTACCTCATTTGTGTAATGATCTTTCCCTTACATATGAATTTTAATAAAAACTAAGTTTTTGGTAAAGAGGCCGTTTCACTTCATTGATAAATTCCTGGGCAGAAGTGAGTTCGTGACAGGTTTGCAACACAATCCTGTGAAAGGGGCAAAGCAAGCCATGAGCAGCTATGTGTCACAGAAGCTTTTTCTCCTGTTTGTGAATGTTGTGGCCTTGTGTTTACATAATGACAGGCTGGTTCAAATAATAACTTTTACAGCCTTACCTTGGAGCACTAGTTATTTTCTTGGGTATGGCCAATTCCTGAAGTGTACCAATCTCCCAACTGCTCAGAAGATGCCACAGTAGCCTGAAATGATGCATGAAGTGTCAGCCTTTGGCTTGAAAAATTGCAGTGTGCATTTTTTCAGTGACTAAGCACTCAGGCTGTGTTGCTGTATAATAGGAGTAAATATGTTACCCTTGGAACCACCTGTTTTTCTTGTCTTTTCAGGGTAAATATAGAGCTTAGTCAAGGCTGCAGCATTCAGCTGCAAGTTCTGCACGCACGATTTTGTCTCATGAAAAAGATGTAGCAACATTTTAAACACAGGCTGAGCACTGGGATGAAGGGCTTGGTTGTTGCTCATGACGAAGTCATCAAGCTTAGGGAGGAAGATGGAAAAAAATGTCCCTTAAAGTCCAGATTAGGAGGAAGAGGTAAACAAGGCATTTAGAGGGTGAACATATACAAGGGCTATTCAACTGAACAGGGAACATGCCGAAGCAGAACTAAAGTTGAGAAGTAACATCTATGGATGTTAATCTGTGCTCCTCTAGTGTTCTCTTTGCTACTTAGAGATTAGTATTTTACATCCAGAGTGAGAAAGAGCTTTGCAGAGATGTTCTGCCACAGGGTACCTGGGAGATGGGGGTGACAGGTGGCATCCTTTGTACCAGTGGAGGAGAAGACGTTTGGTGAGCCAGAAGATAAACTTTGCAGCAATTAGCAGCAGCAGGGGAGCTGCCTGCAGCATCACTGCTTGCAGCATCACTAGCTGCTTCAGCAGCAAAACCGTGCTTTGAATGTGTGCATCTCTGGCACGGCTTTCCAGGAGGTGGCACTGCACAACGGGGCAAGGCACAGGCGTCCCGAGCTGCAGCACTGCAGAGCCAGAAATGGTCCTTGTGGTCCAGACCTTTTGTGGTCCTGCTTGCTCCTCTCACTGATTAATCTTTTCAGCACTGAAAACAGGGAGAGGAAGAAAATCAGCAGGCAGAGCCCAGCGGTGAGGAACACTGGCACCCCTAGAAACACAAATCAACCCCTAGGAAGACAAACCAGGTCCCTCTGCTTCCCACAAACACGGGCAGAGGACACTGAGGTGTCGGGAGCTCACATCTCTCTTTGGGCTGAGTTCACTGCAGAACCCAATGGGCAAGGACAAGATAGAAATCCATGTGATTTGTTTAAATTATAAGCATAAGGACAGGGTTCTGGATTTATTTAGACCCCCCAAGTGCAGTGTGCTGCCATAGCCACATTGCAGCTCTAGGAGCAGGTCTGTGCCAAGGGACAGAATGATTTCACTGCACACTCACCCAAACTACCCTTAACTCCTCCTGCATGTTTTTAAAGTTTGTCAAGCCTGTTTTGGCAAAGCACTCTTCTAGGGCTTTTGAGGTTATTTTCCTGTTGCCATCTGAGAGGTCACTGCCAGCACAATCAGCACAAGCGTGGTCTGCTAAGTATGGAAATTGAAGCATTTAAAATTCTTTGTGTTTCTTGAAAGCATCTGACAAGAAGTGTCACACCAAAGGTCTCAGCTTCCTGGTGGGAACAAAGCCCACATCACCTGCAAACTGGGCTCAACCAGCCCTTGAGTCCCAGCCCCACAAGGTGATTAACTCAAGGCAGAAGCCCAGCTCCAGCAGGGACAGTTTCTGTTACCTCTGCTGCCTGGGATCCCAAACTAGAGGCTCTGTCAAGTGGGAACCACAGACCTACAGCTTTCTGCTGCATTCAGGGTAGCAGTATCATTTGTGGGGCTGCAGGGAGAAGTACAGAGCCAGGGGGAAAACCTGGGGCCAGCCAACCTCTTGTCCAGCAGAGTGCTGAAGGTGATTCCTGGGAAGAGATACAGACCCGGGATAACACTTCATAAACCCAACGGGCCTCCAGGCAAAGTGAATTTCAGTCTGCAGGTTTTGAAAGCAGCAAACCAGCTCCAGTTCCATGATAGGCTTCCAGGGAAACAGTGGAGAGTCCCAACATACATTCCCAGGATATACTGGAACAGACATGGAAACCAGTAAACAAAAAAAGCCAGGCAGCTGGATTTTCAGGTCTGGCCACATGTTTTGGGGAAAGGAATCCACCAACTCCAGATTCCTGCACTCCCTTTTCTCTGTGGATAACAGGATCTCCCATTCTGTGAGGCCATAAACCCACTGGGCTGGTGTGTCTTGTGCACATCCAAGAGGAACCCCAGCGTGGCACAGAAAGTGAAACAGTTCTGGCCTTTATGATGATGAGTTTGATTAAATATGGAACTAGTGAAAAGTATAATCAGATCAAAACAGAGCTTGCAGGCTGTTATTAAATTAGCTTGAGAAGCCACAAGCTTAGAGTAGCTCCACACCTCAGGACAATCCTGTGTAATGGGGAGAAGACCCCACTCCACTCACCCAGTTTCCAGCAGCCTGCATGCTACAGATGGGGCTCATACCACTGTGGTGTCCTGCACCCCCTGCCCCATTTCAGGAGCTCACTGGCTTGGATCTACCTTCCAGCTCTGGAAAAGGCACCGACAGCTCGCATGCAGTTCCTCAGAGCAGGTGCTTTGCAGGTGCTTGGCCACCAGCAGTGTGAAGAACACCTTTATAGCATAAAGCTGTGATCATCTTTTCCTTTTGGATGATAAGGCTGAAAGCTCATTAAGGCTTACAGCCTGAGGGGAGGGGGTAACACAGCAGAGGCATTGCTGTGTTTACATTTTTGCAGCAACTGTGTAATTTAGTTTTCAAACTTTAGTCCTTTGGCTGCTAGGACAAATGGATCAGCGTGCTGATGTTTTCCAGAGGAAGATGCTGCTAATGTAGTTTAACAGGGCCTGACAATTTGCTCATGTATCTGGAATTCCCCTAGGATAACAGATAGGATGTGATGGCCCACCAAATGCATTACAGAACCTGTCTCGCTTCACCTCACTGAGTTTTGTCCCTTCTGAATTTGTCTTTTCTTGTTTCTTCCCTGCTGCTTTATCTTGGTCCTCAAAGCAGGGAGGGAGGAGGCAAGAAAAGCCATCTCTTTTCCTACTCACTTGCAGTCTCCAGGAGAGCAGAGTGTAGAGATCCCAGCCCTGGCCAGCAAGATACACCTTCGGCTATAGCAGAGGTGAGGCCCAGACTTAACTGCAGAGCCCAAGCTGATAAATTCTCCCAGACTGATAAGACCATGCCCTGAGCCAGCAAAAGTTGAGGAAGTGGTGGTGGCACTGGGGAGCGGCATCAGGAAAGGCCTAGGTCAGGGAGACCATGGGGCAGGGACATGGCTGAGGTCCACAGAGCAGAGGTGAGGTTGGTACAGCAGGGGTTAGAGAGGAGGCATTAACAACTTTTGAGGCTGGGGTAAGCAGAATTAATGTATGTCAGAGAAATCCATTCCTCATTACTGAATGGACTGGATCTAGATCAGAAAATAATACAAGCCAGTGGGATGGTGGATGGACAGAGGTACCCTATGCCCACAACCCCTCTGTGGTTCCTCCATGGGGCTAACTCACCCCTCCAAGGTCAGCAGAGGCACATGTTTGGACTATCCCCTTAAAATATATGAATACGTTCAGGAACAATTATGCAGTATAAACACAGAAAAAAAACAACAGGGTGAATTTTGAACTAATGCAGATTTAATTTCTAGGTTATGAGACTGTGTTTGTTAGGAAAATATACATACTCCTGAGAATCCAGCTATGGTTGCTATACTACACACTGCTCAGCAGCTCACTGGGCATTTTTCCAAATCCATTTATTTTTAACATCAGTTACATTATTCAATTAATTATAAAAACACTGAGGTTTTCAAGAGATGTTTCTGATAAAACTGCCGAGTAAATATGCGTGAGAAGAGCAAGGATTAAGATCTCTGTAAACTCTAGCATTCGAGGTTGTTGCTATAAACAAGAGAAGTCCTCCCAGGAGGTTTTTTTATCAGAGTGAATCATACCAGATAACACATGGCCTCCTCCCACACCACAAAGAGAGGGATCGTTTGTCATTTACCTAGTGTTGGAAGCAAAAGATCGCCATGTCTTTTCAAGCAGGGAACAAGTGTGAGGGACTGGGCTGGATCCTGCAGATGCTTCCAGTATTTGAGCATCTCAGCTTGGCAAATATTAAATATTTGGCAGACTGAGCTCTTTCCCCATAAATGAGAAACAGAAAGCAAGAACCCCCCACCCCATCACTAGCAACATCTCAAGGCCTTGAAAGCACCAGATATCAACTAATGGAATAATTCGAGCCCTACCTTTAAAAGCAGCCTCCATAAACCCTGCTCTATGGGAAGACTAGTATCTTCTGTGCTGGTTTCACTGTTCCAGTATGAAATGTTTTCCTAGCCCAAGTTCTGTGTATTTGCTTAACCTGGTAAGCAAGAATCACAAGAATGCATTTGGCTTAATCCAGTTGTTAACTTTTATCCAAGTATGTTGCCATATACTTTTCCTAGGTTGGGGGCGGGGGGAGTTGTTGTTTTGGGGTTTTTTTAAAGCTCGCATTCGTGGTGGAACTATTTGATAGCGCTGATATTGTCTGCATAGATGGCAAAGATTAAAGGCAAGGAGTCTGAGCATTTAAGGCAAGGAGTCTGAGCATTAAAGGCAAGGAGTCTGGGCATCAAAGCCTGGCAGAGAGCAAGGACTCCCAGGCTTTCAGCCAGGCTTTGCCAGACATGCAAATCAGCCTTGGGAAAATTTCCTCCCATATGAGCCTCAACTTCTCTGCCACAGAGAATCTTAGACACATCCATGACTTTAAAAACTAGGCAAATCACATTGATGATTGCAAAGTCCTTCAGGACAAGGAGAGACATTTTGTCCTGCTTGCCCTTGAACGATGGAATCCTGCCTAACCAGGGATCCCAGCCACAGCAGAGGACACAGCAGCAGCACATAATAACAGGGCGCCATTTTCTGAAGAGATGCATTTAACTGGCTGCCACATCTGACACACACAGGGTGAGACTCCATCTCCTGGCCCAGCCTCGCAACACCTGCAGGTGTGTGTGGTAACAGGGCCTTCCTCCTGCTCCAGGACAACAAGTCCAAGTGCCAGTGGTCACCTTGACCCACGGGCCACTCTGTGGTACCCAGAGGCACAGAGCAAGGCCACGTTGCTGCATTGGAGGCAGCACTGCCTGAAGAGCAGTATGTGATGGACCACTGGGAAGAGACGTCACTGGGAGCTGCTTGGACAGGGAAGGCACAGGGACAGGACGAAGGGTTCTACTGTCAACGGTCAGGGCCAAGGAGAGCCCAAGTTTGACAGAGATGCCTCTGCCATCATCTTGAGGCAGGGACTCTTCGACTGAAGGCTACAAGGGCTAACGCCTGTCATCCCCTCAGCCAGCCCGGCATACTCCGTGCTGCTCGGCATGCCGAGGGGCTGTGGCATATCCCGGGGCGCGGGAAGTCCGAGGGACATCCCCTGCAGCCACTGACCCTACAGCCACACTGAGCAGAACTACCACCGCTCTCCCCACTGACCCGCCACCGAACCCGCCGTAGAGACCCCGCTTCCCGCCCACCGTCTCAGCCGGGAGGCGGACCTTGCCCAAACGGACAGTATCCGCCTCCAATCTCTGCGCTTTCTTCCCCGCTCCCCTGCTGCAACAGCCAATGAAAGTCGTGCTAGGGTCGGGCCTTCGCCTTGCTGCTTGCCCAATCGGGCAGCGGCGCTCTGGCGCTCCCCTTACCCCTCCCCAGGGAGGAAGATTACGTAGTGTGGGCTTGGTATTCCCGAAGGGCTGTGGTGGCGTTGCTTTGCCTTGTGGCTGCTACGTTGTTGGCGTAGCGGCCGTAGTTGGCGTAGAGCTAGCCGCGGCGGCTGTGGCGGGGAGCAGCGGTGGCTTTGGCGGCCGTGCGAGGCGAGGGTAGACGGTGCGAGGAAGGCCGGGCAGGGACCTGGCCGGAACCGGGCCGCAGGTCAGTAGAGAGGTCGGGAAACGAGGCTGAGACCTCTCGTGACTGGGGGGCCGGGAAGGGGAGCTGAGACCTGGCTGCAGCTCGATGTGCGATTCGTGGGGCCAGAGCTGGGCTCCGGGCCGGTCACGGCCCAGTACATGGTTCCTGGGGCTGTGAGAGGACTGAGACCCGGCTACAGTTCACTGTGTGGTTCGCAGGGCCGGGAGGCAGGCTGAGACCTGGCCACCGTTCAGTGCATGGCTCAGAAAACGAGCTGAGTCCTGAGCACAGCTTAGTGCATGGCTCAGGGATGCCAGGGGATGAGCTGCGATCTCCCTGCAGCCTTGTGCGTGGTTGAGGAGGCTCAGAGATGGGCTGAGACCTGTCCGCATCTTGGTGCACGGTCCGCGATGCTTTTGCGGAGGTGCCCGGGCCATGGCACAGCGGACAAAGCCGGCTGGGTTCTCCCGCTGCCGCCCGGGCGGGAGAGGGTCTTTAACCGCGCACCCCTGAACAGCAGCAACTTTGCCTGCGTTGGTTCGCAGTCATTAGTTCTGAGTATCGGCGAGAATTGTTTACTGCTTGGTGTTGATAACCTCGTCCCTTGTAGATGCGAATCAGCTCTTGCCTTTCTGCCTTTGGTTTTGTGTAAATGTGTAATGAAACGACCGCCTCCAGCCCCAAAACTGCAGGGCACGGCTTGGTGTGAACGTGGTGCTGGGGAAGGCAGCGTACTCTATGGGCCTGGTTTTTGGATCAGCCAGATGACCTGATTCGGTTGTTAGGCTGTGTAATCTGGAGCAGACTGCTTGCTTTTCCTCTGTGCTGTTTTCTCCGTTTATAAGAGACAGGTGCTAATGCTTAGGGCTAGTAGGAAATACAGAAAGGAAACAGACTTCGGCGTTTAGACTGCATGTTAGACTGAGCTTGCTCTGTAAACTGCATCTGAAAATGATGGGTGAAAATCGACAAGATTTTTATTAGCTGCTTTGCAAAACAGAAATTATGAGGGGGGTGATAACAGTGAAGCTTGCTCCAGGCAAAAAAAAAGGGGGAAGAGGATGTTTGGGCCAGGCTAATTGGGGCCATACCTCTTAAGACTGGTATGAGTCTGGACTGAATATTACCCATCCAAACAGGTTTTAGAGGAGGAGGAGGAGGAGGAGCCCAAGACTGGCTGGGACTAATTTACTCATTTCCTTCCCAAAGGCTGACCTGAAGACCTGTATCAAGGAGTTGCACAAGAGGAGGAGATAGAAACTGAAAGCTTTATGAATGTGCTGCCCACAGGCTTAAGCCTTCTTCAGAGACTCAAAATGACTTCCCACAAGAGATGCTTTCTGGAAGGGTTGTGCTGAAGTCGGAGCACTGCAGCCTCTAACTGGGACAGCTCCGGCTGGTCTGGAGCTGAGACTAACTTCTCTCCCTCGCGTTTCCCTTGGAGATGTTGCAGAGATTTAATCTGATCTCCTCACCTGAAGCCTGCCGTGGCAATGATCCCACAGCCAGATCCGACCACCAAAGAGAAGAGAGTTGTGTGTTTGAAGCTGGGCCGTTGCTGTAACTGAACTGGAATTTAATCCCTGCTTGTGCTCCTGGGACGAGTGCTGTTCCTCTGCTTGCGTGTGTATGTGTTTTGAGCTGCTCCTCCCTGATCTTGTTTGGAATTCCTGGCCTTTCCACACTGAATTTGCCCATGGCTTTCCTGATGAAGAAGAAGAAATTCAAGTTTCAGACAAGTTTCACTCTTGAAGAGCTGACTGCTGTCCCCTTTGTGAATGGGGTTCTGTTCTGCAAAATTAGGCTGCTAGATGGAGGAGACTTTGCAAGCTTATCTACTAGGTAAGAAGCTGCTTGCAGACTTGCTTTCTGGCTATGCTTCTTTCCCTGCTTATTCTTCACTTGAGCAGTTTAGCATATGGCCACCACTTGCCTGCCCTTTGATGGGATTTTAATAGTCCTGTTGTAGGGCCCCACATGCCACATCATTTTCTGGAGCAGGGGAAGAACAGAGCTGGAGAGCTCTGAGCCTGGGTGGTGTTGGCTGATGAGAGCTGGTCTGAACTTTTCAGAGACGTGAGGAGGGAGCGGGAGGTCTCTTCCCTGGAGGGGACTGGGGTTTGTGGATGAAATCCTCTTGTGTTTTGTGGGGATTTTTTTTTCCCTGCCTTGCCCAAGTTCTCACATTATTTCTGACCTTATGCTGTATTCCTTTCATGCTGACTTGAAGCTGAACTCAGTAGAAAACTTTATCCAGGCAAAGCAACCTTTCCTAACTTTTCTTGAGAATGACTGCTCTTGGTAAGAGTGGAAGTAGCTTGCTTAGCATTGCCAATTGCTTTGCCAGGGAAAACTGCTGCCTGGAGTAAAAGTTATCAGTGTTAAAGGCACAATTTATCTCCTTGAACTGATCCTGTTGCATCTCCACGTTTATAGCTGCAGTGTTTTCTTTTTCTGTTGTTCATTCTACTGCACATGTGATAAAGTTGTTCATCCATCATGTATTGGCATTTCTCTGATTCCTTCAGGCAGGTCTGTCCCCATTCCTGTTACTAATTGCTAATAAAAAGTTGCTATGTTTCCAGCTATGCACATAGATTATCACCAGCACTATGCAAAGCAAATTCCGTAACAGCCCGGACTTGCTTTCTGCCTCAAGATGTGAAGGAAGCCTTCACTGGCGTTCAGGACTTGTTTTTTTGCTTTCCTGAGTGACTGATCAGTTTTAAAGATACAGGATTAGTTTGTGCTAGTTGTTAACCGCTTTAACCCAGAGCTAAAGCCTGCTTTGGTCTGGTTTTCCTCTTTGTGGTGCTGCACATCGAGCTTTTTCATTTCAGGAGAGCAGATTTTATTGGGCAAGTGTAAAACATTTCTGTCTTGCAAATAGAAGTGGTAGAGCATTGCTCAAAGCTTGGTTTTTCTTCCAGAGGCATGGTGCAACCTCTTCTGAAGTCTATAGAAGCTGTGGGCGTGGAACACCTCAAAATCGTCTTTGAATTAATTTTTCTTTTGAAGAAATCTATCAAAAGAGCTTTTCCTTACAGTGTTCTCCCCTGAGGCTAGATCCTTGGGTTTGGTGGAAGCAGCTTATCTAAGGAATTCAAATACTATGTGAACTTGGAGAGAAATTAACCCTTTTGCTTCCTGGAGCAGTAATAAAATGAATGGGAGTGGAGGGTGTCTCAGAAAAAGCCTGTGCTGCGAAATATCCATCTCCCTCTCTCTCTCCTTGTCATCCCTGAAAGCAGCTTCAAGGAGCCTGGCTGGGGTTTGCTGCTGCCAGCCCAACGTTGGGGTTGTGCTGGTTTGTTTGCTGAGCTGGCAGGGGTTCAGCAGTGTGCTCAGTGCGGTGTGCTGCAGATGTGTTCCAGCAATGCAATCATCTGTAATTTAAACCAAACACACACATTGCTTTCAACCAGCTTGATTGCTCCTAAACGAGCAAAGGGGAAGTTGGCTTTTGGGTTTGCTGCCTTTCCCCTAACCTGTCTGTGCTCTAACTGAAAGCACATGGAGACCTGTTCCTGCTTGAAAAATTACGAGTCTCAGTGGTTTTGAGTCATTTGACCTTTCCCAAATATTTTCCCCTGTTGCAGTTAGAGGGACGAATTGCCAAGAGCGGTGAGGAGAAGAATTACTGAGTGGACAGGATCTCAAGATCATGCTCTGTGTTCCTCTAGCCATTTCCATGATTCTCTTTGGATCTGGGAAAAGATTAGAGGGAAGCAGATGCTGTGTCCATGTTGTAAGTCTGCATGTTATTTAGGATCTGTGATTGTTCTCTGAAATCCACCACTTCCAAGGACGCTCGTGTTTGAAGTTGCAATGTCCATCAGGTCATCTTGTGTGAGCTGCTTGCCGTAAAAAAGTCTGGTGTTTGCTCTGCAATCGATCAGGGCTGCTTCTGCAGCAGTAGGAATTATGCAGCTATGATCGAGCACACCAGTAGCTCTTTCTGCCTATGAGTTTTCAGAGAACTGATATGAACCAGAACTGGTATCAACAAGGTGTCCCATGTCATTTGGAGTCTGTAAACAGGGGGAAAAGTAAGCAGAGGAACCCTTCATAAGACACACTAAATCAGTTGTTTTTTTTTTTCTCAAGTGTCTGGTGATTTGGAAAGAAGTGTTATCTGAGAACACAGGAATCCCCAGAGACAGGTTTTTCTTTCACGTTATTTACAGTAGACTTAGTTGACAGCTTGTGCAGGTCTATAGCGAGCTGTGGGGATGTGATCTATCCCATGAGTTGATAGGTGGAACCACATTAGCTTGACCTGTGAGCACAGCAGAGAGGGAGGCTGTATTGTTGGCTCCTGTCAGCCTGTCCTGGTCCCAAGTCCACTTCCAAATGGGTTGAAGGTACCAGATGCAGCCTGATGCCATGGGTCCAGTGGGGCACAGCCCAGGCTGGCACTTGCCAGGCTGTGAGCTGCTCACACCTTCTCTACTCAGGCTGGAGGGGAACCTGTCTGAAGACTTAACACTCTTAAGAATCTGAGGCACTCTGGAAAGGTTCAGAACCTGTCAGCATATCCAGCTTTGGGGATCTGCCCCTCTTGGGTTTTTTGGTTTGGTTTTTCCTTGCAGACAGGTACCATTTTTTCCACATTTACTGCGCTCAGGCCTTGCTTTAAAACATGGATTTATTTTACTGACTAAAGTCGCAGCTGTAAATATCCCTTTGCTGGTCCTTTACCCTCCCTTTGTAAAGTCTCCTTACGCTCTGGTGGGGCTTCTGAGGATAAGACTCACCCGTTTCAGCTTACAGTGCTCTGTCTGAAAAGCAGCTATTGTCTGTGAGCTTATCACCCTGCCATTGGATTACAGAAGTTGGTCTTCTGAAAATGCCTCTGAGCCAGGTGTAAGTCAGGCAGGTGCTCTCTTTCCCCACGGAGAAGTCCTGATGTATTCCTTGAATAGCATTAATCCAGATACCGAAATAGCACAACCACCAGTGAATTCGGTTGCCTCTCAAGTAGCTTTAAAAATAGCAGGCAGAGAGCAGCAGGGATGTATTCATGGCAACCGTTTTTGCGAAGCAGATGGGCTGCTGCATTTTGTACCAGTTTGAAGCTTTTTTGGGGCTGTGTGTCTTTGTTCCTAGAGAGATGATACGTTAAGCTCGTGGAGAGGTTTCAGATCTGTTGATTGTTGCAGGCAGGAGCCTTGATGTCCAAATGAGTGCCTAAAGCTACAGACTGCTGTACCGCATACATGTCCATCTTTGGGTATCATGGAAGAGATTAAATTGATTAAATTGCACCCCTCACCCCCCTCCTTGCAGTGTCAGTTAATGTTGAGTGACAGTCAGATGCTCTTTACCTCGCTGCTGATTGATTTCTGGCTGGGTGCTAGCAGTGAGCATTGCCGGTGCATGATGGTGAAGGAAGTGAAAAGCCAGGTGTTATCCACAGACTCCTGACACTTCATCCTACATTGTTGGATGTTAGCTTGCCAAGTTGTTCTGTTACCATGCCAAGCTTCACTCAGGTATTTCTGGATGTGAAGGAAGGGATTGTTCTCTGAAAGCCCCTGGCTGGCTCTATGGAAAAGGCTGTTTTGCATGAGTTGAGCAGCAGCTTTGAGGGCATTTCTCACCTTACTCATTATCTTCCGAAGACACCTCAGACTGTATTTCCTTTGGGACTGTGCTTTTTCAAGCACATGCAGTATTAGAGCTTGGTTTTCTGATTCTGGGCCTCCTGTGCCAGTTTGAAGCAAAGAACACAGTTCCTCTGTTGCAGCCCAGCAGGTCTTTGCATGCAGGCTTGATCTGGGAAGAGCTGACCCTGTTAGGGTGGTCCTGCCTCAGAGTATTTTGGTGCCATATGCCTGGACCGAGAATGTTCTCAGCCTTGCAATTTATAACTGAGTAAGTGTGAAAGGCCACTTCCTGCAGAGCATGCTTTGTTCAGTTTGGGTTTGGTGTAAAGCTGTATCCAGAAAGCCAAAGGAAATGCTGATATTTGGGAGGCACTTCATCCTGATAGTTCCCCGTGGACTGAGGTCAGCTTTTGTTTAAGCATGGCTTTGTCATCCTTGTGGAGGTCCAGACCTGAAGCTACTTGCTTGCCTCTTAGTGGTGTACACAACTTTTTCATTTCTGTAGGACATAAAGGAGGGATAAGTGTTGCCCTGCTAATACTTGGCTAGTGTTCTGGATTCAGAAGCTTTGTGAAGGGAGGGGCAAGTCATCCCACCTCTGAAATGCAGCTCTATCTCCCTAGTGAGAGCTAGAAACCAACTAATTTGCTGTCTTTGTGTAAATAGTCCCTGTGCCTGATGTTACAGGATCCTTCGGGTAACTACATTCAACAGTGAGGCACTTTCAGAGTGGAAAATCGCTAACTGTTTGATTAATCAGAGATTCAGACCAATTGAAATCTAAATCTTCAGCACTGTCTGCCTTGAAACAAAGGTTAGGTAACAAAATAGCTTCTCCTAGAGTCAGTGTCCCCAAGAGGGAAGAACACCAGCTATAGTGGAAGTAGAAGCTTGCTGACTGAGTTCTTGACTTGTGTGGGATCACCAGGGTTTAGTAGAGAAAGGAACTTGCTTGGTTGTGGCTCTGAACGGTTCTCCTAGTTCCATATTTTAGGACAAAGCATGCTCAGCTCTACCCTCTGCTAGAGCTCGTGGCGTGATGATGTATTTTAAGAGTGCTTTTGTTGCAAGCATGCCTGAAGATGTAACCCTTCTCTATGTATACATACGTTCCTAATACATGGATCAAGAGAGAGAGTTTTAATGCTCCAGAGCAGCTTTACATGCCAACATGACTGTTTCCTGGCTGCAGCCTCAGGAGTGGGCTGAGGGTGTTAGTGGAGGAGGCATTTGATTGCAGCCTCAAGAAATGATTTGCAGTAAAACATAACCTAGTTCAAGATAATATTAAGGCACAGTACCTGCACTGATTGTGTTCTTAAATATAGAGAATCTAGGCAGTGAAGATGAGAAGGGGTTTCCTTCCAGCAGTGTAGCTAAATGTAGGTGAAAGTTGTGAGGATGAGGTTTAACCTCTGATGAGGGGGATGGAAAAAGTACAAAAGTGATAGAGCACTGCAAGGTCCCTGGAACAACCAGTCTTAAGCTGTGCATTTGCAGAGTATTTCTGTCACCTTTTCTGGGCTCTGGCTGGTACACCTGCAGGGTCCTCACCACAGAGGCTTTAGGGTGGGTTGATTTGCTTCATGCCAGACTTGCCTCTTCCTGTCACTGGTAACCACGCTGGAGCCTGTCACAAGACAAGCAGAACTGTTAAAACTTTCCTGCCACAGGGGCTGTATCCTGTTGAGTAAAGAACAGTCTCTGTTCATGCTGTGCCTCCTGTTCTGCCTGCTCTTGCTCAGGCAGGGGCTGCTTTGTTGCTCAGAGCTGTAATCTAAAGCGCTGTAAGCGATACGCTGTGTGTACAGCATCAGTAAATATGTTTGGATACAGCCAGCTTTCAAACTTCCCCAATAGCCACTGATTCTGAACTGGCTTTCCTTTGACAGCTAACTCTTAGCCAGCAGCCTTATCTGTGTGGTTTCAGCAGCCCTTGGCTTAAAAAACTGCTCATTGGAAATTAATATTCTGTTTAGAGACTGAGACCCTTCAGCCTGCTTGGTTTGCAGGTTGGCAATGCCATCAGCTCTGACAAAGGGCAAGGGGAGGTAGGAAAGGGTGCTCCCACCCTTTAAGACACGTATTTATTTCTGAAATACAGAGGAAAATCTAAATGGTTTCCAGTCTGTTTATTCTTTGTGCTCTTGAGCTGCCATCAGTGTTGACTCTAGCTTTGTAGCTGTATTTCTGAGGAATTCTTGCATGCCTTTGGAAGCCTGTGGTCTCACTGCACAGCAGTTGGCATTTTAATAGGCCATAAGTTGCCAATGGCAAGTTGTTCTGGTACCAGTTTCTAGATAAATGAGGTAGGTACAGATTTATTTCATATTATTATTTTATTGCAGGAAGCTACATCTGGTAGTGTTTCAGGAAAGAACCCGGTGTCTCCCTCGGATCAGAAACCTCCCTCACTTCAGGGCAAGTCAGTAAGCTCACAAGCCTGGTGGAGCAGGCTGGTGAGCTCATCGCACGGCACCCACCCGCACTGAGCTCCGCAAGGCCTCATCCGTGCGAGGACAGGCGGATGTGGCTCTGTGTGCAGCCCCCCTCTTTCAAACAGGATATGTTCTGCATCCTCTGTAGGCTGCTGGCTCTGCACTGGGCTTGCAGCATGCACTGAAATGGGTCAGGAATTATTTTGTAGCTGTGGCTTATTATATAATAAACCAGAAGCCTTTAGGAGTGCCCTGAACCAACATTTGGATCTGCCTGTTTCTTCCGTAACGGCCTGTGCCCTCATGTCAGTAATCCTTGCTGTGAAGGTGTTATTTCAGGTGGCTGGATGTGTTGCCCCACCCCAGTACCAGCTGCTTACCCTGCAGGATGAGAGGCTTGTTTTTTGCCTTGCAGTTTATTCATAGTATGCCTTTGTGCACATGCTGGGAGACACGATACACACCACCATCGTAATACTGACTTGGCATCATGAGCTCTCTTGGTACCATACAGTGGGACTCAGCATCTCATTTTAGTGCCTGGATTTGAAGGCACTTCCCACTAGACAAACAGTTGTGCCTGTGTTCACTAGATGAACAGCCTCCTTGTTTGGTGTATTTTTAATCTGATGAGCAAGAAAAGGAATTGTTCTGCGGGGTTCAAAATTGCTGATCTTCATGGATGTCATTTCCGCGTGCTTCTCGCGGGTCTCCCATGTAGCTCAGTTGACAAGGCTGAGGAAAAGATTGAGGAAATGGGATGGGGTTCTGGGCATGAGGAAGATGATGAAGAGGGAGCACATGAAGAGTATAGGATCAGGAGGAGGCAAGTGTAGAAGAGACAGGATGTTCTAGATAAGCAATGGCAGTACAGTCTCTGTAATGGTCGCTTTCCCTATGGAGGGAAAGTAATTGAGCTGGCAAGAGGGCAGGATTGTGCCTTTCCTTTGGCTGAATTTGTCATAGCCCATTGGTGAGAGGAGGCCTTGAAGGAGGTCCCGTATTTTAGTAGGAGATGTGACTGAAGCTAAAATTAGTTTTACTGCTGTATGCTGTATTCTAAATAAGAAATGAGCCTTGTCTGTTCAGCCTGAAAGCACTGAGGATGCTTACATGGGAGGAAGGGAAAAAGTACATGGATTTACTGTCTTGGAAGGGCTAGAAAGCTGCAGCACTAATTAGCAATGCAGCTGGGAGACCTACAGAGACTGTCACCCCTGCGTGTAGTTGGTAACTAGCCCAAAATGTGCTCTGAAATAAACAACTAAATCTGGAAAACTTTCTTTAGGGGTTGCAGCTTCCTAGAGCTGTGTTTCTGCTTCAGAGAGGCAAGTCCCTTCCTTTGCCATTCAGTGTACCAAATGTGGAAAACAAAATTAAGGTCTTGTTTAGTGCCTCTCAGAAATTACCAAGCATTGTGCTCCAGTCTGGCTTTGCAGTGGAGAAACAGATCAAGGAACCTGTAATAGGAAACCATGTGAAAGGCCCTCAGGATCTCAATTTGGGGTAGTCAAATACTTTCATTTTGCTTCCAGAATAAAATTTTGTATGAAATGACTGTGGTGAGATGTTTCACTAATGGATATTGGGTTAATGATCAACAGACTCCCTCAGCCAGCTGCCACATGAAACTGGTCAGCACATGCCTACCTGTACTCCTGCCTGCTGCTGGAGTTTCTATTCCTCCTGAAACGAAGTTGTGAGCATGAGGAGTACAAAATGGGGAGAACAGAGTGAACCCTGCTGAAGGTTCATGATTGTCTTGTTCTCTGTCCCATCACTTTTGTTTCCAGTCCTTAAGGGACAGTGCTGCTAATCAGAATGAAAATGGCCAGGAAAGGGGGAAGGAAAGGCTTGTCTGGAAAAGCTGCAGGCTTAGAAATTATTTTAATCCCTGGCCCTGCATCAGGTTCTTTCAGGCTTTATCTATGCTTGAAAGAGCAAAGGTGAAGCTGTGTGGGGTATGGTGGTTTGCAGTGGATTTTTGTTCACAGGTGTATAGGCTGAGGAGAGGGTTGCCAGTTTGGCAACATTTTCGTTGTGCTTTTTCTGTTTCTGCTGCTAGTTCCTGTGCTTCCCATCCTTGCCTGGGATGTGCCTGCATGTCACAGAACATGAGGGAGGAATCTAAGATATTTATAATTCAGCAATTATTCCAGATCTCTTAGTGCTCCATAGCCCTGGAACAGAGCAGTAGCATTCACACTTTGACATCGACTTGCTGTACCAGGTCAGCCCCAGCTAGTGCAAGTGTCCTGTTTCTAGGCTAAGCAATCAGGACTCTTCAGGGGTAGTCTGCTTGCCTGTTAGAGATTAATTATGCAGTAACCCTTCTGTAGGAAAGCTCTTTTCCTGGCTTCTGTCAGCAGCCTTCTATGGTTTATCTCGTACTTCCATCACACCAGGCAATTGCATCTGCATAAATGTTGAATTCCTTTTAAGTGCAGTGCCACTCATCTTGTGCCTTCAGTAGCCTGCAGTGCTCCTTGCCGCAAGGGAAACTTTGTCTTGTGGAGGAGTGTATTTCCTACAACTGTGTCTTATATTTGCTGCCTTTCTGCTTCGTTGAATCCCCTTTTTCTGCTGCACAGGGAGTAGCTGTTTGGCCACTGTTCTCTTTAAGGCCTGTTTCTGACGCAGTTTGTAGTGATGGCTTTTCCTGCTTTCCGTGCAAGCATGTCTCTTCTTTCAAAACAAATCTGCATGTGGTCTTCCCTCGTACACATCTCCCATGTCCATCGCTCTCAGTAGGGGAGAATCAAGGGAATGTGTCTGAATACAGTTGGTAGCGACGGCCACAGGGGAGGTAAAAACTCTGTGATCCTCAGAAACCTGCTTCTGGCAGCAGAGCAGTGGGAGCCTCTGCTCATATCTCCCAGGGGCTTAACTATCACTGACTGCTCTCACAAAATGCTAAGCCATGTTCTGCTTTTAACCAAGATGTAATTTATGAAGTTACCTTTCTCAGATTAGGACAAGTTGCATCATGAGAAATATTTCTTACACAAATGCTTTTGTCTGGAGCTATGGCTCCAGAGGAGCAATAGCAGCCCTGACTGCTCTGCCCCTTTCTCCTCCCATTTTGCTGGCTCTGACACTTCAACATGCCACTGCCACTGACAGACTCCAGCGTTGGGGCTGCAGGAAGGGAGAATTGGGACAGTTGGGATCTAAAAATCCCAGTCCGTCACCACCAGTGTGGTGACCAGTCGGGGATTTATTCAGCAGCCACTTCTAATTTGCAAACCTCCTCTGCTGATTGCCCTCTTTGCTGATAAGCCCCAGCAGTGATAAATAGTGACAGAGTGGACTGAGGTTCAGAGAGAACGTGTTTGTACCTTGTCCTTCAAACCAGTGACCTGGTTTGTCCTGCTGAACAGTGCTTTTATAAAGGAACCATCATAAAGCATGAAGTGTTCATCATGGAATGAAAAAGTTGCTCTTAACATGTAAAGGGCTTTCTCCTGCACTATTGTATTGGTTTGACTAAATGTATACCATGTAGAAGTGACTCATGGGGGAACACGTCTGGACACGGCAGGGTGTTTACCTCTTGGGTAACTAAGCCTACTTTTAGCACCAGGGTTGACTTCAGGCAGCTTATTTACTGAAGGGCTCTTCAGTGTACTTGAGCCAAATTGCAGGGATGTTACATCACATGATACTAATGAAAGTATTCCAGAAATGAACTTGGCCTCTTGTGCAGGTTAATTTCCTCTACAAAGACTTGGTTGGTACAGCTATATTGTTAAACTCCTCCTGGTTGAAGCAGGGTTGATAGTGGCAAAACCATGTCACTTAACTGACAGCAGTATGTCTTAATGGGCCATAAATCTGCCTGGGAGGCAAAAAGCTTTGTCTCTGTGGAAAAGTGCACATCTCTTGGGTTAAGGATGCTGCTCCTAGTCTTGTGTTGATTCCCTTCAGGATTTCCATTTTCCAGATTTACTGTCCCACCAAAGCCTTGGAGTACTGAGCGGACTCGTGTCTCGATTTTTCTCATCTTGGGGGGGCTGCATGGTTTTTTTGTTTGTTTGTTTTGTTTCAAAAAGTAGCTTTTTTTTTTTTTTTTTTCTCTGTAAGAGCATCTTGTTTACAAACTCAGCTTTCTTGGACTTGCAGTCACGTCTTGTACCCTATGTGGGTAGGGATATCATCAGAATTCTTCTTGCTGCAGTTTATCACTGTCTCTCTTTACCGGGAGTTTATACTTAGTCAGCAAAAGGCAAATGTGGAATCCCTCAGAATGACAGCTAACACTTAGGGGATGAAGAAAGTTTATAAATACATCAGCAATGGATAATCACTGACTCTTCATCTTGCATCTATGGTCTGCCAGAAGGGGCAAGGCTTAGCCTGTATCATGATGGGGTAGAGACTCTGAAATATAGTGGGTTGATCTACCTTATTCTTGTAAGCATCTGCACAGAACAAATCTTAAGAGTTTTTCTACAGCATTTAGAACTTTCTGAAGTATTAGTTCCTCTGTCTCTTACAGCCACAGGGGAAATTTGAATTGTGATTTGTCCAAAGGGTGAACAAGCCCTGGGAGAGTCAGGATTTTTATTTATTCTTTTTCCCCACCTCTTTAACTGTTTAACTTTTGTGTATTCTACTGTGCTATTGACTTGGCATTTTGCCTGAACGTCCACTCCCTCTGTGTCCTTCATTCTACATGGAGGTTTCTCAGCTTGGGTTTGCTTGTCCTCTGTAACTCCAGCTGACTTGGCTGGAGGTGTAGGTAAGAGTTCACAAGCCCTTCTTACTGAAGTTGTCCTCATGCCTGTTTTACACATAGAGAATGTTGGATCAAGTGGTCATAGCTGTGGAAAATCAGGTCTGAAAGGTGTTCATGCCCAGAGTTAGACAAGCTCTTCAGTGTTCTGGGTGTGAACCGCATGATAGCCCAGTCTTCTGCAGCATGGAGCAGCCATGGGAGCAGTAGGAGCAATGCTTCTGCAACCATGGGAGCCAAAGGAACAACACAGCTGAGATTAGCAGGAGAATGCAGCACCAACGTACACTGGCCTGAGTGTAGTAGCTGGTGGCAGAGCTGGGCAAACTCAAGCACAGTGCAGAGTTGTTCTTGTTTCTCTGTAACTGGAATCCTTGTGAATTTGCTTGAGAGGGAAGCACTGATGGTGGGCTTGGCAGCCTGGCACATGGTTTGTTCTTAGCTAATCCAGCTCCAGCGTAGTCTATCAGAACAATAGAAGTAGGAGTTGGTGTGGTGACTCAGTGTATGATCAGAGTTCAAAAAAAGCAAATGCGTCTTTCAGTGTTCAGTACGCACATCATTACAGCCTTGTGTTTCTGGGACTGAGTCATCTATCCAGTTAGTCCTTTCTTTACACTTAAGAGTTTGGTGGTTCTTTGCTTATGATGTTTTTGCTCCTGGAACGCGCCCCTGGCCTGTGACCAAGCAGAGCTTCGTGCTCTGTAGATGTGGCAAGAAGTCCTTGGATGTGTGCTGCTTTGGCTTGGTCTGTCTTCAGCACAGTGTGTAACAGTAGATGTATTGCACAGCATTTACTGTTACAGTCCCTTCTTGTCCTTGTTTTCCTGATGTCTGCCTTTTCTTCTCTGCTTCAAGATGACAAAATGTAAATTAGAAATTCCTAAGGGCAGACTGGTTCTGCTGGGCATGTCCTGGCTCTACAGTGCCATGTACATGTCCTTTGCTGCTCAGCGTTTGAGTCTGTTAGAATTATTTCCCCTTGCCTTTTGCCTGCTCCACCCTTGCTTACCCTTCCAAAACTCATCTGACTTGTTCTATAGCTTAAGTTTTAAAGGTCCATTATTCTGTAACTTTCTTTCTCCATTTGGCACTTTTTTCTTTATGCAGATTACGCCATAGCACTCTCCAGCTGCATGCTGTATTTTAGTAACTTCCATTGTTTTGTGTGGTATTTTTAACATACTTCATGTTGGGAGATGCATAAAGCTTTTCAGATTTGGACACAAGGAATGTGTTTCTTTCTGAAATAAAGCCCAATTCTAGGTTTTAGAAGCCCCTGGACGTACTGGAGGGTGTGGCTGCCCAGTGCAGTGATCTGGAGTACATGAGATGGGCTGTGCTGGAAAGCTCTTGCCTGTGGGACATTCTGGGTGAGGTGCTGGATTTCATGTCTGTCACTTAGACACATGTCTGGGTGCGTGTGACTGGAGTCCAGACATAACTGAATTACTGCCTTTCAAAGAAGCTGTTCATACACAACAAGGAATGCTGATGCTGGAGGGTTTTCTACTGGTGACTGACTGCTACCCCCATTCTCCACCAGGTATTATCTCTCCCTGGCTTGTGCTGGTGCACCTTTATCAAGATTGATGCTGCCTTGGAGGGAACTGTAATATGGAGTTCAAAAGCTGCGCTTCTGCGGAAATAGGCTTCTGCTGGAAATGAGGTTAAAGCTTGCCTGCTAGATACCAGCTTATTCCTAAGGAGGATTTCAAAACCATTGTTTGTGTTCTGATTTCATTTCATGCTGCTTCATTGTTGTTGCTCCAGTTCTTTTCCTCACTTGCCTTTCACATACTTGGTGCTGTCATCATTGTCCCCTGTCCCCCAGTGAAATGGTCTTGACTGTTCCTTACCTTGGTTTCTCAAGTGTGGCTAAATTTTCTTCCATTAGCTTTTTTTCTTTCCTGTCTAGTTACTGTTAATCCTTTTTCCTGTATTGTTCTCCTCTCCAGTCAAACAGGGATTATGCAGGCTGTGCTGTTAACTGTGTAAATGGAACCTGGTTCCCTGAGCTGACTTTCCCCTGCTCTTCCTTCCCCATTAGCTCTTCTCCCACCCCCAAGTGCCAGCGAACAGCAGGAGTAGATGGATATCCATCTCCTGGAGTGAGGCAGAACTGAGCAAGCATGATGAAGCCCTCCAGAAGTATTGGAGCTTGCTATGTGCCCCCTGAAAAATGCTGAGTTGTGTGGATGCTTCATTCTGAAAGCACTGATGCTCAAATGTGGCATTTAGAGGGCCCAGAGGGCTCTCCCCTCTGGTGTGAATGGAGAACAAATTCAGCAGGTGTAAGCTGGTGCCAAGAGGGAGCTGTGGCTAGGTGCCCTTCTCCACTAAGGGCCTTTGGAATGGGTTTGCTGGGGGAATTCAGAAATGAATTTTGCATGTAGGTGGTAGATGTGATGACCCTGCTACTGAGCCCTTGTTTGAAACACTTGCAGTGAAACATCCAAATAAGACTTGTTTCAAATGACAAAGGCTTCCTTAGTTCTCTGGGTAACACACTCTGCATCATCTATCTCTGAGCCATTTTTCCATCATAACTGCTAATGTCTACTACACAACAACCAGCACTTGTCAGCTGGAGAATACAGAGTTGTTTGCAGTGGGAGAGACGTCCAGCTCTTTGGTTGGCAGTTGTTCTGCTCAGTGATGTAAGCCCAGCCAAAACAGAGTAACTTTATTGTTGAGATCTTCTTGTAGCCCTTTCTGTTCTGGTCAGGGAAGGCAAAACTCCTCCATGTAAACAACTTGCTGTAGAGTTGTACACCTCCAGGTTAAACTGCCGTGGATTTCCGTGCATCCTGCATCCAGATGGTTCTTTATGATCCTGTATGGTGTTCCCTGAGGAATATGGTGTGTCACCTCTCATCCGTAGGATATGTTTCCACTGAGCTTCCAAGCACCTACTGCTGCCTTGTTTTTGTCTCTTTCTACCTGTGCTGGGCCTGCATGAGCTTGACAAGACAGGAAAAGATGGCAGCTCTGCGCTTTGCTGGTGTGATAGGTTCTCCAGCTGCTGCTTGCTGTGATGTCTGCTGATGGTGCATCTTCTTTGCTGTTGATTTCTCTCCTGATCTTTGCCAGGCATCAGGATGGCAAAGCCTTGGAGCTGCTGCTTTAATAATAGGCATGCTGCAGTGAAGTGCCCTGTCCTATGCCCATTATTTGGGGATGTCTACGGGTTCCGGATCCCATATCTAAACCAGCTAATGGCTAAATGCAGGCTTGCTTTCTATGTGTTCACCCACCTTTGCATTTTTCTCTGCTTTCTAGGTAGTGTTTAGGCTGTGTTTGCAGCAGGACCTGCTGTGTCTGTAGGATGGTATAAATTCTGGCATGCTGCTAGCACAGTGGTGTGAATGCCAGTTACTGACCCAGAATCTTAGAAAGTCAGTTTCAAAACAGGTTTTTCAGGGACGTTTTCCCTTGCTCTTACCAAAGGTCTCTCCTACAACTTGGCATTTGATAACCTGGTTAAAATAGTAACCAGTCTTCTCTGGAGTATAACACAGGATCATTCCATCTTTGCCAAGCTGGGGGTGTGTCAGTGATCCTGCTCTAGTTCGTCCTTCAAAGTGCTGGGGACAAGATGAGGCTGTCTTAACAGTGGGTCTCTGCAGCTGAAAGCAGAGCTGTGTAAAGAAATGCTGTAGAACATGCCCTTCAGATACAATCTGCTGAAATAACTTGATTTTCCCTCAGCCCTCCCCACTCTGTGACTGAGAGGATTGTACCTGCATCGCTGAGGCTGTGTTACCTTCCTCCCCTGAAGACCCACTGCTGGCATGTGTCAGGCCCCCTTCGAGAGCTGTTTTTCAATGTCACATTGAATGAATCCAAGCTGGGACTCTGTTCCTTGGCCTCTTTAAAATGGTGTTGTCTTTCTTGTGCCTTATCCGATCAGGATGTCGCCTCAGTGATGTGTTCCTGCGTACAGTGATGAACCAGGCAGGAGGATGCAGAGCGCTGTCTGCTGTGAGCAGGCAGGAGGATTAGTTCTGCTTGAAGGATCTGACACAGATCCACATCTAAGAGGGGGGACAGTGAGCATGTGGATTGGGCCTCAGAAATAGGAAAGCCTGCCCTCCCCCTTTGTGTAGATGAGGAGGAGGAAATCTGAATAAGAAGCTCTTTGTATGCGCTTATCTATATGGTGTCTCATTTAGCCTGAGGTTTGCCCACATCTGCTCCCGTACATGAAACATCAGACTGAGACACATTGCTCTACTGAAATGTTTGGCATTAGAAAGCTATTTTTTGTTGTCGCTGCCCTCCTAGTAAGGCTGTGGCCTTTTGATGTTTCAGACTTTTGACTGTCTTGTGTGACTGCTGCCATAAAGTGAGAGTGGAACATCTGCCTTCCTAAGCGTTGCAGCGGGGCGGGTGTTTGAAGTGTGATACCCAGTTGGGCGCAACTCAGCTTGCAGTCTGTAAATAGAAGGTTTTAATCTCTGTTCTGGTGTTTCATTAGCTAGGTTTTCATGTGGGAGAGAGGCCCAAGATAGCATGGCTTGTATACGTGGCCTTTTTCTGCATATGTTTGTTTTAGCTAACTTGCATTCATGGTGAGCTTTGTGGCTTTCTCTAACAGCGCTGCTGTTCACAGCTGGCAAACATGGATTTTCTAAAATCTGTTTCATGTTTCTCCACCTGTTCCCAGAGCTGCAGTAAGGCTGTGCCTGAAACACAAACCCAAAGACACCTCGGTGGCTTCATTGAGCTCACTGCTGCTTCTGTAGTAGTAGGGAAAGCAGTGGGTCACTGCTGTGCATCATTCCCATTACTGGGATTCATGCCATCTATGGTGAAAGATCTTTTAATTGCTCTTTTTTCTGGTAAATCTTCTCTTGAGGAGTAGGATGGTGGCTGGGGGATGCAGTAAGCTGTCCCTCCTGGCCAGTCAAGGAGATGGAGCAGCCTCAGCAATGGAAGAGCCCAAAGAAGCTCTTTTTGCAACTCTGCTTTTCACAAAAGCTGCTGCAAGATTGCATTGGTTTATTCTGAGGAGGTATATTTAGGTCTGGAAGAGTAATTACACAGCTTTGAATAAGTCTCAAGTCAGAAGAGGGCAAAGCTTAGCTTGGCAGGGATTCAACCTTCTGGGAGTCTTCTTCCAAAATGGTACAGACAGATTTTTTAGAATAAAACTTCTGAGGACCCATTGAATTGGCACCTAGTACCAGGCATCGCTCTGGTCTATTTCTGGCACTCCAAATACAGAGTAAAACTTAAAATTAGGCACTTCTGGTTTTAAGCTGTTAATTTCTGCTTTGCTTTTAGGTGCCGTGTGATTAGGATGGAAGGAAACACGCCTCTCAGTCCAGCCCTCACCACACTTCTTGTGTGTTTTTGGTTTCTTGTATAATGGTTCCTAATTGTACATCAGATAATATTCTAGGGCTACATACAAATCTGAGGCCACTTTTTTTTTCTATTTTAGTGTTCTCTAGTTACCAGTTTGATGGGAGGTGGAGAGACAAAACCCATCACTTCCCCACATGCCTTCTTCTGGAAATGTGGAACCAATTTCTTAGAGTCTGGCTTGAAACAATAGTGCTGTCACTTGCGTGTCTAACGATATGGCTCCAGCACTCACCCTTAAAAGCCACTCTTTAAAGTAAAAAAAAAAAAAAAAAAGGCATGAGGAAAGTCAATGTTGAATGACTATGAAACTTGTGACTGGAAAGCAGCTCTGCATTTTATCTTGTAAACTCCTTTCTGCCCTGTGCAGACTATTCTGAAGACAAAAAAATCCCCAAGCTATGCATGCATCTGCAACTTGGGTTCGTGCTTGCAGTGGTGTGGGTAACATTACCCCTCAAATCCTTTCCCTAATCCCTTGTGCTATGTGGTATCTACAGCAGCTTTGGAAAACCAACATGCATCCTTAACAAGGGAAATTATATCCCAGGCTGCATCAAGAGGAGTGTGGCCAGCAGGGCAAGAGAGCTGATTCTACCCCTTTGCTCTGCTGAGACCCCACCTTGAACACTGTGTCCAGTTCTGGTGTCCCCATCATAAGAAAGACACAGAACTGTTCGAGTGAGTCCAGAGGAGGGCCACAAAGATGATCCAAGGGCTGGAACACCTCTGCTATGAGGATAGGCCAGGGGAGCTGGGATTGTTCAGTCTGGAGAAGACTCCAGTGGGACCTTATAACTGCCTTCCAATACCTGAAGGGATCCTCCAGGAAGCCTGGAGAGGGACTTTTCATAAGGGTGTCTAGCAATAGGATAAGGGGGAATGGTTTTAAACTGAGAAAGAGTAGGTTTAGACTGGATCTTAAGAAGAAGTTTCTCAGTATGAGGGTGCTGAGACTGTGGAATAGGTTACCCAGGGAGGTTGTGAGTGCCTCCTCCCTGGGAGTGTGTAAGGCCAGGTTTATGAGGCCTTGAGCAGCCAAATCTAGTCGAGAGTTGTCTGCTGCCCACGGTAGAGATGTTGGAGTAGATGATCTCTGAGGTCCCTTCTGACCTAAGCCATTCTATGATTCAAGGATCAGAATATCTGTTAGCAGAGCTTGTGCTAACAGCAGATTAGCTATGAAGGAGCTCTTTGTTCCTAATCTGTACTTTTTGACACATTTTGAGGTAGTTTGCATTGGACTTAGAGGCATCCAGCAGATGCTTAATCACGGCTGCATTGAGCTCACGAGTAAGGAACACTGTGTGCTAGAGCAGTTCTTGCTGAGCCTCCTGACCAAGTGGCTACAGGGAGCATGCTGTGGGTGCCCAGGAGCTGGAACTTAGTCACTGAAGTGTTTGCTTGTGACAGGAGTTAGAGCTCTGAGCCACGTTTGTGAACGAGGTTTGCAGCAATGTGCTGTTGTTCCAGTTGGATCTGAGGATCGTTCCCTTGTAGCTGCTTTCCAGCTGCTTGAAGCTCTGGTGTCCTTAGAAGAAGTTGCAGTTCCTTTTTAAAGAAGGATGCTGCTAAAATATTTGGTGTTTTGTGCATCCCATGTGCCCTCCTTGTGTTTCTGAAGCATGTGTATTTGCAAGCATTCTTCTCTTCTTTTGGATTCCTTTTTTTATCTGTATCTGAGTTTTCTTTCCTTTAGGTCATTTGAGATACCTACTATTAAGTCAGGTTTAAGGCACCTCACATCTGAAATATACCTAGTTTGGCTATTCAGTGAGTATTTTGTTATGGGTAAAGCATTTTTAATCCTTCTGGAAGCGCTTCTTCTGCTCTCTGAAAGAGCTGGAGAGTGGAGCGTTGAGAACCAGATCTCATCTTGAATTAATCTCAGATTCAAAGGTATTTTCAGCTCTTAGACATCTCACTTTTTCAGTGACTTCAATAGCCTGAATTCCTTCTGGAAGGAGTTTAAGTTCACTGCCTTGAAGGAATCACTGCCTTCTGTTTTCCCACGTTTTAAACAGGGATGATCAGCCCTTATCTGTATTACAGAGGATTACAGGTTTCAGTTATTTGTCAGCTACCCCTTTTGTGCTGTCTCTGTTTGCCTTGACCAGCATATTCAGGCCCAACAAAAAAGCTCACAGCTCTGCGGGGACCTCCTGGGTCAGGATCCAGTCCCTGATGTCTGTCCTGGTGGGCTGCACACCAGCTTCTGCCCTTCCTTCCCAGGAGAGCTGAGGCAGTAAGGAGACTGACTGTTCTCCCCTTTGCCACCAATCTCTCTGGCCTGCATTGTGCCTGGGTCAGGTGGTGGAAGCCTCCCTTTCCCTGCTAAAACAAACACTTTATCAAGTGCCCTTGCCCCTTTGTCCTGTGCTAAGAGGAGAGATAAGAGCGAGATGCAAAATTGCTGGCTCATAGCTGTCAAAAGTGCCCTCCCTTCCCTCCCCCCAGCCTCATTACTTTGAGAGCTTAATAGGCTGAGGGCCAGGCTCTGAGCCATAAATGGATCAGGCCCTGTGGAGGATCAGTGGGGAAACAGAGCCCCATGGAAGGATCTACACACCTTGCTTCCAGGCTCCTTTGAACCAGCCCCCTTTGAAGGGTGAAATCCAGATAACTGCTGAAGCTGTAGCTGAAGCAATTCCTGTGCTCAGGAAGGCTTCTTCTCTTCCTCCTGTAGCTCAAGCTGTGCTGGAGCCATGCACTTCTCCACTTGCCTTGGAGATTGGGGTAGGCTGGTGAGGGGCTGCACACCTCTTCCCTGGCTGGTCTGACACCTCTGCCATGATCTGAAACACAGTGTTGCTTGTTGTGGTCCTGGCTGCATGCACTCAGGAGCATGTCCATGGGCACTTGTCCTCCTTTGAGCTGGCTGTCCTCACTGGCTTAGTCCCAGCATAAGAAGCAGGATGGCTGTCTGGGAAAGACAAGCTGTCTGGGACACACAGCATGTTTGCTGTACAGAGGCTGTACAAAGCAGACACCTCATAGGAAGATAAGCTTGCAAACCTTCAGCCCAGTTCAGTGACAGAGGCTGGCTCCATCCAGGCTGGACAATGTATGAGCTAAACTGGCTAAGCAGGAAATGTCTGAGAGCTTGGGAGAGTTTTAAAGGCTAATTCTGCTGACGAGATGGTTTGGATTTCCTGTAACCACAGTGGATCTTACCTGTACTGACTGGTGAAAAGCTTGATGCTAACCTAACACCTTTGTGTGGTGCAGTTTCAGGTGCTGTGGACCAAGCTGTGTTGTAGAGGATCTTTACAGGTTGTAGAGGATCTTTACAGGTTGTAGAGGATCTTTACAGGTTGTAGAGGATCTTTACAGGCTGTAGATGATCTTTACAGGCCACATTGCCAATCATTTAAAAAAAAAAAAAAAAAAAGGTAATAGTTGGGATTGATTTAGCTTTGCACCTTTATTTGAGGACTCTTTTTTTTTTTTTTTTTTTTAATATTCTCATAGAGAGGAAGTTCAGGAAAACTGTGTCCGCTGGAAAAAGAAATTCACCTTTGTGTGCAAGATGAGTGCCAACCCAGCCACAGGACTCCTGGACCCCTGCGTCTGCCGAGTGTCCGTCCGCAAGGTGAGCATCTACCTCCTGCCTCTGGCAGGTAGTACCACCAGGGTACTGGTGTTGGTCACTGGCTGCTTTTTGTTTTGGCAGCAAGAAGAATTGCAAGGAAAGGATGGAAGGAAAGATTGGTTTGGGCCAGGATGTGGCTGGAATGGAGCCTCTCTCTCTTTCCAGCAAGAGTGCTTGATGCAGGGTGGGAGCAACCAGGGGGTTTGTGAAATCGTGAGAGGAGATTCCAGGACTGAGTAATGACTTTCCCCCTGTTTCCCCAGCACACATAATCGCTGCTTTTCCTGTTTGTTTTGTCTCCCATTATAGGAGCTGAAGGGCGGAAAAACCTACTCAAAGGTAAGAGCTCAGAAAGGACAGCGTGGTGATGGTCTTGCCTTCTGTTAGTGCTTTCTACCCATTAGAAACCAGTGGCTGCTGTGTCAGGCAGTCTGGAGGGAGGGTCATTAGTTCTTAGTTTAAGCCTGAGTTAAGTGATTTTCCCGAAAAATTCAGCTTGCTGGGACAGGATCCAGATTGCATTGGATGTGGATTTGAGAAGGGGGTTGGGAAGATGATCTGCATGTCCTCAAACTTTGGGGAAGTTCTGAGTCAGATGTGAACTCTCTGGCTTCTGGCAGCGTCTCGCTCATAAAGACACAGACTCCAGTTCAGTTCTTCAGAACACAGCAGCCAGCTGTGGCTGGGGTGGGTGCTTCACTGCCTTGGGAGTGCAGGCAGAAACTACGTCAGAAATCTCTGCCCTCCAGCATGCAGGGGACCTAAACAGAGCAGTAGGGATGTTAGCTTTGGGTTGTTCCCCGCTGTATTCTTGCCTGTGCTATGGGAGAGACAATGGCCAGCCCTTTCTCCACTTTGTGCTGGATCAAGAGACAATGTTGGCTTAGAAGTTGAGCTCTCACAGAGCCTGAAACCATGTTTGTTTGAAAATGAGTCACTGCTGCTAGTTTCTAATAAACAGATGTTCAGGTCATGCATGACTTTGTAAGAATTTCTTCTGATCAATACCTTTCCTGAGACTGCAGAGGCGATTGGCTTTGAAGGGTGAGCTGCACTCATGCCTGTGCACTGCTGTGCTGTGTAATAGAGAGCAATGTGGCTGCTCACGCCGTTCCTTTTTTGTTGCTAATTAGGTCATGGTCTCTGGGGCCACCAGTTTCTTTTTCACTACATTCAGGCTGAGGGGGAGGTTATGCCTCCATTCTGCAGAGCTGCCTGTCCAGGGAGGGCAGCATAGCTGCAGAAAGAGACATGCCCCTGAGACATAGTAAATGAACCAGCTGGTTCCTTCCTGCAGTGTCCGTCTTCAGGCTTCCCACAGTACTTGGAAATGCAGAATTAAAGGAAGCCTGAAGGCATGTCTCCATGGTGGAGTTAACCTGGGCTCTTTTTCAGGCCATGTTCTAACCTACTTCCCTTTCACTGCGTCTCCACTTATGTTTAGTGACATTATGAAAGAGACCTACTTGCTCCAGCCCAGAATTGGAGACCAAAGCTCAAGTACTTGTCATCTCTTGGGCTGGTGTCCTGCCTAGTCTCTTGTGAAGAACACAGGCATGTTCTCCTAGAGGTCAACAGGAGATGACTTGAGCATTTCAGTAGCTCAGCTGAGGAATGTCACACCAGACAGGGTGCATAAGCCTTGCAGTCTTGTCCTGTGGGCCAAGTTTGTTCTAGGCAGGTCCTCGTGGCAGAACTGCCTTGGGATTCCTAACGATTCTAGCAGAAGTCTGTGGTGTATGTTCATGCAGCTCATTTTCTCATCCTAAACAATGAGTCTTAACCTTTTAAAATTATATTTCTTCATCTGTAAACTCCTCCAGCAGATGCAGAAGAGAATGCATCTTGTGAAGGGTCTCTTTATCTGCTCCCCCTTCAGCAGGGACTGAGAGTGATGGAACTGTTTGTGCTCAAGACAGAGTTTCCATCAACTCACGCACCTTTTGGTGTGACGTTAATATCACCTCAGTGTCAGGGGTTATGGAGAGGAAGCCAACAGGAAGGACTGATAAAGCGGAAACTCTTTCCCCAAGCTGGAAGAAACACCATCAGCTGGCTGGAAAACTGAGGAAACTATTCTGAAAGGTTACATCTGAACACATCCTTTTGTTAAGGGATCCTTCCTCTATATACTGGGAATTTGCTTCCTGAGAAGAGCTTCTGACCTCAGCACACTGTATGGGTTACTGCACAGTCCTCCCACACTGTCCTCTGATGTCGATCTTCTTGGAGAAGCTAGTGTTGTGGTGGAGGAAGAGAGATCTTGGCCTGGGCCACTCCTGTGCCATGTTGTTCTTCTGGTGTGGTTGTGCTGTCTCTCTTCCATCCTCCAGTTTTGTCACAGTGATGGATTGCAGCTCCCTCTGTGGCTTTCTCCCATCCTGTTTATCTCTGAGAGATAAAATTTCACTTTTTTTTTCCCTTATCAGTGAATATTCAGCAAGCAGTGTAGCCCTTGGCTAGAAGAGACAGAAGAACATCTACAGCCAAGGCTGGAGAAGCACTTGGTGTTAAGGGAATTCTTAGGGAGGGACAAGAGAGAAATGTTAGGGGTCTTTTTTCTTCATTTTTTTTTCCTGAAGAAAGCTTCCTGCTCTATCCCACATTTTTTTTTTCCTTTGCTCTTGTTCCCCTTTGAGAATGGGACAGAGGAAGCAGCTATGCTAATCTTACTGCTGTCCTCCCCTGAATCACAGACTCATAGAATGTTAGGGGTTGGAAAGGACCTCTGGAGATCTACTATAACCACCCTGCTAATGCAGGTGCAGCTAAATCAGGTTGCCCAGGATCACAATGTCCAGGTGGGTTTTGAAAGTCTCCAGAGAAGGAGACTCCACAACCTCTCTGGGCAGCCTGGTCCAGTGCTCCATCACCCTCAGAGGAAAGAAGTTTCTCCTTAAATTCAAGTGAAGCCAAGAAGCCAACTGTGTTCTAGTCATGTGAAGGGGCAACAGTTGCTGTCCCTGGCCATCACTGAAAAGAGCCCATCCCCATCATCATGAGCTGCACCCTTTAGATATTGATCACCATGGATAAGATCCCCTCTCAGTCTGCTCCTTCCCAGGCTAAAGAGCCTCAGGTCTCTGTCTCTCCTTATAACAGAGATGTTTCAGCCTCCTAATCATCTTTATGGCCCTCTGTTGGACTCTTTCCTGGTTCCCTGAGTCATGTGTCCTGTGCAGACTATATAGGGTTTAGAGTTTTGATTTGGAACAGTGGGGGCCAGAGTTCATACAACAGTGACTGGTTTGTTCTGTGACTCACTCTCAGCTTCCACAGTTGACAGAGCACCACATTTATTTAGGATGGTTCTGCTCTTTGGGGCTCCCTGTTCAGTTTTATCATCTTGCTGCCAGCACCAGGGCAGGAGAAATGTAGTGCACAGAAGAACAGCTCAGGCTGAGCTGCTGCTTCTCCACCTGCTCTCTGTTCTCCTGGAAGCTGACTGTGTGTTGAAGTGACGCAAACTCTCCATGCTTGGATTGTTTGGCTAAATATGGGGTGCAGCACCTCTTCCTGATCAGATTAGATGAGACATGACTGACTTGCATTGCTGAAGCTCAGTGTAAAAGGAGCTGTAACTTTTCCTTGGAAATGCTGTATTAATATGGCAGGTGCTGGAGCAAGAAAACAAAAGTACTCATTATTGTGTTTGTCTTTACTCTAGAGGCATCAGGAACCTCTTAGAATTCCTGTGATCTTCAGCTTTCTGTCACCTCCCCTATTTGCTTCCTCTTTGTTAGGGAAGGTTTAGAGAGCTCACAACTAAATCTCTCCAAATATTTCTCTTCCTTTCTGCCTGTCAAACACACAACTTCCTAGTTAAATCTTGGCAGTGTTAAGGAAACTTTGCTCCAGGAGTTCCCCAGCCCAGCAGCTGCATCTGTGGGGGTGAGGCTCAGGCACTGCTGCGTGGCTCTGGGCTTCCAGCTTGCTGTGCTGCAAGTCTCAGGTTTAGTTTTTGGGACGGTGTCACTTTCCTCTGTAACAATATCCTTTCATCTCCTGCTTCACATGCTCCACTGCATTCTGGGATGGCCCAGCACAAAGAGTGCCTTATTATGTTTGTGTATGCATGATTCTGTTTTTTCCACATCGTTGACCTAGTGCCTTCCATGTCCTTGGTTATGCAACGGCTGCGGGCTGGTTAACGCTGTCCTGGCCAGCAGCACTGCCGTGCATCCTTCCTCCATGTGGGGCTGGCTTCCTGAAGGCCTCCAAGTGTCCACCTGGCTTGGGATTAGGAAGGTGACCCTGCCCATTCTCAGAAGGTGGTCTTCACAGTCGTGACATTGTGTACCAGCTCCTGTTTCTGTCTCTGCTCACAGATGTGCTCTCTTCCTTTTCTCTGTGTTATGCTACATATCCCTTTAGTGAATAATTTTTGTTCTCTCCCTTTCCCCTCCATTGTTTCCTTGGCTACAGCTGGGCTTTGCTGATCTAAATCTGGCAGAATTTGCAGGCTCTGGATCCACTGTCCGTTGCTGCTTGCTGGAGGGATATGATACTAAGAACACCCGACAGGACAACTCCATCCTGAAGGTACAGCAGCCAGTACTGCCAGTGGAAATCCTGCTGTTGAATTTGGAAAGATCACAGCCAGAGTGCAGTGGCAGGCCTCAGAGAAGGTCCTGTTACATAGAGAGGCAGGATTTTGCTTTTATGCTTCTAGTCTGGCTTGGGAAGCTTCTCATTGTCAGAGTTGCCCTTTGATTTCTTGGCATCCATTTGGCCAAGCAATGACCCTTGACAGCATTCTTTTGTCATCAAAGAAACCCTGAATAGGAGGGGGGGGAAAGTTCTAAGTGCTTTGTCAGGGTGGCCAGGCTGGTGTCCTGCTGAGCCACTGTTACTTGGAGTTAGTTACTGCTGCCAGTGATTTGAGGCAGGGAGGGAAGTGCCTTGCTAAATCTCTGAAGTTGATTCCCTTTGGAAAGGAGCTAGGTCTTGCTAGATCTTTACACCTAGCCCTTGACCTCCTGGCTGTTGTGAAGTGAGGAGCTCCCTGCAGCACGGCTAACAATGTGTCTTGTCCTCCCTCCCCAGGTCACAATCGGAATGTCCCTGCTCTCAGGGGACCCCTGCTTCAAAACGTGAGTTTCTGGGGGCTTGCTCTGTGCTGGCCAGCTCAGGATACATGATGCTTTTGCTGTTCTCTTCTGGAGACTAAAATTGATGGGAAGGGAAAAAAGGTGCCCTTGGTATTGGGAGGTACAGGGGAAAGCTTGAAACTAGTGGTCTAGATGGTTGAGTCAGCCAGAAGAGCATAGCCAGCCTGGTTTGTTCTCTGCTCAGGTTTTCCCAGCTTTGTTATTGGCTGGGGACAGTATTTTCTCTGCTAGTGTCAGTCAGGTTTTGGAAACCAAAGGATGTTGATGACAAAGTTGATGTTTTGCATGAAAGGATAGAATTTCTCATACCTCTGGACTTGGTTTCACTGACCTGTGAGAAGGGAAAGGTCAATGAAGAAAACAATCTTGGAAATAGATACACTTCAGCACAAATCACACAGGATAAAGATCTGGAATTGAAACCTCAGCAAAAATACTGCAGGGCTAAAACATTTTAATTCTCCTTGTCATATAGGGGCCTGGCTTCACAATTTTTATTAATTAGCAGAGAAACTGCAATCATGTCCTTCGAAATACATTGTCAAAGGAAAGAATCAGCACCGTTAAGCTACCAAGCAGATTTGTTGCTAACGAACATACCCCCAGCATCAACCTTCCTGCTGCAGCACAGCTTCAAGGCTCTGCAGTCCAAAGCAGCCTGCCTTAGTGTGCTGTGAGCTGTGACTGAACACAGCAGGATTGCTGTGTGCTGATAGAAATATTTTGTGTTGACTCCCAACAGAGTGGCAGAAGAAAGCTTTACCTCGAGGCCACCTCTGCAGCAGTGATAATCTGACCTAAAAGGTCCAATTTTAGGAGCTGGCTTGAAGTGCATAAATTAGATTGCATTCTTGTGATAAAATGCTGCATAATTTTTGGTAGCTTTATTTTGTGAAGGCGATTTGTAGTGCTGCTGCAGCATTTTCTGAGGCTTTCAACCCCTAAATGCAGTGTCATCTCGTTCTGAAACATTTCTGCTTCAGATGGAATTGTAATAAAGAAGCTTTGGGTCTCTTAAGCCATAACTTTATAACAGGAACAGATGTTTTGAATCTAGAGTACTAGGATGTCTGGCAATAACATGTCTGACAAAAATACCTGTTGCTCCTGCACTGTGGAAGCAAGTCCCACTGTTTAGAGTGGCTGAAAGTGATACAGAATTGGATATAAATAGCCATTTAATTGAAGCAGGGTCAGTCTGAAAGTCAAACCTGATTTTATTAAAGGAATTTTGCAATCATTCCAGGTTTTTTCCCTTTTATGTTGATGATGTGCAAATGTCCAAAAATGGCAGCTTTGCATGGAGAATAGTTCTTTATCAGTAGAGCTTTTGAGAAATGACACTCATTAGGGGATTAGGCAGGAATTAAACTGTGCTGGGAAATCACTTCCGAGCACTGACTTTCTGCAGTGTTCAGATGAACCTTCTCCTCCTGGGTGTTGTAAAAGGGGGCAGAGCAGCCTGAGCCAACAGAGCTGCTCCAACAGCTGCTGCAGGAACAGCTTGTTTGAGCAAGGCTGTTAAGGCCTTATTAACCTGCAAAGCAAAGTCCCCAAAGTACCCAGTGCATGTAAATTACTGATAACGTGATCAGGGAGGGTTTTCCCCTTGGTGGAGGCATGCTGTGGGTTTCCTGAAACCTTTACAGCATAGCTCTTTGGCTGCTCATGTAGAATATTCCCAGCTCCCCAAATCCTGCAAAGGTCTTCTCATGGAGCATCTTCCCTCAGAGCTCCAAGTGCAAAAAAAAAATTTTTTTTCTTTCTCACTCCTCAGTTATAAAGCATGATCTGACCCATTAGTTCCAGTTCAGACTTCAGGCTACAGGAAGGTTAGGGCCCCAACTGGAATATTCACTTTGCCATGCTGCACATGCTGTGGCTTCCACCCAAAAGTGCTTCTGGAGGAAGGGAGGGGGGCTGCAGGCACTCGCAGCTCTGCCCTGCTGTCAGCATTTACAAAGGGATGTTGGGAGCACACAGAAGAATCAGAAAAATAATTTTGACAGCTGGAAAACAGCTTTAGTCTCACTGAACAGGAGTTTAATCATCAGCTGAAAAAAATGGAGAGGTTATTTGATGGTTGTAAAAGTACTGTCACAAGGGGACAGATTCACTGAGATAAAAGATTTATTTTTGACCTGAGTCAGAAAGGTGTAGTGAAAGGACACTGGAATGGAGAGCTGGACAACAGCAAACTGGTTTCTGTTTATGAAGCCTGGATGTCTGCTAGGGTGAAAGGGCAGCTCTGGGTGATCTTCTGGAGGATAGTGCAGGTTTAGAGTCTGTGTGTTTAAATGATTTAATGGTTCCTTTTTACCTTAATTTACCCTCAGAAACTTACTTTTTCTTGTAATGCTGTCCAGATGCAGGATGAGGTAGGGAAGACCAGAGTCCTGCATGTAGGGGGAAAAAATCTCCAACATCACCCTGTGCACCACTATTCACAGAGGGCTGCCAGCTTCCCCCCCAACCTTGAAGCATAGGGGCAGGCAGGGGAACCCTCTTGATAAAGCAGAGTGCAGTGGGGTGATTGCTGGTCCCTGCCTGGCAGTTTGTAACCTTCTTCACTTCTGATTCCAGGCCTCCTTCCACCGCCAAATCCATCACCATACCAGGACAGGACTCTACCCTGCAGCTGACCTGTAAGGGCGAGGGAACCACCAGCAGCAGCAGCAGCAGTTCAGCCACAATTGGCTCTCTGCGTCAGACCAAGCCAAGAACTACCATTCTCAGCACGGGTATGAATGCCCTCCCTGGAGCCATGCAAGCCTTGGCTGTGCTTGGACATTCTTTTGTTTTTCCTAGCAGTTGGAAGCACAGAAACATTTTAATTTCTTGTCTTTTTCCACACCCATCCTCGCCCCTTTGCTCATTAAGAAAACTGAGAAAAACAAACCCATCTATTAAGTACAGCTGAGGAGAGGAAGGAGGAGTCTTTGCCACATGCATATTTCTGTCAATGGAGATAAAGCAGTTTGTTCTTTTTGCTAGGGAGTTAATAATTCATGTATTGCACTTATCCCTGCTTTCTGTTGTGTGCAATGGCACTTAACATTGTTCTCCACTCAGCTATTCTGTGGCTCAGACTTGTCTTCTAGAAAAGTTCCTCTGAAGGTTTTAGAGGTTGATTTGAAGTCTAATGGCCTTGTTCCAGCTGCTGATGCAGAGTTCTTTTGGCTTCTGTATGAGCCCATTTTCAAGGGCACTGCATTTTCCCATAGCTGCCTTTTTTTTTCCCCCTTTCCTAGCACATTCTGAATGTGCAGGCAGATACACTGCACCAAAATAGCACTCTGGGCTCATCACCTCACTGACTTAGCACAGTGTGCAAGTGCTGCTCTTAGAAAGCTGCCTAACATGTTACACTCATGTGCTGTTGGATAAGGTTCCTGTAGGAGAGACAAGCAGGGGCAGTAGCAAAGGAGCAGAGCTTATGCTGAGGTTTCTGCATCAAATTCAGATGTGGCTTAAATGGCATGGGCTGTCCTGTGAGTAGTAGAAGGGGAAAGGTAGTAACAGCAGAAGCACCAAAAGAGAGGTTGTAATGCTTTCCTGCCAGTGGCCATCTGATGTTTTCTTGGTTTTAACTTAATGCTTTTAGCTATGGACAGCCTCAGATACTGTGTGTTTTTCTAGCTCCTTCAAGCCTCCAGAGATGCTTATAAATTCAGGTGCTGGATGCTTGAATTAGTGATAAATTGGACAGAGCAGCTCATTGTTGTCTTCCCCATTCCCCAGCTGCTTCTGAGCACTGTGCTACCCTGTACAGCAGGGCTCTGCCAGCTGACTTGCCCCTTCCTTATCTAGCATCCCAAGATCAGCCTCCAGCCCAAGGTGATCAGTGGGCAATGTGCTGGCTTGGTTACAGCTACAGACTGTCCTGTTGTTCCTTGGCAGGTGTCCCAGAAGAACCAGATCAGAACCTGTCCAGCCCAGAGGAAGTCTTCCACTCGGGGCACTCACGGAACTCCAGCTACGCCAGCCAGCAGTCCAAGATCTCTGGTAACTATTGATGCACACAGCTCTGCCAGCGCTGGCCTCCTCCATTTGTTTTCCTACCACAAGCTCTTGGGAGAGTGCAGCCACCTCTCTCACCTTGCTCTGTAATATCAACCTCCCATTTAGTATCCGCAGATGAGCACGTAGGTGTACGTTTAAACCTCTGTATCTGGGAGCAGAAATGCTGGTCTGAAGCTGCCCAGCCTGTGAGCTGTGGTGCCAGGAAGGGGAGAAGGTCTGGTTTGTGATCCCCCTGTGTTTGCAGGTTACAGCACAGAGCACTCTCGCTCCTCCAGCATGTCTGACCTGACCCATCGCCGGAACACCTCCACCAGCAGCAGTGCCTCTGGAGGGCTGAGCATGACTGTGGAGTGTCCTGAGGGGGAGCGGGACCACAAGCTGGAGAAGCCACCTCGCCCCCCCAGACCAGCCCTTCTGCTGGAGAGACCTTCCCGGTAAGGAACTGTGAAGCAAAGCCTCTTCTCCAGCAGGGCAAGGCAGAGTCCTTCGTGCAGCAGCAGATTGGATTGTAGCTGCTGAGGAGGCTATTGCCAAGAGAAGCAGGGCAGTATATGAAAGTCTGCATCTTGAAAAGATGAGTGAGATTTGCCTTTATTTTCTCTCCTCAGGAGGAAAAAGGATTCAGTGGAGAGTCACCCAACCCGAGTGGATGACACCAGGATTGATGCTGATGATATAGTGGAGAAAATAATGCAGAGTCAGGACTTCACAGATGTCAGCAATACTGAAGGTGAGAGGAGGAGTCCCAAAGGGAAGCTCTTGACTGTTCCTTTAGCAAGGCTGCCAAGCTTTCACAGTCAGATCTGACCTGCCATGGACTCCCTTCCCCTTTTGACAGCAATTTGCTTTCAGTGCTTGCTAGGTGTTCCTCAGGTAGATAAACCACATGGATTTGAGAGCTGCACATCTGTTAGCAAACAGCACTTGCAGCTGTTCTACACCCTACAGCAGAGGTTGGACAGTAGCACTAACGTACAGGGGGAGAGGGGAAACATACTGATTCCTCAGTGCAGTGGAAATTAGTTACATCAGCTGGCTGTGCTGCTCTGGTGGCCTTCAGCCAGGGTCAGCCCAAGGGTATTTATTAAAGACAGAGAGCACAACTGGAGGGTAAAGATCAAGTCTCTGCAAAAAGTTGGGAAGGAAGATGGGTTCCAGTGTGCTGGTGGTCAGGTCCAAGCAGCCAAGGAAGGGTTTTCTCCTTTGCAGTCACATCATCTGTTAAAGAAAACTAAGAATATTGCTGCATTCGGTTTAATTTTCTGATTTAGCCACAAACCAATTTTTGTTCATCTAATTGAGGTTTCTTGATGAGTTATAAACTTGAGCCAGGTTTGTTATTCATGCTTCTAGAGTTTACTGTTAGTCACTTAGACCACTGCTCATGACAGCACTCTCGTCCTGTGAGGATTTACACCTCACTCAGCATGGGTTAAAACTAGACTCAATGTAGCCACTTGTCACCAGCAGAACAGTCTGAGTCTCTTCTCCAGTTAGAGTACAGCAGCAGCATGAAGTCCCACATCTCATCTGTTCAGATGAGTTTAAGCTCACCAAGAGCTTGCATCAATAGAATTGCCTTAAAAGAAGCAGCTGGTGGGGTGCCACTGAATTAATTTCTCTGCATCTACTCTCCCAAAGCTTAATGGTGTGGCTGATTTGTACCTGAGGCTCTGTTACTGTGGGAACACCAGAAAGCATGCACCTGCCCTGACAGAAACACACTTGTTCCTGTGCTGAGCATTGTGTGATGCACCTGTGAGGAGGGCAGCTGGCAGCCCTTGGTGGTTCTGGATTTTGATGTCTTTCTTTTCTATCTGCAGACAGTAACCTGAGGTTGTTTGTGAGCAGAGATGGAACAACTACATTGAGTGGTATTCAGCTGGGAAACAGGTAGGCTTCCTGAAAGGCTGGCAGACAGCAGGGCTCCAGAGAGCTTAGTTAGCATTTTGTACCCAGGAAACTTTCACCTTTTGCTACAGGAGACATTTCTCAACATCATGTGCTACATGGTGGTGTTATTCCCCCATTTACACCCCTGGGATCCCTTTGGTGACAGGCTACAGCTGCACTGGAATGCAGCTCTCAGCAGGAGCTCAGAGGGATAACATGATCCTAGTTGTTGGATCCAAGAACAGAAGTAAGGAGTGGAAGGACAAAATGGTAGAAGTCGATTCCTGTTTGCTGCTGCACCCAGCTGAAGGCAGGGAGCTTTGCCTCCTGCTGGCCTGCAGTAAAACAGCAGCATTTGGGTTTATTGTCCCTTCTGCCTGCCTCCTCCATCATCCTGGAAGGCTTGTTCTTTCATGAAAGACTTCTGAACAAGTAAAACTTCTTCTTGCCACAGTAGCTCTTAGTACAGTGATTTGGCTAGCTGTGTTTGAGCCTTTTCTAGCACCTTTTGAGGTTAACAACAGAAAAGCAGTATCGGTGATGCAAAGATGTGTCGAGTTGGTGCCAAAATGGGGGGCACAGCAAAGCCAGGAACACTGGCTCTTTGCTCAGGATACTCCTCCTTTTCCTCTGTACTTCAGAAGGATTCATGTGTTAAGCCCAGTTCTTTCAAGAGCTCTACTTCAGAAGGATTCATGTGTTAAGCCCAGTTCTTTCAAGAGCTCTGGGGTTAGCTTGCCACGTAGCTGTCTGGTCTGTGTTAGGAGGGCTGACTTCTCGCCACGCTGACTTGGTATTTTGGGTGGAGTTAGAGGGAGGTGTTTGCCAGTGGAGAGGCCTAAGTAAGGACTTGTTCTAAGTGGCTGAGGAAGATAACCTGGCTTTCTCATCTTCTTCCCCTCTGCCTCCCCAGGGTCTCATCTGGAGTTTATGAGCCAGTAGTGATTGAAACCCACTAAATGTGAAGAACAGGGTAGAGCTGCTGGAAACAGGCCCCCTACCCAGTCTGCTGCCACATGGATGCCAACCTTTACCTCTCATCATGCAGCATTCCAGAAGGGATTTCTCCATGCCCCTCCCCATACGTTTGCACTGCAGAACTCCTCTGAGACCACTCCAGATCATGCACTTTCCCCGTGTTGGCATTTCCCTTCTCTGCTTCCCAGTTCTTCCAGTGCCTGCCTTCCCCTGTTTCTGATCAGACACAAGGTGTCCTAGAGGATGTTTCTCATCTGCATCCCACATTCCACCCATTCACTTGCAACAGGGGACTTCTCAGCTTCTATCTCCCCAAAACATTGGGTTATACCACTGTGAACTCTTCAAACCACTGGGGGAGGGGGAAACCATTGTAACCAAACCGAGAGCTGCTTGTTGGTGACACAGTGAAATGGCCGCTTGCAGGATGCTTTATTCCATTGACTCTGCAAGGGGTCTAAGGCAACAGTTTAACTGAACAAGGTATGCTATGGTGTGCACTTCACCTTCCTCACCCTCAAATCCCCAGACATCCTCTTCTCATAGGAAATAGCTCCCAAAAGTGTGTTGCAGAAAACTACCCCAATGCAGATGGGAGCTGACCAATGGTTAAATGCTAGTGCTGTTCTACCACTAACTGCATTATGCCCTTCCACTGCTGGGCATGGAAGGGCAGTGATCATCTACTAGCATTAGCAGGAGCACTTTAGAGGTTCCAGATTTTACCTGGAAGAGGCTTCTACTTGCTGTTCCAGGAGTGTAATCCCTGTTCACTGGACTGATTCAGCAAGCAGTCACTGTTGGAGCTTGGAATACAAAGCCTCTATTTTTTTGCTTGGTTGGGGTTTTTTTTGGTTCAGGAAGGGAAATGCCCTTCTTGGACTGTGAAAGAATCTGGTTATTTGATAGGCCTCCCCTGGGCCAGAGCAATTGATTATGGTGGTCTTTCTGTTGTGGTGATGGTTAACAGTTGCCTCTCTTGGCCTGGGCCAGTAAGGGGACTGGTGTTGGCTGGCCTTTATTGCCCTGTCAGCAGGGATCTGTGCCTGAGCTGATTGCTTCTGGGGCTGGGGAGAAGCCACTGTCCCTGCCTTCAAAGGTAGAATGGGTGTTTTCTGGTGCATTAGCCACAGCAGCTGCTTTTACCTGCTCTGTGGTGAGTGAACTCTTCTGACAATGCTTCAAACTGTTTTCTGGTTGACCTTTCAATTGTTCTTCTTTGGGTTTGGTTTCTGCAGTTGTTTGATGACAGTTAAGATGCCTCTTCTTTGCAGCGTGTGGCAGAGATGTCAGTCCCTTTCAGCTCCCACTTAGAGATCATCCTGGCAGCTGAGTTTCAGACAAGGATCTAGGCAGAGTCCTGCCGTGGGCCATCAGCAGGCTGTGCTTCCAGCCCTTCCTGTACAGAGACTCACAGCCAATAAGCTACTTCTGTAGAGTGCCCTTTCCTCTTTTACTGTAGTAGCACTCAGTGGCCAAGCACTCGGAGCAGTGGCATGCTCCTGGGCATGGCTGGGAACGTGCCCTCCTGACACGTGTGTGGGCACAGGCCCACACTCAGCAAGGAAAGAACTTGTAACTGGTCACATTGTTGTTCAAATTCTTAGTTACTGTAAAGCCTTTTTTTTTTTTTTAAAGGAGGGGGGGAAAAAAAAAGGATTGATTGACTGTGGTCTCTGTGGCCAGAATGCATGCAGATGAGCTACTGGAAAAGGGAATTGGGCAGAATGAGAAACAAGGAATGAAAGGGTTGTGATTTATATATTTTGCTTTATTTCTTGCCCTGCTAACCAGTGATGGCTGCATGGGGAGAGTGCTAGGCAATGTGGCAAAGCTATACAGCTGCTTTCACTGTTTTGATGGTTTCTCTTTATGAGTCAAGAGGTTTCTTTCTGTATTTGGACAGACCAGCTGTAGGTTACAGATCATTTTCACTCTTTCCCTTTAAAGGGAATTATATTTGGATTATGGTAAGAAGGGGGTACAGACAACACCTTGCTTTGGCTTAGTGTCAGGGAAAAAGTATTGGGTCTTTTGAGTTTGTCTAGAACAAAAGCTCTTTCACACTTGCTGGTGTTTTTTTAATGGTGGTCTTTTCTAAATTCAGGCTGGGTAGGTTTGGCACTCACTAGCAGGCTGGTCAGCATCCTGCCCTGTTCCTGGGATGCTGCATGTCTGCAGGAAGGGGAGAACTGCTCGCTTTTCTCTCTCCCTGGGGTTCTGCCAGAAAGCCAGGCCTAGCTTGACCCTCTGCTCAGGTCGGGGTGAGGGCAGAAGCAGGCTCAGACAGCAGTGGGTGTCCCTGCCCTGACTGTGGATGGCTGTGTGGAGTTGAGAGTCAGGCAGCTCCCCAGTACAGAGTGCCTGCAGCTCGCCAGGGGCTAGTGAAGACCCTCAGGAAATTGGGTCCAACCAGGACTTGAAAGGAGCAAAAAATAAGCCAGGAAAGAGGCCAAAACCTGGCTCACTTCTTCTGCTTTGCTTCTGTTCCCATGAAAAACAATGACAGTCAGTGTCAGGGCTGTTGGGAACTCAAGGCTTACTTCTGGGCTCCTATTGGCAAGAGTCAGCTGCTCCAAGGTGCTGGCAGCTCAGCTTGTCACGAAATCCCTAGTGGGACAAGAGAGGAATCTCTTCCCAGCAAAGCAAGAGAAGCACTTGAGCTTTTCAGAAGGCTGGTCTCATCTTCCCAGGCTGGCAGAGGTGTAGCCTGCTCCATCACATAGCTGTGGCCGACCTGGGCATGTCTCTGGCTTCTCTTCCAGTGGCTTGGCACATCACTGCTTGTGTTTTAGATAACTGTCCCATAGGATATCTCTTCCTTGTCTCCACATTATTGTTGATTCCACAGATCCTGGTCTTTATGTAGCCTTTTAGCTCTCCTGCTCTTTGTTGTGAACAAGAAGGCAGCCCTGGCCTTTCAGCCTGGTGCAGCATGGCCAGGGCTGGAGGACCCAGACGCAGCAGACCCAGAGGGAGGAAGGAGCAGTCTGCTCCCATTTCTAAATCCCTGCTGCTCATCCATCACAGGCAGTGCCCAGCAGTCCCTGGCCAGTGCTGGGCACAGGAGGTGGTGGTGATGGAGGTGGGGTGGCTTGTCCTGCAGACTGGCTGCCATCTCTCAGGCAGCTGTGTTTCAAGAGCACTTTTTCCTTCATGGCATCGCTGCTGTCTGTTCCTTGTTGGACTTTGAATCTTTAAGAAGTGAATCAGTTTCCAGACCCAAACTGCTGGCTACTTTCCTTTGGGGTTTGTCCTTTTTTTTTTTTTTTTTTTTTCCCTTCTGTCGTGAAGTTTATTGAATTTTTTTTTTGTTTGTTTGTTATAAACCCAGCAGGCTGGTGTTGTTTTGACTTCATTATTGTTTCATTGATATTTTATTCCTGGGAGGGCTGAGGGGGGACTTTCTTCTCCAGATTGTTCCCCTTCTCAGGGGATTCAGAGGTGGCTTAAACGAGTTCAAGGCATTTATTGGCAAGACTCAGTGTCCCCAGCACCTCTGATGCGGGTGAGCAGAGCTGCTCATGCCTGGCTGACCCTGCAGAGCAGAGCTGGCTCTCTGCTCCAGTTTCAGGGCCAGATGGAACGTGTGGGCTCTGCTCTCCCAGTTTCTGGACTTTTAGTTGGTGGAAGCCCATTGCAAAGAGTTGGGAAATTCAATGTAACTTTTCTACTAACTTTTTTTTTTTTTTTAAACCAATATAAACTAAATCAATGTCCAAAAGAATAGGCATTGTTTTAACCTGGTGAAGGAGATGGGTTTCAGTTGGAAATTGTGACGGAAAAAGGGGGAGAAGGACATTGCTCCTCCATCTTCTTCTTTTACCTGGTTGGCACTTTAAATGGGGGCCTTGGTGCTGTCCTGACCCTTGGTGCAATGGGCAGCAGGTGTGAGATCTCTCCCCCTTCATGGCCACATCACTTTGCCCCCTGCGGAAAGTTAGCAAGTCCTTTTAAACGTTTGCTTCAGTTTTTAGAGGATTCCAAACCAGGCTGAGACCTGACAAATACCTGTTTCGTTCTCATCTTAGTAGGAGGGGTTGACTTTTATTTATTTTGTTGTTGCTGTTTCTTTTTAAACTGGTGGCTGTGCAGCTGGACTCTGCACATGCTGTTGTGAACCTCTGGGAAAACCTCATTCCAGGTACGCTAGAGCACCTAGGTTAAACTCCCCTCCTGGAGAGGGGTCCCTGCTCCCCTTCTCACTGCCTTACCCAGGAACTGCAAATTCACCCTCTGCCCCCCCTGCCACCCCACCTAGTCTCTAGCTGAACGAGTTCTTGCTCTGGTGACTGAGCCCTGTGGACAAGGCTAGTCCCCAGGGGCAATTTCCTGCAAACACTGCCTGGTTGCAGATGTTTGTCCTTGCAAAGCCACTTCCTCACTCAGTGGGGGGGATAATGAAGGCAAGTTCCCCCCCCCCAGCTTCCCTCCTGAGAGCTGTGTCTGTCAGCCCACCCACACCATCCCAGCCTGATGCCCTCCACAGCTCCGTGTTGCTTTGCCCCCTGCCCTGTCAGGAGGGAGCGGAGGTGGAATCCTGGGTAATGAAAAAATGGAATTTGGATGAAGCTGTGAGCGAGATGGTGTGGCTGAGCCTCGTGACTTGCCTCAAACACAAAGCAGAAGGTAGAGCCCTGTATTTTTGTGGGGGGAGGGCGGGGAAGGGAGATGGTGTTTTATTTTCTTGAAAGCGAACTGAGCTTGGTGACCTGCGGCTGAGGCACGCACTCGATTTGTATCAGATTCTATAGAGAGAGCGCTGGTATTTTTGGAAAGGGAATGGGTCTATGCAAACTTCCAAAACTGCTTGAAAGATAGTTTTAACTTTTTTTTTTTTTTTTTCCACTTTGAAATCTTAAAAGATAAATCTAACTTTTTTTCTTAAAAGCAGAAGTGCGTATAGAAAGAGAAGCTACTTCCACTGCTCTATTTTGATGATGATTCTTGGAAAGTTTCGGGCTGGAGGGAATGACTATTTTTCACCATTTTTATCTTGCTCCTCTAGTTTGGTTTTTTTTTTTTTTTTTTGTTTGTTTGTTTCTTTTTCTAACGGAATGCTGTGCCGTCTTTGATTCAACAGATCGTGTTTGTATTTTCTGTATCTGGTTCCTAACGTAGAGAAATAACAAATATATGAGGAAATCAATATAATGTCAAATGTTGTTATGGTTTGGGAATAAAAAAAAAATAAAGTTTTTTTTGGTACTTCACGATGATTCTTCTTGCTTTGTTTCTCGTTTTAAATGTATTTCAGTATAAGGGTGAGATGGAGCCTGCTGGCCTGCAGGGCCCTGGACTAGGATTTGGCTTTGCCTTCTAGGATTTTCTTGGCAACTGGGACCAGAGATCCCCGCCAGCCTTTCTGCAGCCAAGAGAAAGGCTGGAGAAGGGATGCTGGCAGCACTACACAACCTGCAGCCAGGGGGAAAGAGGAAGGCATGAGGTGTGGGCAACATCTAGGGTTCCCCTAAATGGTGTCCTTGCTCAGGCTCTGCTTCATCACCCTCCCCACCTGCCCCTTGCCAGGCAAGGTCTGCCCTTCCCCTTGGATGTGTCTGTCCAGAAAGGGTTGGGACCCGAGTGTCTCATCCGTTGGAGCTAGTTTGGAGCTGGCTGCATTCAAAATGAGTTACTTTCTCCAGCACTCGCAGACAGCAGGTGGCAGATGAATCCAGAGTACCTGCTGTGGAAGGAGACAATCCTCTCACCAGGTGCCAGCACCGAAGGCAGAGGAAGAGGAATGCTTTAGCAAAAAGCTCCCCTGCTCCGCTTTCCTGCAGGACAAGCTTGCTTGAAGCTGTAAAAACAGACCTCAGAGCTGTGGGTGAGGCAGTGACAGCAGCGACCTGCTGCCACAGAGCCCACGGTGTTACCTGCCGCTCGCGACCCTCTGTGCCGGGAACCGGGCAGCCAAACAAATCTATAAAGGGCTGTTTCTGGCTATTTGATCAATTTACCATCCGCCTTGTCTTCCCCAGGCAGGGCCCCAGCTGTGGAAATCTCTACTCCAGTGCTAGCGAAAGCAGGCTCCGGGGCTGCAGCGGCCGCTTTCTCCTTTCCCCAGCGGGGGTTAGCGTAGCCCCGCATAGCCCGGGCATCCGTCCCCATGTCGTGAGCCAGGCTGGAGCTCCGCCCGCTCTAAGCCTACACCTCCCGCCATGCTCCGGGCCACGTGCGCCCACGTCTCCCACAATGCCTCGGGCCCCAGGTCGTCCTCGCTGACTGGCTGTCTCTGGGCGAGGGGCGGGCGGTGTTAGAGTACAGCTCGCTGATTGGTGCCTCCCCCGGAAGAGTGTTGCTGGCGGAGAGAGGACGGGGCTGCTGGTCGCCATGGTGAGTGGGGTCGGGTGTGCCCCGCGCCGGGACGCTGTGAGGAGGGGACAGGCCTGGCTCCACCATCCTGGGCCCCTCTGGAGGCGGCGGCCTGCGACTTGACCCTTGCTCGACCCCTTAACGTCCGGCTGGGCTTGGCCTGAATCGCGGCCGGGAACCAGCCTGGCTGCCCGCCCCTGGATGGGGAGCTGCGTTCCGGCTACTCGTGACGCGTTCTCGGGGTAGTATCGGTACTAGTGGGTGTCGGTGCCTGGGAGGACCGCGCCAGAGCTGCGGGGATGTGACCCGGCGCGGTCGACGGGAGCTCCGAGAGCGCTCCCAGCAGCAGGGCCCGGCCGTTCGTCCCGTCGCCCTCGCCGTTCTGCAGAGGCTCTCCTTCGTGTTTCAGACTCTCAGTGCTTCGTCACATAACCTGGGGCTGAACGAATAGCAGCAGCCCCTTAAATGCTCCTGCGCAGGTGCCACAGTGCGTGGATCCTGCTCTGACTCTCTCTCCTTTTGCAGGCCACAGCAACAGACCAGGTGGTTGGATTCGGCTTGGTTGCCTTCAGCCTCGTCCTCTTTGTTTATTACACCCTCTGGATCATCATACTGGTATGGGTCTCCTCTGGCCATTATGCTCAGTCTCTTCATGCTCACCAGGTGTTTGCCTGGTCTATGTTCAGGTTCCACTGTGTCTGTGTGCCCTGCCAGCTGCCTGGTTAAAAATGTAAGGGCAGAGGTTCTTGTGTTTGCTTGCCCCTTCTGGGTGCGCTTGCCTTTACTTGTGCAAGACCAAGCATCGATCATGCTGCCTGCCCTTGCTGCTTGCGGACACAGTGACCCAGCTGGTGTCAGATCCAAGGTTCGCTTGAGCTGTAAGCAAGAGCTGAAGCCTAGTCCTTCTGGAGGTGCTGCCATTGATGTTCACATTTGCAGTCCTCTAGATCCCTGGTTCTGGTTCACAACAGAAGGAAACATCACAGAAGGAAACGTAAAAGGGCACTGCTTTTACCATATGTGGTGCCTGATAGGGAGAAGAAGAGTTTAGGGAATACAGAGCTCTGAAAAAGTGACTGTGAGCCTGCTAGCTTGCCCATTCCTGGGGACACATCAGCTGGCATCATTAATGGTTTTCCAACTGGAAAGAAACATCTCCTTGTGAACTTTCCAAGTACGAGAGACCAGGTCTAATGTCTGAACTCTGGGCAGCTTCCCCTCTAAACTCTGAGAGTTTTGAATTCCCCTCTTGCAGCTGCTCACTCTGCTGCTCCATAAGCATTTGTACAGGTATGTAGTTGTGTAGTGTGCTCTGCACTGTGTGGGAATCCCTACACTGCTCTCTAGTGTCCAGACCCTTCCGCTGGCCTCTGCGCAGTGGTCCTGGTAGCATCGCCATGAAGCAGAGCAGAGAGTACAGGGGTTTGCTGTGTTCAGTACCATGTGGGCCAGCAGCTGTGCCCAACCAGGGGGTGCAGGACCCCTGTGCTGGCTCCTGTAGTCACCTGTTTGTGTCTGCTGAACTCTGAAGCCTTTGCTGCCGTGTTCCTGCAGCTGTGGGCTGAGCCAGGTGCAGGTCTGGGCACCCTTTTTTTAGAACTGCCTTCTTACACCTGATATTTCTGCCCTGCTTTCAAAACCACGAGGATGCAGGTGCTGGGGATTTACCCCCCTGCTGACACCCCTCTCTGTCTTCTGCAGCCCTTCATTGACAGTGACCATGGCATCCACCAATACTTCTTGCCCAGAGAGTATGCAGTTATCATCCCCGTGGTAGCTGGGCTGCTGCTGCTTTTATTTATAGGTGAGTGTTAGTTCTGTGGTACTAATTAGAAACTTCTAAATTAGGAAGAGAGAAGAGGGTTGCTAGGGGGTTAGCTAACGTGTGACACTCATGACGTGCTCTCTGTGGCTGCTGCTGCTGCAGCATAGCCTGGCACGGGGGTTGTGTTCCTGTGTAATTTTGGCTGTTTGAGGCTCTGGGCAGCAGATTTCCTTCTTGCTCGCTCTGCTGAGGTTCTGTTTCTCCTTACGACGTGTTTTAAAAGTGCCCATAATTAGTTTTCTGGCTGAATTTGTTCTCATTCTTGTGGTAGGTGTTTTTATAATGGTTGTGATGTGGAAGAGCAGGAAACCTGCCAAGAAATCGGACTGAAGCCCAGCTGGGATGAGAAGGTGCCCACTCTGCAGCATCGTAGCCAGGAAAAGACTTTGCTGGCAGCAGTGGGCAGATGCCTGCTCCAGAGCACTCAGCACTGAGCCGGCTGTGTTCTCCCACGTTCCTTCCTGCAGAGATGAAGCCACCTGTAGTTCACAACTTACTGACCAAAGGGAAGCAAAACTGACCTCGGGGCTCATTGCAAGAGGGGGCTGAGCCCCAGCTGTGAGGGGCCTGCTCCCCAAGTGGGGCTCCTGTACCAGCTGTGCTTTGGCCCACTCTGGCTGAAGGACCTGTAACTGAGTCAAGCCCTGAGCCCTGCCCACTGCTCAGCCTCTGGGTAATCCTTCCCCTCTGCTCTTGCCCTGTCCAGCAATTTGCTCCTTCTGTTTTGTTTTTTTTTAATGTTTACAGATGGTATGTGGTGGGAGTTAAAATGGACTCAAGTTTTGAGGAAAGAAATGAGACTTTCAGCTAGGAAAAGGCAGGCTTGCATTCCCCATTTGCCTGCTGGAAGGGCTAATCATGGTGCTGTTGGGCTCTTGCATTCCTGAAGAGGGACCTCTGTGAGGCTGGCTATGCAGAGGTAGCAGAGACCATGCCACCACTGCCCTCTTTGTCCCCTCCTGCAGTCCTGCAGCTGGGGGTGGTGAGATGCCCTGGGTCACAAGGAAGTATTCGGGGTGTGATTGCTATCCCAGCTGTCAACTGCTGGCTGGGTTCCTACACCCAGACAAGGCTCCCCGTGCCAGCTGGGCTGGGGCTGAGTGGGCAGGCATGATGGGACCCTGTCCATCCCCTATGGGGTTTCTTCTGGCAGCAGCTGCTGCCCCGAGCTACAGTGCCCTGGCAGCTCCACAGACTACAACAAGCTGAATCACCCTCAATAAAGGTCCACAAGGTCTTAGTCCTTACTCTATGCCAAGGGGGTGATGCTGGCCTGCTGAAATGGTTTCTGCTGTGTGGCCCTGGCAGTGCCCAGTGCCATGCTGGGGGGCAGGGAAGTGCCAGAGGGAACCTGTCTGGATGTGCCTCATGTTGTGCTGGCCCTGCTGTGCACAGGGGCTGCTTCACTCTGCCAAGGTTGTCTCCAGCAAAAGGGCAGTTTTGGGGCACTGACCTTTCTCACATGTCTTGTGAACTTCCCCTCACAGGCAGCAGCAGATCCTATCATCTGTCTTGCTAGAGGTGGTGCTGGTGGCTTGAGGGCATCCTGAGTGAGGTTCAGGCAGCTTTGAGCCTGCCTGCTCTCACAGATGCTGCCAGATTGCGCGTGCCTGTGGCTGTGCCCTTCCCGAGGCCAAGTACCTCTATCCCCTCGTTTTCCCTTGCCAGTCTCTTGCTGCTGCCCCTTCTCCCACTGAGGAATCTCATTTCCTTTCCCAATTCCTTGCTGCTGGATATGGTTCAACCCTCCCTGTGAGGGTGGGTTTGAGCTGGGGCAGAGAGAGGCAAAAGGGGTAAAAATGTACTGAAATCTCTGAGCAACTCCAGGTGTGGCCCACAGACACAGCTGTGTCCCTGCCACCTCTTCCCTCCCAGTTGATGCCTGTGGGGGGACAACCTTGGGACCAGTTTCAAGGTTACTTCTCATATTTCTTTGTCAGCAGTGACGGAAAACAAATGCCCAGCAGCTCTCACTGGGCAAGTGGACAGCAGGCAGCTTGCTCTGGGGACATTTCTAGTGGGTGCTGTGCAGTTTGGCCCTTCCATGAGGGGTTGTGGGTGAGGACTGCCCAGCCAGGGTCATCAGACTATGAGTAGGGTACCAGGAGGCCTGTCTGCCCCACGCTCCTGAGATGTTTTGGATTGTTGTGGCCCCGGCGTTGTTCCCATCACACCTGAGCTCACCCACATCCAGCATGGTTGGGTGCTAGTGGTGCACCAAGGTGAGAGAGGGGCTGTGGGACACAGGGATGGGTCCTGGGACCCCCTATTCTGAGGGTTGCCTGAGAGGGCACAGCAAGAGGTGTGGAGAGAAATGGGTGCTGGGATCAGTCCTGGGCGCACAGGGTGGGGTCAGTACCAGGACAATTGGTCCCAAGGCATAAGAGATGGGTGCCAGGATCAGTACCAGGGTATGTGGGATCGATGCTGGAATCGGTGCAGAGACACATGGGGAGGGTGCCGAGGTTGGCACAGGTCGTCCAGTCCCAGAACAGAGGGGCTGGGTACCGAGCCTGGTGCTGGTATAGTGGTAGCGGGGTCGGTGCCGTGCGCCCGTCCCGGAGGCACAGGCAGAGGCGGGCGTTGCTGTGCTACGGGTGCGGCCTCTGAGAAGCCGGGGCGGGCAGGGGCGGTCCGGATCGGGGTCCCGGCAGTGTCCACTCGGCTCCGCCCCGTCAGCCCCAGCACGGTGCCGCCAGGCCGGGATGCGGGACCCGGCGGCTGCGGCGGCCGTGGGGGCTCCCGGCACGGTGAGTGGGGCCGGTACCGGGCACCGGAGGTGCTGCTCCACGGAGCCGCCCGTTCCGGAGGGGGGAGGGGGAGCTGCACCCGCGGGACCTCGTGGCGGGACGGGTGCAAGGGAGGACCCCGAGGGACCCGGGACGTGGGGTGCATGGAGAGGTCCCGGCCCCGGGGGGGTTCTGGGGAGGTCTTGGCCGCGGGGTAGGGGCCGGAGCAAGGTGGGGGCTTTGGGGGATGGGGGGGGGGGGGGAATGTCCATTCTCGTGGGTCCCTTGTGTTCCACTCACTGGTGCCACCGCTCAGCCCGCTCTGTGTGCAGGGTGAGAGCCCCCACCCTCCGGGTGACCCCCGGACCTCGCCGGGCGACCCGTTAGCTCCCCGAGGATGAAGACGCTGGTGAGTAGCCGCTGGGAGGAAGAGGGAGGGAGCGGGGCCCCAGCGGGCATGGGGGGAGCGGCGAGGGGCTGGGGAAACCCTCGCCAACATCGGAGGACCGCTTGTCCCGGCAGAGGTGCTGGGGAGAGAGCAGGCGAGAGGCTGCCAGTCCCCGCGGGCACCACGGAACACCGGGGCCATTGCCGCCGGCTGGAAGTGAGCGAGGCACCGGCACCAGCTGCACCCCAGCTGGTACGACCCAGCACCTCCCTTTGAGTGCCTGCGTGTGCCACATGGCCCTACCGGGCTACTGACATCTCACATGGGACCACTGGAATCTGAGACGGGCCCATTAGCATCCAGTACGTGGCCATTAATATCCGAGACGGGACTTGTGGCCATGGCCAGGCCCGGAGTAACCTTCCTGCTCTACTTCCAGGCCCGGCTGTTCCTCTTGCTGGTGTGTGTGGCGGCGGTGGCTGTGTTGTACATCCTGCTGTGTTCCCACACCTGCCTGTGGCCCTGCTGCCAGGCCCCAGGGCAGTGGGTCAGCCCCACAGCATCCAGTATCCTCAGCTTCCAGGGGTACAGCCGTGTGCCTGATGGGAAGGTGTGTGGGGTGGGGATGGGGCAGTGCTGGGTCTGGTGGGGCAGCTCAACCCATGCATGCCTCAGTTTCCCCTTCCTTAGGGAAGGGCAGATGGGGCTGCAGTGTTTGCAGCTGCTGCTGGGGAGAATAGGGAGCTGATGGCTGACATACATCTCCCTACAGCCACTGGAGCGAGCGCTGTGCCACCGCTGTGCCATCGTCTCCAGCTCAGGGCAGATGCTGGGCTCGCACCTGGGACAGGCCATTGACAAGCAGGACTGTGTCCTGCGCATGAACCATGCCCCCACTGCCGGCTATGAGGAGGACGTGGGGGCACGGAGCACCGTCCGGGTGGTGTCCCACACCAGCGTCCCACTGCTGCTGAAGAACCAGCCCTACTTCTTCCAACAATCCCAAGAAACCCTCTACATCATCTGGGGGCCAGCAAAGAAAATGAACCGGGAGAAGGCAGGTTCAACCTACCAGGTGCTGCTGAGGGTGGTGGGGATGTACCCCCACCTGCAGATCTACACTCTGACTGAGGAGAAGATGATGTATTGCGACGACGTCTTCCAGAACGAGACAGGGAAGAACAGGTATCCCTGCCTCCTGAGGAGCTCCCACTAGGTCCCCCCACTCTAGCACCTGTCCCCTCCTCAGGCACCCACAGCCTGGCTGGCAACAGTACTGTGCCACCCTCTGCAGCATGGCTGTGGTGCTTTGCAGGATAAAGTCTGGCTCCTTCCTGAGCACAGGCTGGTTCACCATGATCTTGGCCATGGAGCTGTGTGAGCAGATCTACGTGTTTGGCATGGTCAGTGACAACTACTGCAGGTGCGTTGTGGAGCAGCAGGGAGGGGCACCAGGTGATCCAGTGTCCCCCCAAGTCCCATGCTCACCCCATCACCTTCTGCCAGGGAGAAGAACCACACGAGTGTGCCCTACCACTATTTCGAGAAGGGTCGGCTGGACGAGTGCAAGATGTACCTGATGCACGAGCGAGCCCGCCGCGCTGGGCACCGCTTCATCACGGAGAAAGCCATCTTCTCCCGCTGGGCCAAGAGGAGACACATCATCTTTGCACACCCATCCTGGGCAGGCGGGTAGGGGGTGAGCCGTGGGGTGAGGCAGGGGGACCCCAGTACCGGGTGGCTCTCATCCTGCAGTGACATATCCTGGCTCTGCCGGTACCATGGTTGAAAGACTTTTGCCGAGCCCTGGAGCTGGGAGTCTCCATCTCTTCAGTGACACAGAGCTGGTTCCCCCAGCTTGTGAGTGGGATGGCACTCACCCTGTCAGTGCACAGGGATCATTAACTGGACCCACAGAACCCCATCATCTCTGAAGGCCTGTCCAGATGGACCCAGGGTGACCATGAAGGTTTTCTGCCCATTCTGCTGGGATGAAAATTTAATGCAGGATGAAACATTTGTGCTGCTGGGCTCCAGTGTGATGTTGAGCTCAGCCCCACGATGGCCATGAGCCAGTGCCTCTTCCAGGAACGGAGCTTCACTGTGGTCCTTGCCCTGAGACCTGGCACAGGGTATGGGGTGCAGGAAGCCCAGGGGCCATGTGTGCCTCAGAGGTCTGAGTTGCCTTCTCACAAGTGCCCTTGGATTCAGACCAAAGCAAACATGGCCATTAAAAGCGTTTTTAACTTGCTGGTGTCCCATACTGTGCCCCTTGCTTCTGTGGGACATGGGGACAGCAGCTGGTCCTGCTTCCTTGGCTATAAATAAGAGGGGGAGGTGCTGGGGAGGGTAGAGCCTGAGCCTGAGTGTGAAGAAAGGTGCCGAAAGCCGAGATTATTTGGGAACCAGCAGTTGCAGTTCCACAGCATGGGCACAGGCCTGGTGTGGATTTTGCACTGGGTCAGGGGTGATCCTCAGCCCCATTGGGCTCAGTGTTGCCAGGTCATAGGCAGAACAGCTGCCAGCCCCTGTGTCCCTGGAGAGATAGGGCACAGGCACATGCATAGCCCTGAGCATGGCTGCATGGAGCAGCCATAGCAGCTCTTTGAACCCGTTACAGAGGCCATGTGTTTAGTGGGCCTGGCTGTGTCTGGAGGACCCAGGCAAGGCTGAGGAGTGGCGGGAACCATGTTCACTCCCAGCCAAAGCTGAGTGCTGGTGTTCAGTGAGGAGCAAGTCGTCTGGGACCTGGGGTTGCTGACATGACAGGGAAGCGTGAACAGACAGCTCTATAGAGCTCTTTGCTGGGTGCTTCAGCTGACACAGCCTCAGGTAGTGAAGGGCATCACTAGCAGCACTGAGCTGAAATCTCTTTGAAAAGGTGCCAGCAGGTACCTGTCAGTGCTGGAGTCCCCTCCTTGTCACGTGAAACCCCCCAGAAAGGGGCCCTGGGCTGCCCAGTCAGCTCGATGTAGGCAGTGGCATCCCAAAAATGTGCTCCTGCGCCTGGCAGCGAGTTAAGCACCACGTGCTGCTCCTGGCATTCGTGGGCAGCGCTGCCACCTTCCCCTCCATCTGCCATACCTGTGCCTCAGGGAGTGGGCGACGGACCAGGGCTGGCTCGGGACGAGCAGCGCTAGGATCCCCGCGGCGCATCCCCCATCCTAGCGGGCGGCGCTAGGACCCTCGCGGCTCTCACGGACCAGGGGCGGGCGCTGCTAGGAGCCCCGCGGCGCAAACCCGTCCGGGCGGCGGCACCGGCAGGGGTATCGTCATCGGCAGCATCGCAACTGACAGCGGAGCGGTTGCTGGACCCGGCGTGGCCCCTCCGGGCCCGCTTAACTGGTGCGGGGAGGCAAAACGGCACCGTGATCCGTGACCGGCCGGAGGAGCGGCCCCCGCCCCGCGGCTCCGGTGCATTGTGGATTTTTTGCGGGGGCGGGGGGGTGATGCACACCGTGCTGATGCGCGGGGAAGGGGCCCGTTCACTCCGCTTGGATGTCGCCACGCTCGGGCCTGCCCGGTTCCGGCAAAGCGGGGCTGCGGGGAAAGGGCTGGCGCTGGAAGAGGGACTGGGCGAGAGCTGCATCCCGGGGTGGGTGAGGACTGCACCGCGCGAGCAGCGGGGGATGGTTGCACAGCGGGGTGGGGTTGGATTTGTACGTAGGAGCGGAGGAGGTTTGCAGCCCGTGGGAGGCCGGGGGAGGGCATTCACTTTCCGGTATGCGGGAGGGTTTGCATCCGGCGCTGGGGGAACGCCGGCAGGTGGGTGGGCGCAGGGACTGGGGAGCCGTCGGAGCGGGTCTGGATCAGCCGTTCCCTGCAGAGCAGCGATGTGAACCACCGGCCCCGCCATGACGGTGCTCGCCGGAGGGGCCTGGCAGCCCCCCGCGGGACTCACGGGGCACAGGAGGAGATGACGGACTCCGCTGCACCTCCCGCCGCAGATGAGACTCCTCCAGCCCAGGTAAGGCCCGCGGGGTCTCCGCCCTGGGGTCCCCCCTGGCCCGCGCACTGTGGAAGGAGCAAAGCCAGATGCAGGAGAGGGAGTCCTGGTTCTGCGCCCGGCGCTGCTCCCCGGCCTGTGCACGGTGAGGCCCCTTTGCTCCAACTTACCAGGCTGTTGCTTTGCCTCCCCGGGTAGGTTGACACCTTTCTGGGCATCGACGCCGGCCGCGAGAACCACCGAGTCGCCCTGGGATTGAGCCCAGGCTGCTGCGTGGTTTTCCATCCCCGTGCCCCACCCCGGCCCCGACAATTAGTAAAATTTTTTTTGTCAGTTAATTGCTCGGAGAGCTCCAGGAGCATCCGTGACTCACTGGCAAGGTCTGAAAAAGAAATTGGGTCAGCCCATTTCTGAGTCCCCCCTAGGGCTGTGAACCCCCACATGCCTTGGGCTCCAGCGCTGGAGGGGTCCCTGCCAACTCCATCTGGATTTGAGCCCACATGTGAGCTGAGTTGAGCCATTCTTGGTTCTTCTCCCTCCAGTCCAGGATGGTTGTTTTAATGGGATTTCACTGCATGAGTGGCAGGTTCACCCTCCCTGACCTCAGGGATCTGAGCAGCTTTGGGCCCCCCCCCCCCCGTGGGGATAATCCTTCCCGGGAGCCTAGCCCATCATAGTCATAGGGATCTCCCCAGCATGAGCCGCAGATAGGTTTGGCTCTTGACACAGCAGAGCTCACCCAGCCTCCACCCATAGTGCTTCCCTTCCCTGCACCAGTGCCAGGAGTTTGCCCTCCCCTCGAAAGGGGGACCCAGAGTCCAGCTGGGCACTCACACTGTGGGGCTCTGCTCCAGCACAGCTGAGCAGCTCATCCCATATTCCCACCAAGCTGACAGTCTAGGGACAAGAGGCCAAGTGTGGTGACCAGGGAACAGCACTGGAGAGGACCTCATGCCTTGCAGGTGCTCACTGGACACTGGCAATCGCTGCGCACTGAGGCCAGTGCAGAGACATGAGTGGCAGCACGGTGAGTGCCAGGGCATCACCCTGGGGACAGCAGCATCTCCCTGGGGACACTGGGCATCCTGCTATAGGTGTCACCAGGATAGGGGCTGGATGCTGACACCCAAGGGGTGGGGGCAGCAGCTGATGCTCTCCCCCTGCCCACAGAGCCAGCGTGCCGCCGCCCTGGGGGTCCTCTTTGCCCTGATCATGTTGCTGATCATCTACAGCTCTGGCAGCGGCAGCGAGGTCTTCCCCTACAGCCGCCTGCGGGGCAGGGCTCGCCGGCCCCCTGACCTCAAGAAGTGGGGAGTGAAAAGCGGGTACCTGCCTGTCTGTGGGAACAAGGTATGGGCTGGGCAGCAGGGTCCAGCCTGAATGTGGGTGCAGGATCTGGCCCTCTGCTGCCATCCAGCCCAATTGTCCCCTGCAGTGGGCACAGCAGTGTCTTGTCCCAGTTCCATCCCTTCCTGCTGGGTTGCGGTGACACCAAAAGCCACCTCCTCACAGCTCTTGTCATCACCAGACCCTGACTGCTCACTGCCACCAGTGTGCCATCATAACCAGTTCCAGTCACCTTCTGGGCACCCACCTGGGCACAGCCATTGACGGAGCTGAGTGCATCATCCGCATGAACGATGCTCCCACCACCGGCTACGAGGTTGATGTGGGCAACAAGACCAGCTTCCGTGTGGTGGCCCACTCCAGCCTCTACCGTGTCCTCAAGAGGCCCCAGGAATTCGTCAACAAGACCCCAGAGACCATCTTCATCTTCTGGGGGCCACCTGCCAAGATGCAGAAGAGCCTTCTGAAGATCATCCAGCGTGTCAGCGCCTCCTTCCCCAACATGACAGCCTACGTCGTCTCCCCTGGCCGCATGAAGCAGTTTGATGACCTGTTTCGTGGGGAGACAGGGAAGGACAGGTACCTCAGAGCCACTTCCTTCTCTGTGTCCCTTCTTTTTCCAGGTCCCCAAGGCAGAGCTGGCTCCTGGGGCTGCTCTATGGGATGGGCTGTAGCACTGGAGTAGGGGTCCATGGAGCAGGTTGGGACCATAGAGGGGGATTTTGTTGCCCATGTCACCTCATCCCCTTATCCCTACCCATCCCTGTTTCTGCTGCCCCAGAGAGAAGTCACACTCGTGGCTCAGCACCGGCTGGTTCACCATGGGGATTGCGGTGGAGCTCTGTGACGCTGTCCACGTCTATGGCATGGTGCCACCTAATTACTGTGGGTAAGGAGAGTCCCAAGCTCCCACCCTGGCCTCCTGTCCCCACCATGGAGCTCACCTCATGCTTTTCCCCTCCCCTGCAGCCGCCGGCCCCCACCCCGCCACCTGCCCTACCACTACTACGAGCCAAAGGGCCCCGATGAGTGCACGACCTACATCCACAACGAGCGGAGCCGCAAGGGCAACCACCACCGCTTCATCACCGAGAAGCGTGTCTTTGCCAGCTGGGCCAGCCTCTACAACATCACCTTCTCACACCCTGCCTGGTCCTAGGGGGTGCCCCCCTGCAGTTTGGGCAGATCCCTGGAGCTGGGATGGATTGGGATTCCCTGCATCCCCCTGGGAGTGGAGGGAGCTGGGCATCAGAATGCCACCTGGGTGCCTCCCACAGGACCACCACCGTTGTGTACGTCGGCTCCTTGCACCTGAGATGTGTTGGGTTTTGAGCTGGTTTTGGGGGAGACCAGATGGTGAGTGCAGGGTTTTTGGTGTCCCCTCCCCCTTCCATGGGTGGGAAGCACGGGGCTGAGATCCTGCCTAATTCTGGTTCAGTCATGTTGCAGCCCCTGCAAGTGCATGGGAGGTGTCAGACACCCTTGTTGCATCACTTCTGAGGCTGCATAATTTTTGGGGCCACCACAGAGACTGTTTTCCTCAACCTCCAGGGTGGAGGAACCCCTTCTTAGGGCTCAGCCCTCCTCTGCCACCGGCAATATCCCAGTCTTGATCCACAGGCATCCTTCCCTCAGCAGAACCCACAGTTTTCAGTGCGACCCCACAGGGGTGACAGTGCTCCAGCTCCCCAAAACTACCCAGCCCCTCCCAGCAGCACTGCACCCGACTCACACACTGCCAAAACCTTTTCTAACTGAGCAATGAGGGTTTGAGGAACTTTCAGGGGCTCTGTTTTTGACTCCTCACTTCTGTTCCCAGGGTTTGTATTTGGGTTTCCCAGCTGACCAGGAGAGCTGGGGCTGCTTGTTCCCCTAATGAAGGGGCTGCCAGCAGCCTATAGCTGGGTCCTCATCATTTATTAACCACTTATAAACTATTTGTAAGTGGGCATGTAGCAGGGAGTGAAGGGGTAGCAGTGCCTCCTGGCACCCTAACACTGAATTTTGTTATTAATTTCTCAGTGTTGACAAAGGGGGTTTGGGGAAAACAGCTAAATCTGGCATGTTTGGGTGCTGAGCCCTCAGTTTATCCTGGCCTGTGGCCTGTCCATCCTTATGGCTGGGGTTTTGGAGGACTCAGTACTGGGGGCAGCCATGGGTCACCTGCATTTTGTAATGGTTTGTACAGGAATAAATATTGCTGCAGTTTGTTGCCTTGGGCCCTGGCTCCAGGCTGGGTTTTGGGGGCTCAGCAGTAGGTGCCAGTGGTGCCATCAGGAAACCTGGGATCCCCTTGGACTCTTGGGCCCTTTGGGACCCCCATCCCACACTGGTGCAGGCCAGGGTGCATGGGAGGATGTGGGAAGGGTAGCAGATTGTTCAGGTTGGGTGCATATCCATCAATGGGGTGGCCCCATCTGTGAACCTGCCCTGGAGCACACGGCACCTGAGACCTTCCCAACTCATCTCACCCCTGGCCATCTGTCCTGGGATCAAGGGGACTTTGAGACAGGGTCTTTACACCTACTGAGGAGGAGGAGGAAAGACGGGTAAGCCATTTCACCCCTGGGGCTTTACCCTTTTCCCCGGACTTGGCAGGGTGGGGGTGCCAGCCAGGTTGGCAGGGTGCTGCGGGTAGATGGGGACAGGGATGGGGGCATGAAGACAAGGGATGGGGAGATGGAAGTAGGAACATTTCTAACAACATTTGCATTTAGTCTTGCCATCTTGCAGAAAGGCTCCAGGGAGACCTTAGAGCAGCCCTCCAGTACCTGGAGGGGCTGCAGGAGAGCTGGGGAGGGGCTTTTGACAAGGGCTTGTAGTGACAGGATGAGGGGCAATGGCTTTGAGCTGGAAGAAGGGAGATTGAGACTGCAGATTAGGAAGAAATTCCCAGTGAGGGTTCTGAGACACTGGAACAGGTTGCCCAGGAAGGCTGTGGATGCCCCCTATTCAAGGCCAGGTTGGATGAGGCCTTGAGCAACCTGGGCTAGTGGGAGGTGGCCCCTGCCCATGGCAGGGGTTGGAACTCGATGATCTTTAAGGTCCCTTCCAACCCAAACCATTCTGTGATTCTGTGATTCTGTAACTCAGGGTGATGATGGGGTCACGGGAACGTGGGGATGGAGGTGGGGACATGAAGGCGGCGATGGGGACATGGCGTTGGGCACAGCTGTTCCCTCTCAGGGGCTGGAGGAGGAGGCGTGGGGAGCCCCGGGATGTCTCGGGGACCCCAAACCCAGCAAGGTGGTGCCTCGCCCCCTGAAGATCGGAGGAACTGCAGCGCAGCCCGCGGCGCGGGGCGCAACCCTCGACCGTGCAGGGGTTAACCGCCGCCGGGGCCGGCCCGAGGACACCCGGTGCCCCGCGGGTGACAGTGCCGCCCACCGCAGCGCTGCCCGTTCCCTGCCCGTCCCCTGCCCGCCGCTCCCGGCATGCAGCGCGGCGCCAGCCATCTCTATATAGCGGTAAAAATAGCCGGGCGGGAGCGCAGGCAGCGGCCCGGCCCCGCGCCCAGAGGTCAGTCCCTGCACCGCCGGGTCCCGGTGCCGCAGCCCCGCCCGGCACTGCCCTTGCGAGGGGAGTCACTGCGGCACCGGCGTTTAGGGGGCTCGGGGTTGCGGGAGGAGCTGGCAGCACCGGCTGGGAATGGGGGGAGCTGAAGGGAGCTCGGGGGGCATTGCAGGAGATGCTACCAGGCTTGCGTGGGGTGCTGGGGGCACTGGCACTGAGGCATTGCATGGGTGCTGGAACCGTTGCAGGGGACACTGCGGGGCTTTCAAGGGTGCTGGGGGGTTTGCGGGGGATACTGGGGGAATTGCCGGGGCTGCTGGGAGTACAGGTGCTGAGGACCCGCAGGGATGCTGGAACCGTTGCAGGGAATACTGGAGGGCTTGCATGGGAAGCTGAGGGGCTTGCATGGGGGTACTGAAAGGCTTGCAGGGGTGCTGAAGGGATTGCAGGGGTGCTGGAGCAGCCTAATGCTGGGCCTGGGGTCCAGAGGGTGTGGGGACCTGGATGCTGATGGACTGGGATGGGGGCTAGGGATGGGGAGAGGTGAGTCGGAGCTAGTGGTGGGTAAGATTGGTGGGAGCACCCCAGGGTACATCCTGTGATGGCCTTTGTTGGGAATCCTGGGCCACACTGCACCCCTCCACCCAACCACCTCCCCAGTCTCAACCCACCAGGCTCCCTGCTCAGCACCCCTTCCCCATCTCCTCGGGACTAGGCACCTTTACATCACCCTCACCCTGCACCCATGGGCCCAGCACTGTGCTGGATCAGGCTCTAAGCCCGCAGCCCACAGCTGAGCTGCCCCCAGCCAAGCTCAGTGCCAGCAGTCCTGGAGCTCAGCAGCCCCCACAATTAGGGACCTTGTGGGTGTGCACCCACCCATGTCCTACAGGGACTATCTCAGGCTTCAGCCCCACAGCACAGGTGGGACGTGACTGGGTGTGGGTTTCAGCCCAGCCATACTTAGCCTCTGCCCTTTCCTGGCTGTAAGACAACCTCCTCAGTGGCTGTCGCCTCCTCTGGCCACAGGATGCCCCATCCCAGCACCCTGTCTGGCCAGTTTAGGATGACACACTGCAACCAGGCAGGTTGGGCATTGCAGGGATGGGTGTGGACAGGCAAGGTGGCCAAACCCTGTCCTGAGATGATGGGGGTGCAGTGGGGTGCTGCAAGCCCCCTTCTTGGGACATCTCTCAAAAAATCAGCCTGAGGAGCTCGGGGGATGCTTCTTCTGTCACTTGGTGCCCTGGTGACACCAGTTAAATCAAGCTGGTTTCCGGATGTGGGGTGGCACCCCAGGCACTGGGATGTGGTAAGGGCAGAAGAGGAAGCTGGTAACGTCACTGCACGTCACCACGCATGGGGAAACCCTCACCACAGCCGGATGGGACGGGCAGGTGGCTGCCAGGAGGCAGGTAGGTGATGGCCAGGGGACCAGAGGTCCCAAGCTCTGTGTTTTAAGGCCAAGCTGGGCCCCTAAAGATGTGATCCTGGCTTGGTCATGGAGTTGAGCACTGGCATGACATGAAAGGGAGAGAGCTGTTCCCTGGACCCCTGCCTTGGGTACCTGTGTGTCCCAGCTGTGCTGAGTTACTTATCCTACTCTCCTCTCACAGCCTGAAGTGCTCCTGTGCCTGGACCACGGCAGCATGTCGACAGGTGAGTGCTCCATCCTCCTTGCAGCCATCCCCCTGGTCCTCCTGCATCTGTCCCCCCTGCCTCTGTCCCCTCAATCCCTCTGTCCCCCTTGCATCCATTTCCCCTGCATCCGTCCCCTCTGTTCCCCTTGCATCTGTCTCATTTTTCCCTTGTATCCATCCCATCAGGCCCCTTTGCATCCTTCACCATCAGCTTTTTATACCTCCCCTCTGTGTCCCTCCATACATCACTCCTCTCTGTCCCCCACGGGCCCCACGTCTTCTCAAGTCCTTGCCAGCCCCTTGGCTCCGTCCCCAGCCCTGTGGATCACTGGGTGCCAGAGGAGCTGAAATTTCAGCCGGCTGTAATCAGGAGATGGGAAAGTGGCCCCAGAGCAGCTCAGTTTTATTTTTAGTGCTGCCTCCCCCTATAGTGTCATACCTGTCATCACCCTGGGAATGATCCTGCAGGTGGTAGGGACCCTGCACCTGGGTGCTTGAGAGGGGACAAGGCAGTTAGTGCCACCTGCATGTCAGCCACCAGATCCAAGGACTGATGCTGGGGTTCAGGGACTGCCAGGGGTCACACCAGGCACTCGAAGTGGCTGTGCCAAGTCGAGCCTGCCACAGTCCCCATTAGCTCACCACGGTGACGAGGTGGCCCCAGGGATGGATGAGGCCAGTCCCCACCTATACTGGAGTCATGGACCATGACCATCTCCAGGACACCACACAGCAGTGGGATTCCATCCCTGCTGCAAAGGCACTGCAGGTCTGTGTGCTCAGTCATGTCCAACCTGGCTGTCCCAACCCATCCAGGTGACGAGGACAAGGGCAACATGTGGCTGCTTCCCTCTCCACCTTCTCTCCCCAGTGCTCTGTGATCAGTCCCCTCCATCCCCGGGGATGCTAACCCTGGGTCTGCCCCCCACTGGGACACCTCATTCCTCAATGGACTGATAAGTATTTTTTTTCTTTCTCTCCTTCAGAAAAACTCAAGCACCACAAAATCATCTTCGTGGTGGGTAAGTCTGTGTCTGGGTCCTGTCACTGGTGGGGTCAAGTCCTGTCCCCGTGCACCTCTGAGCTGGGGGCTGCAGGGAGCAGCTGGTGCCCAGGGCTAGGGACCCAGGGCTGGAGGCTGACGCTGGAAACTGAGGCTGTCCCCAGGCACTGTGTGGTGGCCATGGCTCTAGTCTGGCTCATTGAGGCCATGATAGGGTGTGCTGGGACCAGGAGAAGACCTCTGACCAGGCACAAGGTGGCAGCATCTGAGGTGATGTGACAGTGAACATCTGGGCAGTGATGTCTGGGGTGCTGTTAGGCTGCAATGTCTTTGGTTCTGATGGGGTAGTGATGCTCTGGTGCCAATGGGACTGTGATGCCCTGGGTGCCATCAGGATGGTGGTGCCTGTGTGCCAATTGCCAGAAACTCGTGCCACCCCTAAGTATTTGGCATCTACAAGCCCACCCCAGGAACAGCTCTCATCATCCATCTGCTCCTGGGCTTAGGGGTGGGAGATGGTCACTTACTCCATCTCATCATGCTCTGGGGACTCTTGGGGGTCTGTGCGGCAGCTTCCACGTACCTCTCCAGCTCCCTGACTTGGGACACATGTGGGCCCTCTCATGACTTGCAGGTGGCCCTGGCTCAGGGAAAGGGACCCAGTGTGAGAAGATTGTGCAGAAGTATGGCTACACCCACCTCTCCACGGGGGACCTGCTGCGGGCAGAGGTCAGCTCAGGCTCGGAGCGGGGCAAGAAGCTGCAGGCCATCATGGAGAAGGGCGAGCTGGTACCCCTGGTGAGTCCACATGGGTCACTGGCTGCCACAGGGCAGCACATGCAGGCAGGGCTGGCTGTGGGGACACCACATACCATGGTGACAGTCAGTGTTTGCCCTCAGGACTCCTGCATCCCTACCACCACCAGGGGAAGTTGCAGTGGCGATTAGGGGTGCTGGATGCTGGGCATGATGTCCCATGGCAGCTCTGTCAGCTCTGTCCTCCTCTCCTCAGGACACGGTGCTGGACATGCTGAGGGATGCCATGGTGGCCAAAGCAGACGTGTCCAAGGGCTTCCTCATCGACGGCTACCCCCGTGAGGTGAAGCAGGGAGAAGAGTTTGAGAAGAAGGTGAGGACTCATGCCATGCTGTGACATGCTGTGCAGTGTCACCCACCATCCAAGCAGTGGGTCTCCATGGTGGCAGCAGCAAGTCAGCCTCGCAGTCCCAGCAAAGATCCCATTCCAAAAGCATCTAAACTGGGCACTGTCCCAGCCAACAGGTCCCCCTGCCTTGGGGACAGCCTGTGGCTGGGGCACAACGGGACAGACATGTCTCCAGAGTGTCCAGGGTGAAGAGAGGCTGACCACAGTGCTGGCTTGATAGTGATGGCAGAGAGCCAGGGCTTGGCCATGGTGTCCCTCTGTCTTTCACCACATGGGTCTGAGGTGTCCCAGTGGCCCCCAAACACATGCAGAGGGAGGCAGAAGGCATGGGGACATCTGTGACCCCTATGTGTTCGCTGCCAACATCTCCCCAAACCAGACCTATGTCTGCTTGGCATGGTGACAGCTGTGTCCCTTCTGCCCACAGATCGCCCCTCCCACACTGCTGCTCTATGTGGATGCAGGGAAGGAGACAATGGTGAAACGTTTGCTGAAGCGAGGTGAGACCAGTGGGCGGGTGGATGACAACGAGGAGACCATCAAGAAGCGTTTAGAGACCTACTACAAGGCCACTGAGCCTGTCATTGCCTTCTACAAGAGCAGAGGCATTGTCCGCCAGGTAAGCAGGGACGTGACCAATGCCAGCACTGCCAGCCCCACGGCCTGGGGTGCACATGGCCATAGGGAAGGGGAAGTGATGGATGAGAGTGATGAGGGAAGGGGAAAAAATTCAATCCTGACTCTTTTGGGGTGGGCTTGGCCCCTCTGGTTCCTGACATGGAGACACCCTCCAAGGATGGCCCTACACCACTTTGCCCTAAATCAAACCTGATCTCTTCGCTCGTGGCCAAAATCCTTCCCTGGAAGAACTTAGGTCACACCATGCCCTTGGATGAGCCCCCCAGCTAACCCCTCCCCACCCAGCTCAACGCCGAGGCCTCCGTGGATGAGGTTTTCCAGCAGGTCTGCACCCACCTCGACAGCCTGTAGCCGAATCCCCGGCCCCAGGCCCCCCCAGCACTCCGGCAGAGACAGCGGAAGAGGCTTTATCCTGTTTTCATGGACGGAGCTGTGTGGAGGAAATTTCAAGGACATTGTGTTTGGCTCTTTCCCGTCTCTCCCCAGTAAAGTTCACTTTAATGAGTCCAGACTTTATCTTTTTCTTCTGTCGCAGGAAATGAGTTTTTCTTTCCAGAGATTTTTTGTTTTTCTCCCCCCTGTCCCTCCCCCTCCAGCCCCTCTGGAGCTGATTAAGGGCAGGAAGCTGGTGTTTATCCCACCGGGGCAGCGGGATGCTGTGCTCTGAGGAAGGGAGGGAGCATCCCAGCCTCTTGCCCTGGCTTCCCAATCCACAGCCTGCAAGGAGCCTGCGGCCCCATCCTGCAGCTGCTCCCACTCATCCCAGTGCCGTCCTGCTTGCTGAGCCCCCTTGTGCTCTGGGTGTGTGTCCCTGGGGATGCAGGCAGCATCTGAGCCATATCCTGCGCGTGCGTCTTGGCTGGATTTGGGCCCTGCCATGCCAGGACGGGGATTTCTGCCATCTCATAGAATCAGAGAATGGTTTGAGTGGGAAGGGAGCTTTAAAATGTCGTCTAGCCCAGCACCCTTGCAGTCGGCAGGGACATCTGCAACTAGAGCAGGTCGCTTAGAGCCCCATCCAACCTGACCTGGAATGGTTCCAGGGATGGGGCATCCACCACCTCTCTGGGCAACCTGGGCCAGGGTCTCACCACCCTCAGTGTAAAAAATTTCTTCCTTGTGTCTTTTGTCTGTCAGACATTTCTGGGAGGCTGCAGTGAGCTGTTCAGGGTGGCATAATGCCCTGGAGTAGGATCCTCTCTGCCCTACTGAGCCTGGGCACCCACTGCCATCAGTGCCACCTATCAGCCCAGTGTGCATCCCTGTCCCCAGGGGTTGAGGGGTGCACTGGGAGCACTAAGCTGGGTGACCATGGGTGGGGACAGGGCGGGTGTCCTCATAGAAGGTTAGTTGCAGGGCCCCAGAGGACAGGCAGTTGGGGGTGCTGCTGTGAGAGATGGAATCTGCAGTCTTCCCAGCACCTGCAGAGCTGCCCAGGCGTGATGCCACAGCAGGGGGACTGTGGTGGGGCTTGGGGTTGAGATTTACCCAGCCACTGCGAGGACAGCTGAGCAGTGTGACCCTGGCGGGGCCTCTCAACCACTCGCCTTAGGTCTACTGGGAGCCAGGCACAGAGCCAAAGGGCTGGGGGAGGCTGGGGGAGGTGGCAGCACTGAGGGCAGCTGAGGCCACGGGGCTGGAGCAGAGGAAGGAAACGAACGGGAAAAACAAAAATCCCCAAGAAGAAAGCCCAAACCCGCCAGGCTCCGACGTCAGCCTCGTGCCTGGGGGGTGAAGGAGCCACCAGCAGGGGCCAAGGCACTGTGGGGAGGCAGCGGGGCAGGAAGGATGCAGCCATCCAGCCAGGGCTGGGGTGCTGCCAACACAGCTGAGATGAGGCTGAGGCCAGCAGGCAGTTGGCTTATGCCAGCGGGGATGAGGGGACAGAGGGGACAGGCTGTTTGGGACACTACAGCCTGAAGCTGTGCAGTGGAGAGCCAGGTGATCCATCTCCCTTGTGCTTCCATCTTCTTTGGGTGTGTGGTGAACGTGCTGTGGTTTCCCTATGGGGTGAGCAGGGCAATGGGGCTGGGAGAGGGGATGCTGCAGTGCCCAGCATACCTCAGCACCCTGCCCTCATCCCCAGCATGGGCCCTGGGTGCTTGGTTTAGATGCTTTTCTTCTGGATGGAAAGCCCAAGGATGTTCCATAAGCTGTGAGGAGGGCAAAATGCTGTGCTGGAGCTGAACGGGGTGCATGGGCTACACGTGGGGCCACTCTGCAGCCACAGGCACCCTCCTGTCTGTCACACGGCAGCCACCGGCCATCCCTGGGTCCATTGCTGTGGGCCTCTTGCTCCTCACATTATCACAGCGGGGAAAGAGATGCTGGAGGGCCACCGGTGCGTGTGCCTGGTCCTGGTCTCCACCCCTGTCCCCACCCCTGGGTGAGCATCCGTCCCCGCGGTCCCCAGGAGATGGCACTGCTCTGTCATGGGAGATGTCTCCTGCTCACCCAGGGTTTCAGACATCTCTTGGGAAATCCTGGCTGGTGGGGACAGGTCTTGTTGGCTTCCCTGACAGGTCTTCATGGTGTTCCCCTGCCAATGGCCATATTTTGGGATAGAGACCACCACCATGGATCTGTGTCCACTCCCAGCCCCACTGATCACTGTGGGAGGGCTGTCACCTTGGGCAGCAGCTGCTGGCACAAGTGGGATGAATGGGTAGGGGTGCAGAAGTGGCTCTCTGGGTGCTCCCAGAGACTCTCTAGCTCCCATCCTGGCGATGCTCAACTATGACCCTCCTCACCCTAATAGCCCTGTCCTGGGGGTCCTCCCACCCCCAAACCCAGCTTCTAAACAGGGATGTCAAGGCAGTCACTGTTTGTGGCAGGCCAAAGGTACTGGCAATGCAGGTAGCCGTGCTGAGGGGGCCTCCATCTACCCCATGGCCCCAGAGTGGGCATCCAGGGCCATGGGGCAGTCACTGGCCTAGGACATGGTAATTTTGCTGGGGTGCTGGCTAGGGACAATATGGGCTGAATGTCAGGGTGTCATGGGGCAGCCCTTCTTCCTGTTGCCATGGGCAGCCCCTGTCCCCATTACCCAGGGCAGCCCCCTCCCCGCCGTTCAGGCTGGGCTGTGCTACAGCAGTGTGCATGGGCACATTCTGAGGGGCACAAGCCACTCCAGCTTCTGTGTCCCACTCTTCGCTCCTCAGTGCCAGCCCGGTGGTGACAACTGGTGACACTCACCCCGTGTGCCTCCTAGCTGGAGGCGCTCCTAGCGCACCCTCCAGAGGCGCTGCCCGTCACCGCGCAGCGGGGAAACTGAGGCAGGACGCATCCCGGGGGGATCCCCTACTTCCCCCCTTCCCTCCCCGCCCCCGTTGCAGGCACTCCCTCCCCCCCCCGCCCCCGCCGCCGCCGGCCCGGCCCCAGCGCCGCCAGCGGCATTTCCTCCCGGCCCGGGGCCGCGCCGCCCGCGGACCCTCCTCCGAAGGGAGTCGGTTTCCTGCCGCCGCCGCCCGGCACTCGGCGCTGGCTCCCGAGGAGCGGCCGCAGCCTGACATGGGCCCCCGCGCCGCCCCGCTTCTGCCGCTGCTGCTGGCTCTGCTCGGCCGCCCGGGTGAGTGGGGCTGAGGGGGCACCGGGGACGCGGAACACGACGCACCGCCGTGGGGCACCGGGACGGGACCCCGCGGCGGCAGCGGCGGCAGTACCCACCCGTGACTGCGTTCCGGAGTGTCTTGGACGAGGGGGGTGTTTGAGTCTCCGGGGCACCTCGGGAGGGCACGCTTGGACGGGATCCTCGGCTCGGCAGCGGCGGCAGCAGCCTCCAGTGACTCTGTCACGCCGGTTCAGGTCCCTGGAGGAGTGGCGGGTCCGCAGACGAAGAGGTCCCGGCTGTGCCGACGCGGGAGGTCTCACCCCCCGTAGAGAAGGTTTTGGGATGGGAAGGAAGGAAGAGCACAGCCCTGCTGCTCGCCAGGACCCCCAAGTCCGGGCTGCGTCACTGGGGCTCCAGGGGCATCTAAGGCACCAGTTGATGTGCCCTGGTCGAGGCTATGGCACCCTGGGTGGCAGAGGGGCTTCTGTGTCCCTCCGGCACTATGGGGTGTGTGGGGTGAACCAGGAACCAAGAGCATGGAATGAGGAAAACCCTGTAAAACTCCTCATGGGCCTTGGGGACAGAGATGGGGACTCGTCTGTCGCCGAGCAGTCAGGCTGGGAAGTATTAAAGCTATCCGGAGGTCCCTGTGAAGCCACAGAGGGAATTTCAAGGGGGACATGCCCGGGGACACCCGTGCTGAATGGAGCTGGGGGACCTTGGGATGCAACCCACCAGCAGGGAAAGGAAACTGGAAAGCAGCTGCAGGCCAGGGCCAGCAGCACTGTATGTCCTGATTGGGTCAGTCTCTCCTGGCTACTGTAGAGGCCAGTGCTGGTGGGTGCTGCTGGGATGTCCCTAGTGCCAGGCTTGGCATCCACTTGCTGCCTACTGTTGCCCCTGGTCAGTGCCTGGTAGCTGTGCTAGGTGGTCCCTGTCTGGTGAGGCTGTGCCATACGGGTTATGTCCCCTGTAGCTGTTCCACCCAGTCCCCATCCTACACAGATGTACAGTAAGGTCTGTGTGCTGGGTAGCTGTGCCATACAGTCCCCATCTTACAGCTGTGCCACAAGGTCCATGACCTCCTTAGCTGTGCCATACAGTCCTTGTCTTACAGCTATGCCATATGGGCCATGTCCCCTGTAGCTGTGCCATACAGTCCCCATCCTGTGGCTTTGCTGTGTGGTCTCCATCCTATATATATGTGTGCAATAAGGTCTGTGTCCTATGTAACTGTGTGGTAGTCCCCATCCTATAGCTGTGCCATATGATCTACCTCCTATGTAGTTGTGCCAGAGAGACCCTATCCTCCTTATATGTGATGTATTGTCTCTATACCACCTAGTGGTGCCATCTGGTCCCCATCCTACACAGCTGTGGGATGTCATCTCTGTCCTGTAGCTGTACCATACAGTCTGTGTGCTTCATAATTGTCCTGTACAGTCCCCATCCTACATGGCTGTGCCAGGCAGCCCCTGCACTAACATGGCTGTGCTATATGGGCTGAGTCCTATGTAACTATGTCATATGGTCCTCATCCTGAGTAGCTGTTGTACGTGGTCCCTGTCCTGTTTACCTGTACTATATAGTCCCCATCCTACATAGCTATTGCATACCGTGACTGTCCTACGTAGCTATGTAATGCAGTTCTTGTCCTAACTGTGCCATTTGGTCCCTAGCCTATGTAGCTGTGCCATACAGTCCCTGTCCTATGTAAGTGAGCTATACAGTCCCTGTTGGATGTGACTGTGCCTGTATGGTCCTTGTCCTGTGTAACTGCCATATGGACCATATCTTATTCATCTGTGCCATAGCATCCAAAACTATGCAGTGGTGCCATGTGGTCCCCATCCTGAGTAACTGTACTGTATGGTCCCTGTCCTTCATAGCTGTCCTGTATGTCCTTGTCCTGAGTAGCTGTGCTATACCATCCCTGTCCTACCTACCTGCGGCACACATACCATGTCTTATCCAGCTGCTGCCTCTCCCTTGCAGGACCCATGGACCTGGGGGTGCCTACAGTGGGCACAGTGCCAGGGGCTGGGTGTATCCATGGCAGGTGCAGTGCCAGGGAGCCTCACAGACATAGCAGGGGGCTTCGTGCCCCCACTTCAGCAGCAGCTCCTGATGCTGCTTCCCACAGGGCAAGCATGATGTTGGGTCATACTGTCCTGTCCCTGCTCTGTGCCTGGCTGACTTAGAGGGGCAGGAATGACATGATCTGCATCAGTTCCAAAGCATGGCCATAGCCCCCTGATGCCACCTCCATGCCATTGGTGGCTCCGAGGGTGACAACCCCGCCTGAAGTTTGCAGCACGAGGTCCATTGCAGGCTGAGACCGACCAGCTTGTTACATAAGTGCTAAGGCGGCCCAGCCGGATGCTGGGATGCTGGAGCGGCTCTGCCCATCCCATGGGGCATTCTGCACTGCCGGAGCCACTCCAGCCCTGCATCCCCAAGCCTGGCACCCCTGGGCGTCACTCTCTGTCCAGGACCTTTGATCTGCTCCCAGAAACCTAAGACGTAGAGGGGAGCCACAGTGGGACTGTCCCTGCTCCCTTGTCTCTGCCACGCCAGAACAAGGCACAGGGCAGGCGTCTGGAAAAATATAAAGTAGATTTTCTTTCTTTCTTCTTTTTTATTTTTTTTTCCCTTTCCTGGAGTACAAAAATAACAGTGCCCTTATCTGATCGCCCCGGCGGCCCAGCTGAGCCCCCTTATCTGATCCTGACATAATACTGGAGCCTGCTGCTGCCTTCCCCAGGGACAGACGGTGCCTGCCTGGCACTGCTGCCCTTCATCCCCTCCACTGGCATCCCTGCCCTGCGCCAGGGGTCAGCCCAGCCACAGCCCCCTGACCCTGCCTGACCTCCCCACGGGATGCTGCCGGAGGTGTGACGAGCTGCCCATCCTCTGCCCGGCAATGCTGGGGCCACGTGGCTGTGCCCGCTGCTGTCGGGGCATGAGTGGAGGGGAAGAGGGACGCAGTCTGTGGCGTCCAGATAAGCAGCTGTTTATCTTCCTCCCGATGCTGCCGGCCATGCGGCTGCTGCACTGAGGGGAGGAAGCGTCAGACAATAGGTGGGCCTATGGCAGCCTCACTCGGGGGGTCTGCACTATGACCCTGCTGTCACAGCCACGCCACCTCAGCAGTAAGACATAGATCAGGGATGCTGTGATAGGCTTGACATGGTGCAAGTGGTCCTTTGCCAGCTGCCACATCCCAAGCCTCCACGACCCAGAGAATCATCTCCTCTAGTCCTGGTCCCTGCAGGGTTGGCTGGGTGGTCCTGGTAGGGTCCACTCACCTGCCAGCACAGTGGCTGGAGTCGTCAGGGATGGGAAGGGATGGAATGGGAAGGGATGGGGCTCGGTTGCCACCTCCAAAGCAATCACAGGGCCCCAGGCACTATTTCCCCGTGGGAAGCCCCCATCCATGGTCGTGGGGCTCCATCCTGCGCAGCTCCCTGCAAGGAGGCACCAGTGGGTGCAGGCAGGTCCCCAGGACACCTCTCAGCACAGGGTTTGGTTTGAGCACAGCTTGACCATAGCAGAGCTGCCTAGGGCAGGGGAAACGGCCGAGGCAAACAGGGATTTACAGATGCAGGCCTTCAAACGGCTGTTTGCACTCAGGATTTCCCTTGGCTTGCTCGCGTGCCGCGCGGGGGGTTTGGGATGGGGCAAAGCTCACGCCTCGGCGCCTGCGGAGGATGAGCTTTACAGCCATTTCCATACCTGTGCTTCCCGCTTTCCTGCGGCATGAGCGATGCGGGGGGGCTTCCGCCACCGCCCCAGCTTTCGGGGCAGCCAGGCGCGAGTTTTGGCAGGCGGCGGTGCCGAGCCAGGACAGTGGATTTTTCCAGGCCGGATCCGAGGGTCATTAACGTGATCGCGGCGGGGGATGGCAGCGGCAGACGAGCCCCGAGCAAACACGTAGCAGACGGTCCCGCGGGCGCTGTGCCGGCGGCGGGGCCGTGGTGACGCCGGGGATGTGGGGGCAGGACCGGGGCTGGTGTTACGATGCGGCCCCCGCCAGTGTGTTGTGTCCCCGCACGTCCGTGCTACGGGAGCTGATGGCCTCTTTGTTTTCCGCCCAGACCCCAGGAGAGCTGAGGGTTGTGACCTGCAGCCAGTGACTGCGGAGCCGCCCATCACCCTGTCCTATGCCACCAGCACGGTGCCACGGGGCTGTGTCAGCAGCAGCTCCCTGGGCATCGGCCATGAAGTCCACATCCTCAGCATTGAGTGGTCCAAGGTGAGCAAGTTGGATGTCACCTCAGCACTGTAACCTCAGCACTTACCATGCCATCACTGTCACTCTGGCACTGTCCCAGCTGGGCTATTGCAACTGTTTCAGGTTGACCTCTACCACGGTTGTCTTCCCATCCCAGCACAGCCATGGGTGACTCCGGCCCTAACAGGGCTTTAGTCTTTAGAGGCAACTTTTCTAAGAGCCCATGCTGCTGGGGCTGTCCCTGTGCTGGGTGTCCCAGGAATTGCTGTTTCCCTGGAGAGGTGGCCTGGTCCTAGCTGAGGAGCAGTGCAGAGCCACGGGCACTCCCTCCCCTGGGGAGGGAGAAATGGAAGGAGGGATGGAGGGACAGGAGAGGGACTGAGGGAGGGATGGAGGAAGGCACATCACTTGAAGGCAGCCAAGCAAGTCAAGACCTGACCATCAATGTTGGCACAGCCTACCAAGGGGTGATAACCACTTTGTGGGTGCTCCAGGCAGCTTTTGGGTGAAGATGAGGCTGGGGCTTCATCCCCAGCTGATGCTAGTACTGTTTGGCACTGTGGGTGGGTTTGCACCAGCACATGCACAGCTGCTCTGCAGCATGGTCCAGCTCCGCTCACACCAGCTGGGCCTCAGCAAACCCAGCACCCGATTTTGGCCCAGCCCTGGGCCACCCGGCGCCACACTCCCCCTCTGCTACCTCCCAGCTCTTCCAGTTCTGCTTTTCAGAGGGAGGCAGGACCTGGGCCAGGAGCCACTGGGGAGGGTGCGTTTGGCAAGGGCCCCTGTGCCCCAGACCAGTGTGACCTGGTTCTGGCACCTTGGTGCATGAATAAGCACCAGGACTGGGGGTGCCCCGAGGTTGTCACCAGCGGCAGCGGGGGACACACACTGACGTCACAGCTGAGGCACTGAGCTCTGCGGCGCTCAGGGGGAGCCAGGCAGGGACACAGCTCCACTTATAGAAGAATTACTGGAAGCTGTTTTCTATAAGCAGATCCCCACGATGCAAAAAAAGGAAAAAAATAACCTGAAAGGCGTCGGCGGGGCAGCGTGGAGGCTCCTGCCGCTCACACAGCTGAACAATGGAGCCTCACAAAACACGAGGCAGGAAAACCAGCCGCCAGCTCCTCCCCGACTGCCAGGGCCACCCAGGCACCCTAGCCACCCACACTCGCCATGGGGCCACGGCCAGGCAGGGATGCCCACAGCCCCGGCCCACCAGCCTCATGCTCCCTACTTGTGGATGCCTCCATCTGCCTGGTCCCCAGCTGATTCTCCCTGCCCACTGCCTGCCTCAGCACTTTGCGAGCAGTGATTCAGGCAGCAGTTGCCAAACTTAGAGCGTGGCATTTCGGCTTCCCCGTCCAGATTTCTGGCTGGAGGCCACCAGGCAGTGCTGGCCACAGGGAGTGGTGTGTGCCACCACTGTACCCCTGGCATTCTTGCACAGTGGTATGGCCAGTCCCAAGCCCAGAGCAGCTGCGTGGTGCTGGGATAGGGCTGGGAAACCCATGGGTGGATGTCCCAGTGCCCAGAGTGGGGATTCCCTGGTCCAGTGTGGGAATGCTACAGTGTGGCGTGGGTACATGCCAGTCTGCAGTGGGATGACACTCTGGTATCCAGTGCAGAGTTTACCAAGTTTCAGACACAAGGATGCCTTGGTCCCCAAGCAGTGGGTACCTAGACCCCAGTATGGCAGTGGCCTGGACCCCAGAGTCGGGATACCATTGTTGCTGAGGTGGGGATGTCCTGGTCCCTTGCTTGGAGGAGCCAGGGGTTGTTTGCCCTTCAGCCTGCCCCTAAACCCAACCATGGCTGCTTCCTGCATGGCTCATGCTGGGGGCCAGCCCAAGGGCTCTCCCTGCTGCCTCCAGTTCTAGAGCAGGTGGGGTAGCCGTGGGGCAGCCATCTATGTGACAGCAGTTGGGGTTCAGTGATCATGTAGGTGACACTCTCCCCTTCTCCCCCCAGGCTTCTGTTTTCCCGCTGAAGGTGTTTGTCACGCCACGAGCTGGTGGCTGCACCCAGTCACCGGTGCTCATCCTGCTGTGTGCCCGATGCTCAGCCACTGTCACCTCCCTGTGCCCGAATCTGATCATCCACACTGTGAGTGCCACAGCCCCACGCCAACAACAACCCCGGGGAGTAGCAGGGCTGGGACCATCCCCAGAAACATTTGCAGAGGGATCCCTAGAGAAGACTGGAGATGATGCTGGTGGTGCCCTGGGGAGGAGGGGACATTCCTGGCTCCTGCTGCTGGCACTGACATGGGGCTGGCTGGGCAGGGAATGACGCACAGGTCTGGAAAAAGCTCCCGTTTCCTCTGGCCGGCAGGAGGAAGGTCAGGGATGGGGTTTGGCTCCAGTGAGCTGAGCTGGGGCCGGGCGTTTGTTAGCAAAATAAACCTCCTGCTTTGTTTGTGGCTAATAATAAAGTGGGCTGAGCTCCCCGCGTGCCGCTGGCCGCCCACACTGCTCCCAGCTCGTGGCCCCAAAACCTTCCATTCATCTGGGGTCACCTCCAGCCACAATGGAGCTGGGGCTCCAGGATTACCCTCCTGGCTTTGCTTTGCACCAACACCCTCCATACCAGGGAAAGGCTTTCTACACTTTTCCCACACCAGTCCATGCCAGGAAGGGATGCATCTCATCCCCAGCCCTGGCTCAGGCTGCTGCTTGCTCCACAGGATGCCCACCTTGACCAGGGGATGACTGCAGCATTGGGCCCTGAGCTGCCTGTGGCTGCCAATGAGGGGCAGCTGCTGGCCTGGGCTCAAGACACCTACAGGGGCATCACATCCTACAGCAAGCTGCGGGACCCCCGCCGGATCCAGCTCCGTCTGGGAGAAGGTTTGTGGGGCCAGGGCCTGGTACTGGTAGGCTGGAGTGGGTAACTGTTCTCCCTGTTCCCAGAGGGTGACAACCCACCAGGGTGCAGCATGGTCCTGGGAGAGATGCTATGGGGATGGATGCCCCTGGTCCCCAGCATCTCCCCACCCACTGAACCCAGACTGATGACCCTCCCACCTCTGCAGATACCAGCAGTCCCCTGGATTGCATTCCCCAGGAGCACTTCGACGCCACACTGCATCTTGAGGCCGAGGTCTTCTTCTATGGGATGAAGGGCTGCTCACTTGGGGATGCCCAGAGCACCAGGGCTGCCCACATCATCCGGATGCAGCCCATGCCCAGGTACTGTACAATACTGGTGGGATAGGTGGTGGGACATGCTTGGAGATGCTCAGTAAGGGGTTGGGATTCCTCATACGCAGAGCCGCTCCATCTCAAGGTGGGTACATGACCACCTGGTGTGGGATGCTGATGCTGATGCTGAGGGAGGAATCTCATGGTTTTGCAGCTCCATCATCACAGAGGTGAACCTGTCCCTGAGCTGTCCTGAGAGAGCTGTGAGCAACCAGATCCTCATCCTGCAGAGCCAGGCCAACCTCACCTGGTCCCTCTCTGTCAACAACTGCCACATCCAGTTCTTGGTAGGGCTGAGCAGGGCATGTGTGTGTCTCCCCTCTCCAAGGGGGCTCCCAGATGCCCCAGAGATGCTCCCCAGTGTCACAGGGAGCAGGGCATCTGTGGACACTGGGCATGGGCTGGTGGCAGCCTCCTCGCTGCAAGCCGTCCTAAGGTGGACTAACCTAGAAGCTGTCCCTGCCTTGAGCATCTCCAGTTGTCTCCATCCCCCTTTACAGCACTGTGCCCCTTCCCTGTAGGTCTCTGGGAAGTACAAGATCACACACATGTCCTCGCAGCTGCTCCCTGGGGCACTCCTGCCTGACACAGAGCAGGGCCTTGTTGCCAAAGCCTTGGAGATGAACTGCAGTGCCATTGCCTCCTACTCCACCATCCCTGCTAGCACCCGCATCAGCCTGGAGATCCTGGACCATGGTGAGGAACCCAGGGCAGGGCAGGATGGGAGGGTTGTGGGGAATCCCACCACTCCCACTCAGCCCCTTTCCCTTCTTCCCATACCACAGAGACAGTCAAGACCGTGCCTATGATACCAACCCCCCCAGCCCCCACTGTCAACTCAATGCCCAGCATGCTGCTGCTCATGCTCCAGCCCTGGAAGTGCACAGATGAAACCATGGAAATTGTCATTGACAGGTCCCACCTGCAGGTGAGGGTAGTCAGGACACCTGCCAGCATCACCCAGGGTGGGGGCCACATCTTGCTGCAGTTGCTCAGGGTGGATGGCATGGGGTTGTCCCTAGCCAGTGGCTGAGAACTGAGTGCTTTTCTCCCAGCCCATCAAGGACCTGGTGAACATCACGCTGCGGGACATCAGCTGCCAGGCAGAGAAGAATGCTACTCATTTCATGCTGAGAACCCCCCTCAGCCACTGTGGCACCTCGCTGGAGGACAGGGGCCATGCCAACAACGAGGTGAGGTGGGAGATGACCAGGGCACTGTGACCACAGCCCCACTGATGCCCCAAGGGGGCTTCAGTGATGCCCAACTGAGACTGCCTTGCTTTTGCATGGCTGGAAATGTCCTGATGCAGCCGAAGGCTGAGCCCTGATGCAGCCGAAGGCTGAGCCCTGATGCTGAACTTGGGTACTGGCAAGATGGGAATTGGGTGGGATCCTCTTCCCATCCCATCCCATCCCATCCCATCCCATCCCATCCCATCCCATCCCAGTGGGAACAATAGACCCTGACAGTAGGGACTATCAAAATGACTCAACCTTCCTCACCTTCTTGCAGCTCATCCTCAACTTGGCCCAGGGGGCAGTACCCCAGAGCGTGCGGGTAAGAGCTGGGTTTCCCAGCGGGCCCAGGGGTGGCAAAAGGGTGCCAATGCCACTGTGGGCTGGGTGCTGAGCACTGGGTGGTGGTCTCAGCACTGTTCCTGCCGGCAGGTGGCCTTCAAGTGCAAGATCCCACGGGAGCTCTTCCTGCGCCTCTTCCCCACGGACAACTTCGAGAGGCCACAGACAGAGCTGGAGGTCAATAAGGAGGCCTTTGTGCAGGTACTGCTGCTGGCTTGGTGCCTGGGCTGGGGGACTCCAGTCGTCCTGGGTTGGTGACCCTGACAGCGTCTGTTCCTCCATGCTGTGGCAGGCATCTATGCGGTGGGAGGACCACCCGGCTGACCTGCAGCTGAAGGAGTGCTGGCTGGCAGTGCCAGGGCGGGAGCCAGTGCTGCTGGTGCAGGGCGGGGAGGCTCGCAGTGCAGGGGTGGCTGTGCTGGAGGGTCCCCCCAGCAGCCATGGCAGGAAGATCTGGCGCTTCTGCTTCACCTACGCTGTCCCCGAGGATGGGCGCGTCCCCTTCTCTGCCACCCTCAAGTGCAAAGCTGGTTTGCAGGTCTGTATGAGTAGCCTCCAGCCCTGTGATGCCACCACTGTGCTGGTCGCCACCATAGGCAGTGGCAGCCTGGTGGGTTTGTACCACTGCCAGGTGGTAAAGCCTGGCTAGGGGCAGTGTCTCTGGTCCCCAGCCAGCCTGGGTGCTCCCAGCCCTGGCCCGCTCCTGGGGTGCAGGTCTTCCCCCTCTCACCCAGCATCCACCTCCACAGAACAACACCATCTTTGAGAAGGTCCTGGAGGTGACGGTGAAGGACAGCTGGCGGCCACTCAACAGTAAGTTTGCAGCAGGGGAGTGGGCCAGGACAGGAATGGGGGTGGGAAGGGGACCTCTCCAACATAGTGGTGCTGATGGCCTCATCCTGCTGCAGGCCGTGGGCTGGGGCTGGCTGCTGTTCTGGGCATCACCTTTGGCGCCTTCCTCATTGGGGCACTCCTCACTGCTGGGCTCTGGTACATCTACTCCCACACCCGTGAGTATCCACTGCTGCTGGGGTCCTCCATGGTGGGATGGAGTGGGCTACATGCGTGTCCCTTGTTGGGCTGCCAATATCCTCCCGTGGTTCAAAATCCCCTGGCCAAGGTCCCCAGGTGAGCAAGAGCCCAGGCTGCTGTGTTGCTGTCATCCTTACAGCCCTCCTGGCAATGCCACAGGGAAATAACCCCTCTTGGAGTGGCCACAGCTTTCCAAGGTCCCCTTACTGTCCTGCCACCTGCTTTCTGGAGCCACCATGGTGCCCCACACCTGTCTCCAACCTGGGGGCTCAGGAGCTGGCTGGGGAGCAATCTGGGAGGGTTTTGGGGGGGGGGGGCTGGAAGGTCCTGTGGGGATGAGCCGTGGCCATCACTGGCCACCCTGAGTCTGGTTTCCCTTTGGTGTTTCTCCCCCTGGCACCGTGTCATGAGCCAGGTCCCATCTCCAAACTGCAGCCGGTTTCCAGCACGGCACCGGCCTCCGAGAGCAGCAGCACCAACCACAGCATCGGCAGCACCCAGAGCACCCCCTGCTCCACCAGCAGCATGGCCTGACCACCCCGGCCCCCCCGAGCCCACCCAGCCCCCAACTACTGGACTTGGGGACCCAGACTGACCCAATTAAGCTGGTTTTTTGCCCCAAATCTCAGGCCAAGCCCGGAGGGGGCCTCCGTTACTCATTCAGTGAATGCTTTGGCCCTCCAAGGGCAGCCCATACCAGGGGTGGAGGCACCCTGCAACCCCACTGGGGAACCTTGCTGCTGGGTGCACCAGGAAGGTGGAGAGAGCAGCTATTGCTAAAGCCCCCCTCAAGGCTCCCCATCAAATGGGGAGGAGGGGGCACAAACGTAGGTGCCTCCAGAACATGTCCCAGTACTGGGGATGACCTCTGTAACTCTCCTGCATCCCTCCAGGAAGGCAGCGAGCACCACTGGGAGCAGCAAGAAGTTTATTGGGGGGGTGGGAGGTGCAGGGCTGCTGCCCCCACTGCGGGGCAATGGGCAGACCCCACCCCCCACCCCAATTCCCTATCCAAGTTACAAACTCTTATTAATAATAATAAAAATCTCTCCTATGTTAAATTAGTTGTGTCCTGATGCTGAGCCTCACTGTGGCTTGAGGCTCCCACCTACCACCCCCGCAAAAACACCCACCCCCGCTGGGCACCAGGACCCTGGCACAGCCTGGGGTAGCACCCCAGAGCGCAGGAGCTACCCAGTCAGTCCCACCAAGGTGGGCTGGGGGCTGGGGGCTGGGATCATTCCCCACAAGGCCAGTGTTCCCATGGGGGGCAGAGGCAAAAGGCACTAGGGTGAAAAAGGCCAAGCTGGAATGGGGTTGGGGGGGTCCTGTATGTCCCCCGTGGCCACCTCCAAACATCATCGGGGACAAAAACTTTTCAAGTAAAAAGAGGTGCAAAAGGAGTCATCCACCCCCAGTTATTGAGAGAGTGCAGGGTCAAGCAGCCGGAGGACCCCCCCCACCAAGTGCAGGCTGCCAGTGACCAGGACATGAACAGCGGCTGCCTCCCGCAGCAGCACAGCTCCGCTGCTGGCAGCAGGGTGGGGGTGAGCCCCCGTGGCAGGGGGTGCTGCCAGATGGGGGTCCCGGCCTTGGGCAACCCACCGCAGTGCCTGGGCCAGGCAGGGGAAGACGAGGGCTGGGGAATTGAGGGGTCGTGGGGCTGGGGGGACCAGGAGCAGGGTCCCTCGAGCAGACGCTGGTTGCAGCAACCCCCCTGCCTGCAGGGGGGTCAAGAGCCAGGGGTCTGACCCTCCCTTCTCCTCCAGCAGCCGGGTCCATGTCCGCTGGTTCTCCAGGCAGCGGGTCAGGGCATTCTCCAGCGTCACATTGAAGTTTTGCTGGTCTGAGAAGGATAGAGATGGGGCTCAGGGATCAGAGGAGAGAGGGAGGGGTTAGGGACGATCCCAGCTCTCCAGCACTCACCTGCATTGTTGGCCACTGACACTTCTGTGAAGTTAGGGCAGAAGACAGCATAGTCAAAGTGGCAGGGCTGTGGGGAGAGTGAGGGTTGGTGCTGTGGGAGCCCTCAGAACCCACCCATGGGATTTCCACTGTGACCAGTCCCACATCAGTGGGGTTACAAGGGTTCAGGGAGGGGATGATTCGAGTCCCTCCTCTCACCTGTGGCTGCAAGACCCCTGGAGAGGGGACCCTGAGGTGGGATAGAACTAGGGACAGCAGTGTGGACAGACAGCACAAGCCACCAGCTCCACCTCATGACTCCTCACACCCACAGCAAAAGAGGTCTCAGGCAGAGAACCCAGGCATCCGAGCAGTGACACCCAACGTACTCCCCAAAACCTCACCAGCAGCAGCTTGAGCAGTGCCGCCGTGTCCCGGTCCCCCGTGGCGTTGAAGAGCAGCACACGCACCTCGGAGCCACTGTGGGGAGAAAGGGCAGGTGACCCATGCCCCATGAAGCCTCCCAGCACCACCACTACCACCGTGCTCCCCCACCATGTGCCCCCTTGTGTCCTTGCTTACTTATGGGGCTTGTCCTGGTTGAGGGCAGCTTGGCGGAACCAGCGGACGCAGGCCTGGATGCTGCTGGTGGTGTGGGCTCCGTCCAGGTACCACGTCACGGGGCCATGGGGCAGGACCTGAGTCCGGCCCAGCCACACTGTTTCCCGTAGGCCTGAATGGGGTACAGGGCATGGCTGGAACCCTCCCTCCAGCATCAGAAACCCTCACAAGGCAAGCAGCCAGGCTGTGCCCTCCAGCACAAGCAGCACTGGCCAGGGACCCTGTGTGATCCCCACTAAAGCCCTGTGACATGGCAGAGGGGTGGTTCCGGCACAGCTATACTGCACCTTGGATCATGGCATCAGAGGGCTGAAAAGTGGGTGCCAGTGGCACTGGTCTCCCCACCAGCTCAGTGCCTGGTGCCACCTCCATCAGCTCCGCGAGACCTGGGTGTGGACAGGCACTCTGCTGAGACCACAGTGGGATCCACCATCCCCATCCCTGTCCCCCTGCCTTACCCTGGCAGCCGCGGCGCTGCAGCCACGTCCGCGCCAGCTGCAAGGCCAGGGCAGCGTTGGAGCGCTGGTGGGCACCTGCCAGCCCCAGCTCCAATGGCTGGTGGTCTCCCTCGAAGGCATCCAGCTCCGGGCAGAGGTAGAGAGGACACTGCAGGAAGAGGCAGCTGAGCCCCCTGCCACAGAGTAACCCACAAGCAACCCTCTGCCACCCAACTCACCTTCAGCTCCTGCGCTCGGTCCCTCAGCACCTCCAATGGCCGCTCTGGCTGTGCCACAGTGAATGCTGGCACCCCGGGCTGCAAAGGACAGGGGTGCTCAGGACCACAGGGAGCACACCCTGAAAACACAAAAGCCAGGGCAAGGACCAGCTTTCCCTACCTTAAAAATGCCCCCCTTCTGCCAGGCGATCTTCTCCATGGTGTCCCCCAGAATGCTGGTGTGATCGATGCCCAGGGAGGAGACTCCACACACCACTGGTGCTCTAGGGACAGCATGGCAGTGTCCCTGCTGTCCCCCTGCTGCAAGGACACCAGGCCCTGGTTGCCCCAGGGGACAGGTTTGGCGCCACCAGCTCCTACCTGATGATGTTAGTGCAGTCGTAGGCACCACCAATGCCAACTTCCACCACTGCCAGGTCCACCTGGGGACATGGGGACACCAGATCCCATCACAGGGCCACCAGCCATGTGTCTCCATGGCTTCAGGGATGTGGGTGGGGCCAGGTCCCTGCCACCACCCCTCCAAACACGTGACTGAACATGCATCCCATGGATGGAAACCGTCCACTTGGCAGAGGTTACAGCCATGACAGACTGACCTATGCACATTCAGCTCTAAAAGAGGGCTGGACCACATGTTCCCCACCCTTTCTGAGGTCCCCCCAACTTGAAAACCCATCACAAACTGGAGGTCACCACCACCACCTACCTTCTCCTGCAGGAAGACATGGAAGGCCATGATGGTGAGGAAGCGGAAGTATGCTGGCATGCTGGCACGTGCTGGATCCTGACGGGCAGAGCAAGCGTAAGGGGATGGCATGAGCGTGTCCACAACCAGCAGTGGCACACATGGCCCTGGGAGGGGTCCCACAATCCCCACTGGCCCCACCTTGGTCTCCTCTAGGCGGTTGTAGACAAGCCAAAAGTATTTGTTGAAGAGCTCCTGGCTGATGGGCTGCCCATTGATGCGGATCCGTTCACGCACCTGCACCAGGTGAGGGGAGCTGGGGGGTGGGCAGAGCCATGGGGCATGTCAGGCACAGTGCCACCGGTCCCCCCAAACCCTCCTGGCTCCCCCTGCCCACCTGTAAAAGCCTGTCTTCAGCCCATAGCTGCGGAGGATGCACTCGGTGAAGGCACATGCTGAGCCCTGGGGAGATGGCAGCATTAAATACCCCCCAAATCCTCCTAGCACCACCTGCCTGAGACGCCAGCAGCCCCCCAAAACCCTCGTGGCGCCACCTGCCTGCCTCACCTTGCCCTTCGTCCCCGTGACGTGGATGATGTTCAGTCGATCCAGGTCCTCGACCTGCCAGAGGTCAACCACCCCATGAGACCCCTGTGGCAGCCAGTGCCGAGCGCAGCAGCACTGCTACTAGATGGGGGAGGAATGGGGATGGGGACATCCTCCCCTCACCTTCAGCCCACTCCTCTCCAAAAATTCCCGCATGGCTTCCAGCTGTGCCTGGGGGTCACCGCGCTCCCGCTTCACCTGCTCCAGGTAGCTGGCATTGGTCTGAAGAGTGTTGAGGGTCCGGATGGCATCCTGGAAAGACCCCCAGGAGTGGTTAGCATGGTGCCCACTACCATGGCCTCAGAGCTGTGCCTGCTGACAGGACCCTGGTGGCTAGTCGGCCTCATGCCCAATGTATTCTGACCCACCAAAGCAAACTTGGTTCCCTCGGCAGTGCCTGCCTCCACCCATGCCTGCAGCATCTCTGCCATGGCCCGGCAGGGATGTGCTGGCAGCACCAGAGCCTATCTCAGAGACACCACAGGGACAGACTACTTATCCACAGGAACAGCCCAGCCTCCCTCACTGGCTCTTGGCCTCATGGGGCGGGCATGGGGCAGCCCTGCCCCAGCAGGACAAGGCTGTGCAAACAGGCGGTGCTCCGGTGCCCGCACCCCCACCCCGCTGGGATTTAATCAGGAGCACAAACGAAGCGACAGAGCCGCACGTGCATGGAGCACACGGGACAGCCTGGCTGTGCTGCCACTGCCGCTGCCAGAGGGCACAGTGCCGCTGAGCTCAGGCTGCAGGCTTCACAGTAGCATTGCCGTGTGCAGCACTGGGGACCTGGAACGGGACAGTGCCATATCCCCAAGCGTGGGGACACCCAACCTCAGCAGACAGACCCCATCCCAGCAGACAGCAGCGTGGGCACCAGTGGGACTACCAGCTCCGGTGAGCACAGGCCAGGGGCTGGACAGCTCCCGTCTCCCAGGGTCTATGTGCACGGGGTCTGCTGTCGTCCCCACGACGCCTGGAAGCCACGTGGGCCGGGACACCCCACATCTGCCCAGGATGCGCCACAGTTGTCGGATCGGTTCCTGCTGCAGGCCATGGTCACCCCGGGGCAGCCACCGGGGAACAGAGGTTTGCGGCATGTCGGTCGGCCACCGGAAAGAAAGGCGATATGGAGACAGCGACTGGCACGGGCCGGGGCTGTGGGAGAGGGGCCGCCCCGCATGGTACCGGAGCATCCGCGCCATCCCGGCCCCGTGACCCGACACCGAGGTTCTGGGGATCACCGGTGCTGAGGAGCCCCGGGCTCCAGCGCGCAGCCCAGCTGGGTACAGCCTCCAGGTGCCCCGCCGCCGCGGCCCGGCCCCCCCCGCCCCGCCCCCCCCCCTCTTCCCCGCCGCAGTGCTCGGTGCAAGGTCCCGCTCCGTGCGCCGCCGTTACCTGATAGTCCATGGCGAGGGCGCGCGCCGGCCGCGTGCTGAACCGGCGCCCGGCAGCGGCCCGAAGGGCCCCGCGCAACGCGCGCAGACCCCACGCCACCATCCCGCCGCGCCGCGCGCTGCCGCCGGGCACTCGCGCGCCTGCCGCCGGAGGCGGGACCGCCCCGCCCCCTCGGCGTGCCGCCATCTTTGGGACGGGCAGCGCGTCGCCACGTTGGAGGAGGTGACATCTTGGCGAGGGGCGGTGAAGGGGGGGGGCGGCCGGGCGGAGACCCTTCGTCCTCCTGCTGAGCCGCCTCCGCGGCGTAGCACTCGGCCCACGCTGGCTTGAGGTTCCTCAGGAGTCATCTCTGCAGCACCGGCCTGACACGGGGACTGCTCTGGGTTCCTTCTCGGACCCGGACCCCGCATCGTCCTCAGCCCACCGGTGCCAGCGGAGCAGCCGGGCCGCCCCCAACGGCCTCCTTCCTATGCTCATGCTACTGCTGCTGTGTTCATGCAGAATCGCAGTGACCCTCCCTTCCGTTAACGGCGCAGAGGCAGGCAGAGCTACAAACACCCCGGAGGAGAGTTAACAATCTCTGAACCTAAACGTGCCGTCGGGAACGCCGGAGGTGCTGTTTTACAGCACTGCAGCTGCTTTGTCCGTTCAGCTGGTCTGTCCGTTGCAGTGACACAAGGTTAAATCCAGCTGTTTGGAAACAGGATGGTGTTTATTCACCAGCAAAAGTCATCTGGTGTATGGATTGCAACCAACTCCATTTTTTCCAAAGAAATCAAGTGTCCTCAACCCCAACCAGATGCTGTTTCAGAGCCCCACACAAAGATTTACCTTGTACAAATCCTCACTTTTTTCTCCCAAGAACGACTCGTCACCGCTTCCTCTCTCAAGACCTCATGCTACTGGTGTAGCGTTTGCTGTTAACTGAGTTAACGGGCAACCTATCGAATGCCAAAGGTTATCATTCGCTGCATGATTTACACATTCTTTCTAGGAAAGGCTTAGAATCCATGGGGCTCATTGAGATATCCCATGGCAGCTGACAGCCATGGATGGTGTTCAGCAAGTGGCTCCACTGTGGCAGGCTGTGATGGAGCACTCTGAATGGGTCAACCCCACAAGCTCTGGCTGGCACTGCTGGCTGTGAAGGGGCATTGGCTCTGTACAGGTTGGCCTCACAAGCTCTAGCACTGCAGGCTGGAAAGGACCATTTGCTCTGTATGGTCCCACAGGCTCTGGCATTGGAGGCTGGGAAGGACCATTGGCTCTGTATGGTCCCACAGGCTCTGGCACTGCAGGCTGGGAAGGAGCACTCACTCTGTATGAGTCAGCCCCACAAGCTCTGGCATTGCAGGCTGGGAAGGAGCACTTGCTCTGTACGAGTCAGCCCTGCAAGCTCTGGCAGGTGTGCACACCATCACAATGCATTGGGCTGTTGGCTGTACCCAGGGAAGGCAGTGGCCTTCTGTTCAAGACTTCCTTCAAAGTCTTCTGTTCTGTGGTTAAGACTCACACAAAGACCTCCAGGGCAGAGGAGTGGAAACATGAGGATTTAAAGAATCACCCTGCTCCCAGCAGTGTTCCCAGCACTACCACACCATTGTAAAATCCCTGCAGACAGCGGATGGCAGGTCTCACCCCACTCACAACTCCCTTCCCCACCCAACTCCTGATGCAGCTGGCACTGTGGGGAAGGCACGCAGCAGGCTTGGGTGTGTTCAACAAGACTCCTAATTGTGGTTTGCAGAGAAGAAAGCATGGATGCCATGTGCTGTTGCATGGTTTAGTTACTGAGATTTCTTTCTTTGAGGTCCCTCTCTGGTGGCACCCAGCTTGAGATGACCCTGCTGCTGTTCATTCTATTAAAGTATTTATTTTTATGAGGAAACCTACAGTAAAGAGAGTTTAATACACCTCCCCAGTCACGCAGCTGGTGGAAGCTGAGCTGCCACACGATGAGACAGAAGAACTCTGTTAAACCCAACAGGCATTCCACCTTGAAGAAACACCCATCTCAGATGGAAAGACCCACTGGAGAAGCCCTTGCTCAAAACACCCTGTCAAAGAACTCAGCTGACAGCATCCTGTCTGCTCAAAACCAAGGACATGACTTGGCCGTCCCAAAGGAGGTCTTGCATGGCCAAATTTACCCTTGTCTCTGTAGCAGTAAGGTGAGACCTGTGCTTACACAGAGCAGCAAGGAAAGCATAGTGTCCCACTGTACACCGGCTCCCAGGAGGCAAATAGCATTTGCAAGAGCTTCCCCAGCCTCCCTGCCACCAGCTGGCACTCTCCAGTGCCAGGAATGTGCAGCAGCCAGTGCACAGGGCAGGGAAGAGGCCCAGGGGTGCCCAGTCCCAGTCTCAGACCCTGCCCACACCACTGCTTCACACCTCTCCCATGCGTCACACCTTGCCCACACTCTTGCCCTTGCCTCTGGTGTGATGGATCTGCAGAGCTGGCTCACGAGGGCAAGCTGGTGCTGCTCTGTGATCCCCTGCATGAAGGGGCTGTGGGTCCACATCTCTACCATGATGCAGCCTGTGCTCCCGAGGTCAATGGGGGGACCATAGTTCTGATCCCCCAAAGAGAGATGTTGTGTTAGTCACCCAGGGGAACAAGAAGGGCAGTGAAGTTTTATCTGGGGCAACAAGAGGGGCAGAGAAGTGGGCAGACCCCATCGGGTCCTACTGAGCAGCAGCTCTGGTGCCCGATACCGTAGCATCACCACCTGGTTGGTGTAGCAGTTCAGCTGGCTGTTCCTAGCCTGGCTGAAAGGTCAAGCCAGCCCAAAGTCTGTGAGCTTCAGGACTCCATTCTGTGTGATCAGGACATTTGCAGGTTTTGGGTCTTGATGCAAGATCTGTACAAGGACAGACATTGAAAGGTTAGGCTGCATTGGGTTTGGCTGAGATGGAGTTGGTTCTTCCTGTAGCATCTTTTGTAGTGCTGTGTTTTGCAGTGGTAGCTGGGAGGGTGCTGCTAACACACCAGTGTTTTGGCTACTGCTGTGCACTGCTCACACAGAACCAAGGCTGTGCTTTTCCAACATTCCTCCAGAAACAGTAGGCTGAGGGGTGGGCAAGATCTTGGGAGGGGACACGGCTGAACCAGCTGACCCAAACTGACCAAAAGGGTATTCCATACCACAGGACATCAGCTCAGATATGAAAGATAAAAGAAAGAAGGAAGTGTGTGGGGGGCATTTGTTAATGGCATTTGTCCTCTGGAGCAACCACTATGCATATTGGAGCCCTGCTTCCCAGGAAGTCGTTGGACATTGTCTGCTAATGGAAGTGGAAAAAAAGTACTTTTGTTTGCTCTTGTCTCTGCTCACAGCCTTTGCTTTCACTTTTGCCCTATTAAATTGCTTCTATCTTGATGCATGGGACTGCTGTTACATTTTTCCCTCTCCTCTGTCCATCTAAGAAGGGGAATGATAGGCCAGCTTTGGTGGGCATTTGGCCCCCAGCCAGGGCCAAACCACCACACAGGCCATTTAAAACTCCAATGGCAAGTTAAAGTCAGTAAGAGGAAACCTCAAATGAAGCAATCTATTTTACTCTTGTTCCTAGAGCAGACAGGAAAACATTATTAAAAAGAAGGGCTGATTTTCATCAGATGTAATCAGCAAAACCTGCTGATCAACGATTCCAACCAGAGAAGGAGGGCTAAGCCCCACAGAAACACACCACTCTCCTCTGCCAGCCAGGAGGGTGCTGCTAGATGAGGTCCTGACTGTGCCTTTACAAGGTAAAAAGGGAGAAGCCTCAAGTTTGAGAAGAGCAAATGCAACATTTCTACTTTACTGGAACTTGAGGTCAAGGTAGATTTGCATGAAAACTTTAATTCAAACCAAACACGAACAAAACTCACACACCTACAAAAATATTTACCTTGGGTATCCCAGACACACCATCACAACTGGTTTAATCAAACAAAGAGTTAAGAATTAACTTGATGATGTTTCTACTCCTACCTGTTCAGCCAATAATCTTTAAATAGCAGAGTACTGGAGTAACTTCCAGTTTCTGGTACTAGGCCAGAGATTTCTACCAGTTTGTGACTGGACATTTTAAAAAACATTATCATGGGATTCCTGCTACTTTCATTTTTTTGTTTAACTGAAATTCAGTTGTTTAACTTCTTTCAGGGAAGAAATTGTTCCTCATGTCCAACCTAAATCTCCCCTGATGCAACTTCAGGCCATTTCCTCTTGTCCTATTGCTTGTAACTAGGCAGAAGAGATCAACTCCCACCTGGCTATAACCTCCTTTCAAGGAGTTGTAGAGAGCGAGGTTTCCCCTCAACCAACTTTTCTCTAGCTTAAACAAACGCAGTTCCCTCAGCCACTCCTCTACCACTTGTGCTCTAGACTGTTCACCAGCTTTGCTGCCTTTCTTTGGACATACTCTAGCACCTCAATGTCTTTTGCGGAGTGAGGGGCCCAAAACCAAACCCAGTATTCAAGGTGCAGTACTCATCAGTGCTGAGTACTGAGGGACAATCACTTCTCTACTCCTGCTGGGCTATACTATTGCTGATCCTTCCTGAGAGTCTTTGAGGACACAGTACAACAAATAACTTCTCCAAACACCCAGAAAGCAAATGTCTTGGTGCACTAATTTCCCAGTCTGCTGAGAGTTTGGCAACTAAGCTTCACAGTTTGATTTCCTCCTTTTCTCAGCTTTAAGAGGCAGAGTGGCACAATTAAGAGTCTAGAGTTGCTGCTCTGTTCACGAGCTGCTTGGTCTGTGAAGAGGAATTACAAGTCCAGCAATATGCAGGTTTTCACAGCCTCGAACCATTTGGAAAGCAATGGGAGAATTTTAATGCCTTTCATCTAAGCAAAACACTTTTGTTTGTGCATTCCAAGGGCTGTGTAAATATTTACAGAATGAGAACACAATCATGGCAAGGACTGCTATGGAGAACAGGAAAGTGATCACTGAGTGCCAGAGTGTATCAGTTACCACTGGATTCTTCAGCCAGCGTGTGGAGCCACTCACTCGGCTGTGTTTGACTCAGAGAGTCAAAAAAAAAGCTTTTACTCCGACTGCACTTCAGGAAACTTCCTGAATGTATATGTACTGAGGATCCAGATAGACATAACCATAAAAACCCCAATCAAGTAGTACTTTGCTGAGAGCTGTCCCTTACCTTATCCTGTTCCACATCCACCCAACATGGGGAAAGTACTGAATTTTTAGAACTGGTGTGCATAAGGGGCTCTGTAGTCCACCCTGGAAAACATAGCAGATCAGCATGGAGCTCGTGTAGGATTTGCCTATTCCAGTTGAGCCATCATGGAAGGACATCACAAGGGGTTTCTCCTGGTTCTCCAGGAAATCCCTCCTTCCCTTCATCGCCTCACCAGGGGTTGCCCCACCAGATTCGTGACCAAGTCACACTCTAGATCTAAAGTCAAGTCAAATCAAGACTTGGGAAATGCAGGTTGACATAGCTCTTGCTTCACTCTACGGCTGTCCGACCTCTGAGTGCCAGGACACCTTTGCCTGCCAAGCCCCCTTTGCCTGCTGCCGTCCTGGCCTCAGTGTGTCCCGGACTCCCAGGACTCAGCGTCCCCCCCCACCTCAGAGCCGCGCTCTCTCCCACACCCCGGCCCGCTGTCCCCATGGGCCGCGTAGGTCGGGCCCGAAGCCGCACCCGCAGTAAGCCTAGAAGCCTCACCGCCCACAAGTCCTAGCGGCGGCGGTGCGGGCGGCAGCCGTCAGCAGCAGCAGCGACAGCACCGGGGCCAGCGCCGCCGATCCGGGGCCATGGCGGCCGCTCGCTCCGGCACGGCCCCGCACTACAGCTCCCGGTGTACCCCGCACCTCCCCAGCTTCTGCTCCGTTTATGCTCTGCACCGAGTGCAGCAGCTCTAGTTCTTGCTCCATAGCCAACGCTGGCACGTAACTTCCACAGCACCCTGTGTTTGCAGTCAGATCTCCAGACCGGTCAGAAAGCTGTGTTCGGCTCCAGCCTCTCGGAGTTCCAGCCGCTGGTGGGACTCAGCTGATGGGGAACTGACCCTAGCCAGGGCAATGCCAGCAGCAGGCCTTGGCTTCCCGCTCCTGAGCTGCCGAACAGACAACGCTGCGCCCTCTCCGCCGCCGGCGCCTTGGACCCGCGGGCTCTAGGACCCGGCGAGCGGTGCGGGCCGGGGCTCCGCGGCCTGCGCTCTGTTCTGCTGCCGGCGGCCCCGGTGCCGCTGCGCTGCAGCCGAGGGGGCGAGGGCGGGAGAGTCGCGGCGCAGCCCCGGCCGCCTGGTCCGCGTCAGCAGGGAAGCGCCCGAGGCGACAGGAGCGTGGGGGCGCCGCGGCGGGAGGCGTCTCGATGCCCTTCTCAGGTGCGCCGGGAAGCTTCACCGCCAGCTGCTGCTGGTGCCCGGCGCCTCTGAGAGCCCTCTGGTAACTAACCGGCTCGGGAGCGTCCGAGAGAAGCGGGCGCTCGGCCGGCGGTGTGGCCGCTTGGAACCACCGCGGCTCCGAGAGCGCGGGCGGCGGGCGGGCCGCGGGCGTGGTGGTGCCGGGCGGCCCCTCGGTTGGGCTGCCTGAGGGGACAGTGAGGCCGGTTGGTGCCGAAGCCGCCGGCCTGAGAGGGGCGGATGAGGGGTATGTTCTCCTCATCCTTTCGCAGTGGCCTGCCCCACCTGATGGTGATCCTGAACCATGAGAAAACGCCTTCAGAGATCGGTCTTAAATAAACCAACAAACAGAAAGTCTCTGAAGAACTCTTAAGTTACCTCCGAATGAGGTCCGGGTCAACCTCCAACCCTTGATAAGGCCACATTTTCTTTCGTTGACGTCTGTGTTCTATATGTATTCCATTGCACTTCTGTCTGTGTGTGTCTGTACGGATAGGCTTGGGCAGGTATTCTCAGCAGCATTAAGGTCTTGCCCATGGGAAAAGAAAGTCTTGTCCTTTGACTGAAGAACTCAAACCTGTACTAAGAACTGTTCAGATTAATTGTGCCATTGGGAAATTGAGAGTTTTTAAAAAAGCAAGGTGTTCTGTTGCTTTCTTAAACCCAATATCTTTTATTTGCTTGGTCCACTGCTTTGTTGCAGCATTTAAAACATTTTTCTTACTAGGAATAATTGTTTTTATGGAAGTGGCTGGCTCAGCCAATTACCTGTAAAAATAGCTAGAGTTCAGTCAGTTCTATGGAGTTTCCAGGGCATTTAGGAAGATGATTAGCTCTAGCTATGTAATACACTTTTTTTTTTCCCTCCCAGAAGAAACACAGTTTGATGGTGGTTTATTTTTTCCATAAGTTACATATTTTGTGCATTACTCTTCTTAAAAATATTCACTGACATTTAATCCCTGTGTTGGAGTTGCTTGTGGTTGTTGTTGGGTTTTCCCTAACAGATGGCATTCAGGTTTGGACTTTATTTGCTTTGGATTTAATTTGGATATTTTCCCCTCTTTACATCAGCTGTGTCATTGCAAGAATTATTTCCTCATTTCTAGGAAGCCAAAACTGTCATTTCTATACCAAATTCTCTACTGCACACTGAGATTTTGTCTGTTTAGTGTCAAATGTGCTGGCAACGCTTCAGAGAACCTTGTTGTGGTGCTTCTAGTTTTGCTTCTAAGTAAAACTTCTGTTGTAGTATTTTGTGTGTGCACAAACTGTGATGGTTACCTTGTCCTCAGTATTCCTACAAAACTGTCTAGATGTGTCTTGAATTCCATCACTTTTCACCCGGTGGGCAAGTCACCTTGGGAGCTGAGCCACTATTTTAGTTGAATGGTGTGAATGGAATTCTGTTGTGGCATCTTGGCTCAAGGGCAACGTCCCACAGTAAATCTGAGCTATCTGCTTGTCTGTTTTGGGTCTGACCAGTTTGTGCTACTTGCAGGCATGCTGTATAGTTGTACTTTCCACAGAAAACTTTCTGCAAATGGCTGAAATTTATGTTACACTTTTACAATCCATTACATGATCAATGCACAGCAGGGTAATCAGAAGCAGCTGAGGGTCTGCTCCTACAGAGTCCCTTGCTTTGCTAGTATTGTAGGTTTTTCTGGAAATCACTTTCACTAAGCATAAACTATTTTCCTACTTCCTCTGCGCTGATCATTGTAAATGTTATGGTTTTTCCATTCATAAAGCAAATATATGTATGTGTCAAGTTTAAGAGCTTACCTGAAGAACTTTGTCTCTTATTCTATAGGGTTGTTTTCAGGCAGGCTGTACTTTAGCCTTGTGAAAGCCTTTAAAGATGATGAGTGTGCTACACTGAGTGTAGAATCTCAAATTTGCCCAGGCAGTGGCCAGCTCATGCCAGTTAAGGTCTGCATAGGTCCATTGAATGCATAGTGTGAAGGGCAGAGTTTGAAAGTAGTAATGGCAAAGGAAGTTTGGCTGTGCACTAGAAATGTTTATGCCTGGACAAAACCAATGACATAAGAGAAAACGTGGTCTTAGAGCCATCTTCCTCTAGTCCTATATTTGTCCAGGGTTTTCTTTTGCAAAGATTTAAAAAAAACCCCACGCTTCAAACTTGTATTTTGGTGGCTTGGTCTGCTATTGAGAACTTTCCTTTTAGGCTTGTCTTTTTTTTTTTTTAAGCTATCTAGTGAAAAAGATGAGTGGTTTTGATTTCATTTAATAAAAGGAAATCGAACATATCTTCTTCTTTTGGATCAGTGTATGCTGTGTAAGTACTTTGTCTGGTGTACTTCAGAAGGATGTGAGAGAGACATCACCAGTGGAGAGTCACAAAATGGTTTTGCTATAAACGGAATGTTCATCCTTGTAAAGTGTCAGTAAAACTGAGTTTGTGGTCTTTTGGGAAAGTTGAGGAGATAAAATGGATTGATAGAGTTATTTTGAAATCTTAATTGTAGTGTTACTTGTCAAGCTGAAATAGACCAGCTGTATTCCTGTCTGAGAGTTTGCAGTCGTTTCCAAAGTATATTCCTTGTCTGCAGGGTGCTGAGGATCTCATCTGTCCTTAAGTTTGTTGGGAAGTAAGCTTGTTTTGTAATGCCTTGACAAATAGACCCATGCTGTTATGGAGGTGGAACCAGATTAAGGGAGATGTAATTCTAAAAATTAAACAAAGCAAGCAGTTTGTTTTGATGAACCCTCAGTTTTAGTACCATTCTGTATCTTCTAATGAATAAGTTCTTTTTCTTAATACTCCCATAATTCTGTTTCCCAGACTTTCTTCTTTGTAATTTATAGGCTGTGGACTTCTTTGTTGGTCCATTTCTTTAAATATTCTCTCTCTGTTTCTCAATACATGAACTCATGACATCCTTTTTTATGTATTTGGGCTTTTCTTTCTTTCTTTCTTTTTCTTTTTTTGGGAAGTATGGAACTTGACATAGAATCATCAGTAATTGCAAGTAAATCTAAGGCAGTTCTACTGTTTGTGTCTCTGCCAGCCTCTTACTGCAGAGACATCCTGCAACAAGATACTAGAAACATCCATCGTTGCTAAAAGCTGCCAAGAGGAATCCCAGATTTTAGCTCCACAGCATCCAAGCCAATGCATTTGCAGCATACTTCTTTAGATACTCTATTTTCCTGATTCGCTGCTGCCTTTCTCATTTTTATCCTTGTGTGCTTGTTGTCTGAAAAAAACACAAAGAGAATTCTGACAGCATGTTGCAAGAGAGGCAACCCTTTATGTAAAGAATGTTATTGCAGTGCTGACATTCTAGCATATTACCTAAATGCTTTTGATTTTTTTTTTTAAACATTTAAACCCACCCTCAAACTTCAAATCTCAGTTGTTGTGGCTCTTTTTCATGTGGAGGCTCTGTGCTTGGATTTCACCCTGGCTGGGACCCTGTTAGACTTCAGTAGAGCATAAGACTGGCCCAGAATTTTTTTAGGCTTTCCATTTCAGTAGGGATACTTGGAAAGAACTTGGCTGAGAAAAAGCTGTTGTTGCAGTTGCTGACATTTATGCAGAAGCATGGTGTGTTTCTTTGCTGTTGGAAGGGTGGTTGTGCTTTGAAAGTTGGTATTCTTCAGAATGACAGAGGGGCACCACAGAGCAAATACTTAGATGCGAGCAAGTGCATGTATTAACTCTGGTCCTACTTAGTGCACAGGAGGGAAGAGGAATGGGGTAAGTGAGAACTGCATTGAAGTGGAAGTGAAATACTTTAAGTGGAGGTTCTTTCTGTTTCAGTATTTCCATGGAAGCAGGTTCTTCTGAAGGAAGAGAAAGGAAACCTCATTTTTCACAATCTTGCAAAGCAATCCAGATACTTAGAAAGAAGGGAAGTTGTGGCTGAGTGCAAAATCCTGAGTGGGGGTTATTGTTGGAATATCCTTCAATAAAGATTTGTCTTTCTTTAGTATAGAAGTTCCTTTTAAGTTACTTTACTGAGTATTCATGCTTCTCTTCCATAGGGTATGGCTTGATATATAAGCAGCCAGCTTTGAGTTTACAGTGTTAGTAGTTGAAATGTACTTTCACAAGGCACATAGTTGGATTTCTGTTTGGACATATAAGTTGTGATGCGATGAGCTCTATACAGGTAGTCTACAGACAAAGAAGATATACTTTACATATAGACAAGATATACTTGTATTATTTTACCAGGCTAAAATAAATTATTTCTTTTGATTTCCAAACCTGGAAGATCTTTTCCATGCATGGGAGGCAATCCTTCAGAACCACAAACAGTATTTAGTAATAGTTAATTAGCACAAAGCATTGTTTGCAGTAATTAACCAGTTGTCTTCTGGGAATTTCTTTCCTGCTTTAGATATAATTTTTAAAAACAAATGTGTAGTTGCCAAGGTGCAGATTCCTATCTCCTGTCAGCTTTGAGGATTTGTCAGGAGACAGGCTGAGAGGATTGGCCCATGTCCATACATTTAATATTGAGTAAAAGCACAATAAAAACATTAGTCAAGGGAGATTATTCCAAAAATTGTTAAATGTTTGTATTTAAATTTGATGGCATTGTGTCTAGCTGGAATAATGATGAAATGCTACAGTCAGCTGTCTGAGGAAAAGGGCAGTGTGCAGGAGAAAATACTCCAAGAATGCTCTATGTATGGAATTCTCACTGTTTTTGCACCAGGGGCCATCAGCTGCATGTGGACAGAGATAAACTTCTCTACCATAACAGCCAGTTTTTGGTGGGGGGCTGGGTATATGGGTACTGTTTTTTGCTGTGGATCTGAGGTGCTGTCTGCCAAACAGAGCAGCTGTGGGACATGTATCTTGTAGGTGGTACTACAAGAGAATGTGAGGTTCATAATTATATTATGCTAGGCTCCAAATGTGTTTTATCACCTTATTCATGCTTCTACTGTGCTCAGATCACCCTATCATTAAACTCACAAGCCAACTATATCCTGTTAATTCCCTGGTTAACCAGAGAATCTATTCCTACCATTTTTGAAAGACTTTTTTTTTCCCCTTCTTTTTAATCTCAAGTTATCAAGCAGCTGATAGGGTGACTCATCAAACACAATGGCAGAATTGACAGCAAAGGGTGATGCTGTGACATAAAAGGAAGAGAAGTAACTGGTGGAGGGTGCAGACTCACTTAGGCAGAATTGCTGCCAGAGGCTCCATTGTGGAGCTATCCCCAGGTATCAAGATGTTGGAAACCTCACTTATATAAGATCCAAATGGGTCTTAACTCTAATAAGCTTTAGCATTCAGTGTTGCCTGAATTGGTTAAGGCAAGGTTAATGCTTGACAGAATTGCTCAGCAGTACATCACCAGCTTGAGTCCAGCCTGGGTCAACATTAATTAAAAGTTGCTCTTTAGTGGCCTCTATGGCATAATAGGTGTCCTTTGCCCCTTATGTCACTCTGCATTTACCAGTGGCTGACAGAATAAGTAGAGAGACTCAAAATTATCTGAATTCTGGAAACTGAAATTTCTTTGAACACTAGGGAAGTTTTAAATTAATTCAAACCTCAAAGAAGAGCTTTAGTATATTCCTTGAAGTTATTAGCTTGTAATAACTGTTGTAAAGGAAGATAAGAATATAGCCACAATTGCATCATGTAGTAACTCATTACAGCTTTAATCACAACAGTTGATTGCAGCATTGGTTTCAGCTTCTACTGAAAGCTTCTAAAGTCCTCACACAGTCAAAATACTATCAGTCATTTTGCTGCTTTGTCGTGCTTTGAGTCCCAGTGCAGGGCTTCCAACCCCACTTCAGGGTTTACGTCACACACCAACCACAGACTGTTTGTACGTCCTGAAAAGGTAGAGACCAATAGCCTGTGTCTGTGTAAAGGGAGAAAACAGAGGGAAGAGTTTCATCCACTGGAAAGCACTGCTGTTTCGTGTGTAGTTACACTTGTGAAGTTGTGTAAGCAGAGATTCAGTTGTGGTGAAGTGGCTGATGCTGGCTTGTGGGGCAAAGACTCTACCCCTGTGCTGACTGTTGAAGTCATGCTGGGCAGAGCTGCCATTCTCTCCCTGGTAGGCTTTCACTGTGATGACCAGTTGTGATTGAATCAGTGGTGCCCAGTGATAGGACAGGGAGCAATGGGCACAAACCAGGACACAGGAGGTTCCACCTAAACTTATTTCCTATGAAGGTGCCAGAATGCTGGAACAGGCTGCCCAACAAGGCTGTGGAGTCTCCTGTGGAGAGATTCCAAACCCACCTGGGCTACCCATCCTGGGAAACCTGCTTTGGGTGAGCCTGCTTTAGGCAGGGGGATGGACTAGATCTTCAGAGGTCCCTTACAACCCCCATCATGCTGGAATTCTGTGACCATGGCAAGGACTCTCAGTCTGTGAGATGACTGCACTGCTAAATATTCTGAGCTGTAGGTGCACAGGTTGACATTCATGTTATGTACCCTTACTGATGCAGCAGCTGTACTGCTCAGCCTGACTCTTAGCATGCAGCAGAGCCCACGGGTGGATGGCAAGCTGGCGAGGGGGTTTGCTCCTGCTACATAGAACCATAGAATTGTTTCAGTTGGAAAATACCTTTAAGATCATAAAGTGCAGCCATTAGCTAACTACCAAGTCTGCTGCTGAACCATGTCTCTCAGCATCACATCTCTGTCTCTTTTTAGGACAGCCCCCAGGATGGGGATTCAACGCCTCCCTGGGGAGCCTGCTTCAGTCCTTGAGAACCCTTTCAGTGAAGTTTCTTCTAATGTCCAACCTAAACCTCCCGTGGTGCAACTTGAGGCCATTTCCTCTCGTTCCATCACTTGTTTCTAGGGAGAAAAGACCCACTTCGCTACGACCTCCTTTCAGCCCCCTGCTCCGAGATAATGACTCCTCAAGAGCCGGCTGCCCTCATGCCCGCCCGTACCAAGCCGGCGTTCGGTCGGGGCGCTGCCGCGGCTCCGGACCCCCAGAGCGGGGCTGGCTACCGGCCCCTTGCAACGCAGGGTCTCGGGCCGCGTTCGCGGCCCTGGCGGAGCTCCGCTGCCAGCGGCGGAGGACGGGCCCCTCGCTCGCCGACGGAACTACAGCTCCCGGCGGGCCCTGGCGGCGGCCGGCGCGGCGCCTGAGTGGCTCGCGGGCCGGGCGGCCGTGCGCCGGGGCAGCGGGATGTGTGCGCGGAGCTCCCGCCGCCTCTCCCGCGCGGGACGGAGCCGCCAGAGCCACGTTGGAGGGGCGAGGCCTCCGGCCGGCCGGCTGCATGGAGCTGAGCAGCGCAGAGGTGGCCTCCACCCGGTTCCTCGGCTTCACTCAGCGGTACTGGGGCTGGGGAGGCGGGGGGCCGAGCTCGGGCGGGGCGCGGTGCGATGCGGGCCCGGGCTGTGGATGGCGGAGAGGCGGTTGCTGTGCTTTCACCGGCCGGGGGGCTGGAGGGGCGGCCGGGCCGGAGGCACCGGTGCGGAGGGGTGGCTGGCCTTCGGGCAGTGGGGCGGCTCGGCAGTCCCGGGGCTGCTGCCGCCTCTCTCGGCTGCAGGTGGCGCGGGCGGAGTCAGGCGAGCGTTTCCAGAGCCGCTTTCGCGGCTCGGTCAGGCAGGTACCGCGGGGCTGCAATTGCGATTACCGATCGCTGAACGCCTGTAACCGCGCCTGCTTCCGCAGTGGAAGCGGATTAACTGGTAGAAGTACAGCTCCGGGCGGCGTGCGGGCTGTGCGGGATCACACAGGTGCAATCTGCAAACTCACCCTCTTCGGCCGCTGCCCCCTGCTCCCAGTAAGGTGCTTTTCAGCGCCTAGGAACGAAGAGCATCCTACAGATAAGATACATGCCTGGGTTAGATTAGCAAATACGTTTAAAGTTGCTTTGTTCGATTTGCAGGGCTGTTAAAGTTTACAGGAGCTCCTGCTGAACAGGAGGGAGCTGGGCTGCTCCCCTCATCCTCATGACTGCACGTTGGTACCTCAGCACCTCCCAAACTGATGGGAGAGTGAGGTGGGGTGGGCTGTATCCTGGGAGCTCTGCAATGTGCAGAGGCTGGATTTTCTCATGTGAGCAAGGGCTCATCTGTACTAAAACAGTTTGCAGTATAAGAAAATTTTAAATTATGAAGCCAGACTGATCTGAGCTTTGTGAACTCACACAAGTATTTCTGTGCTGGCCCTTAATAGGATGAAACCTGTTTTTAAATGGGCATAACTGAAGCAACAGTGTCTTTTCTGGTGTAGATCACATTGGGACTGAGGAAGGATATAAACCAATGAAGAAAATTAATAAGAAAAGCTAATATTTTATATATTTTATTTTTTTTTTTAATTAGGTGATGTGATATGTCAGAGAGTTGATGAGTACAAATCTTGGTGGTAACCAAGATTGGAGAGCCAAAGGGGCTGGAATTCCTTGGGGAATATGAGCACTTATGGAAGCAGTGTGATAATGTGAATCTTACCTATGCACAGATTGAGGCTACGATGATTAACTTTCAGGAGGTTGTCTGTGCAGCACATCCGTTGGTGTGAGATTCTGCTTTATGTGCTTGATACAAAGCAGATGACAATTATGATACAAAGTTGAAGCATGATATGAAGTAGTTAAGTTGAGAAGAAGCAGAGATTAGCTATCTGGTATGATTCTGATTGTTAAAAGGACTGCTAGTCTGTTTGGAAGTTGGATATGGTTTGTGGTGAGACAATATATTTCCTTAAATTACTGGAATGTAGTTTGTAGAGAGGACAGGAGCATAAAGTTTTCAGGTGCACAAAGTGGTCTTTTTGCTTTTTCTGTGGTTTCCATCTATATTATGTAGTTTGTGCAAACAGTATTTCTCCCATTAAAATCTCTTGTTCCTGGTGTTTTCTTCATCATTTGATGAATACACCTTGTCTCGCTGCATCTGTGAGTCTTTGTACCCTTAGCAGGGATAGATCTTGGATCTTTGTGCTGGATTGGAGTTCTGTGGGTACAACTTAAAAAGCATGCATGAATATCAGCTCTTTCTTTTTCACCTATGTCTGTGACTGTGGGACTGCATTAACTCTTCTCAAGCCCCAATGAGCAGTGGTGGGAAGCATCTGCAGGTTTCCTTGCAAAATATGACAGTGCTGTCTCCTTGGTATTTTATGTATGCTGCTGTTGGCTACTGTCTGTGTGCTTATCATTGTGTCCGTCATGCAATGACAGACTGTGAAACAGCCCCTGCTCCCTGTCATTCTGTGGCCAGCAAAGCTGGTATAATGTGCAATGTTTGAGTACGTTGGGAGTGCCTCCTAAAGGCACCTATTTTATGGCTTGTCATTATTGGAAGTACTGAAAAATACATGCTGTGATAGAGCAAGAGGGGTTTTTTTTAGAATCTGGCATAGGGGATATATTCATGTGATAGAGCATACAGTTCTGTAGACATCACACCAATTTGTGGATCTTTCAACAGCCTCTTTCTCTTGGACATCAGGGAGTCTTTATGGTGAACCTTTCTTTGGGCTAATGGACCTCAAAACTTTGCTAGAAGCAATGTTGAGTACACCTTGCAGAGCATGCAGAACAAGCATCTTTTCTGTGCTGTCAAAAGAGATTTGTATGCTAGAACCCAAACTTAACTCTGCACCTCCACTGTCTTGCTTTGTTGTGATTCTTTGGTTGGGAAATGGCACAGTAGTAGTCATTGTTGGCATGCATCTTAATGATCTTATACTGTTCTGATCTTAATTAAGATTGTCTGGTCTGATCTTAATTCTGCCACCATGCTATTTTCACTTTACCTGGGCTGACAGGCATATACCATAATACACATTTTGCCTTTTTGTATTTCTAAATTAGTGGATTTCATGTCATGTTCTCCTTTAACTCAACCACCTGTATTTTGTTGCACCAGTGCATTCATTTGTTGGTTACCTGCATCTGTTTCTTAGTTAGACAGTGTTTGGGTTTGAACAGTGTTTTCAAATTTTTAAAGCTTTTTGTTAGCTCACAACTTTGTTATCTCTGCAGCATTAATATGCTCAGATCTCAGAATACATTTCTTGGTAGAGTCTGACTTTCACTCAGCTGAATAGCACCAAATTAAGGTATAAAACTTAAGTTTGTGTGGGTACAGATAGTTCTAAAATGCCTTCCTAACTCCCTGGCTTATCTTCAAGGTAATTCACGAGGTGGTATTTTCCTCTGGCTTCATGCATTTTAGGGCTACCTTTGCAATAAGACAGAAAGTACTTCACTTTGTAAACCTCAGCTTGCTTTTCCTTTTGTTTTGTGGAGCTACCACATGACTGATAAAAGTCTCTCAAACTGATCCAGGCAGAGATGGTTCCATTCAGATCACAGTGTGCCAGATGCTCTTTCTAATTTGTATTGTGTTTGGAGCTCTCCTGATGTCAGACACACAAAACAGTGACTTGGCTTTCCCAAGACTTGAAAAGACTTCTTGAAAAGATTTCTTGTGACTGTGGTTGGGTTTATTTATTTAGTTAGTTATTTTTACCCACTCCTTGAATTGTCATCTTGCAGACATTTCTTCATTTGAACAAAGACTGAATTTCAGAGCTCAGTCACAGCGAAAAGCTGTCCTGTCTGCTGTTCCCATAAGATTCTATCACCAGGACTGACGATGACAAGTGTTCATTGATCAGAATTGCTTTGACGGTGGTTTCTAAGGCAACTAACACACCTAGCCACAGAAGTGAATTTTGTAGAACTAAAGCAGCACTCAAAATGCTGGTGCTGCCAGGATTACCTGATTTCTTCGTAAAAGTAAAAAATTAGAAAACGCACAATGCCTTAAAATATATTGAAAATGGGGCATTCTGTTCCTTCTGTGAAACATCTGCCAAATTTCTTGTCTCTAGCAAAATGCAGGAAATCTAAAAATTTCATTCAGTGCTTTGTTAGTTTTTAAATTGTTGCTGAATTTTCTATTTCTCTCTGAGACATGTGAACAGGCATTCAGCCTGTACAAAACTCAGTTTAGGAACTCTTTGTTTTGTCTGGAGGAAAAGGATTACATTTGCTTGTTTGACAGTTTTGTCTTTGTTAGCGTTGGTGGAGGGAAAGCTGTGAAATACTCTTCTTACGCTTTTGAATTAAAGTTATTGTTTAGTTTCTCTTTGTGTGTAGACTTAAAAAAGACTCTTGAAAAATCAGCAACATACTAAGCATAAGCTTAGTGAGCATAGTGCAGTTGTCCTAGTCAAGCTGTCAACTTTACTGAAGGTTTTTCTTCCATTAGATTAAACACAGATTTGAAACGTGGTTATAAGCTACCACCTGCTTTGGAACTCTGATCACATTGTGCCAACATATTTAATTTAATCATGTCTTTTGCTTCCAGTCAGGACACAGACATTTCTTTTCATTTGGGGGTAATATGAAAGCCAGACTGCAATGGCTGCTAGAGAGTGCACATTGTGAGGAGGATTGCCTGCAGTAATGAGTTTGTGCACTGCAAATTCAGCAGGAATGATGTGGGTTAATGACAGCGTGTAGTGTTGCAGGAGATCTAAGGCTAGCTGACTTCTGTACACTGATGAAGTGTTTTTATTCCAGCTCTGTCTCTGAAGATCTGGGTTGCAGACGTGGAGAGTTTAGCAGAAAGCATTACGGATCTGTGGAGCTTGTAAGTTTGCATAGCCTGTCCTTTGATTTTAGCAGCTTATGATGCAGAGCTCAAACCGTTTTCATTTTCAGATCAAAAAGATGGATCTAGTTTGGAAAATGGGCTTTCTAAGCTAGACTTGAAAGTTGTAGGGTAAGAAAAAGAGGCTTCAGAATAGATATTTTAGATCTGTGCTAGGAAATCTTTTTACTACCTTATTTACTAATATTTTGTCACAATGAGACAGGAAGTGTTATGTAAATATTGTGATTCCCCCCAGATGGACATGGAACAAGGATTGATACACCATTGCATTATTGCTGTTCAGATCCCATTTCATAAGTTTGCTGTGATATGTGACAGTCTCATTTTTAACAGTTCTGAGAAGAGTAACATGCAGCATCATTGGCAGCATTCTCCTCTTCTTGTAGGGATCCGAGGCAGTGTTGCTGCACACCCCAGAGTTCTGTTATTCTGTGTTTTACTGACTTCTCAAAAGATCTTTTTTCAACAATGAGAGTTTTCAGTGTTCTGGGAATCCCTGGGTTCCCTTATAAACAGAGCAGATTGTCTATGAAAGAGTTGAAATCTTTAGCTGGAAACAAGCCATGTTTTCTGATGTTAATGCTGGAAGTAGACCAGATTATCTCCTGTACCTTATGTTGTGCAGTATCATCAGTGAGCATTGTGTTTGGAGATTCTTACTGCTCTCCATCTCCTGAAAACATCAATAAATAAAATACAGTAAAAGCCTGTTAGGCTGGTAATACTGCCAACAAGTAGAGTTTTAGGCTTAGCAAGGCTGAAAGGACAAGAATCATCACGTCTTTAAGACCTTTCGTTTTGAAAGGAGCAAGCTTCAAGAACACTTTCTGGAAAGCAGACAAGTCCCTCTGTAGGCATTCTGTGTGTTGGTGCAGCCAAAATCTGAGACAGGAGAATTTTTGGTTAGTACTGGAATCTACTAAAAGAGTGAGTATCTCTCTTGCTCATGCTCCTTAGAATCACAACTGGGTCATTCCAAATATGTAGTCAAATTAGCGATGGCTATGCTCATCCCTTCCTTCTCTGTGGGTAGCCATGTGATCCCAGGGAGAAGAAACCCCACAGTAAGCTTTGATTGCTGATTGTGTGGCTATTTTTGGAAGTAGAATCTCTGTTTTAAACTCTCTTACAGCTCATATCTAGTGATGCTGATGGAGCCATTCAAAGAGCTGGGCGGTTCCGTGTGGAAAATGGCTCCTCTGGTGAGGTAAGTGGCTAAAGATACTCACAGCTGACAAAAGAATTCTGCTTCAGTTACACTTCACCACTGAAGGATGCAGCCAAAGAAACTTCCTTACTAAGGAAGAGGTTTTGAAAAATGCTAAATAATATGAGAAACAGAGAAAACACTGAAGAACTTTCAGGGAATGTTCTGGTCTGGTAAGGAGTCCTTGAGGATGATTTTGGGTAGAAGTGAGAAAAAGAAACCTGGAGATGGAATTCTGTTTATTAATATATTGGTCTTTAAGTTTTAAAGAGACTGGTTTTCAAATTCCACATTGAAAGATTTCTTTTCAGTGGAGTACTAAGCTACTAACCGTGACAGTGGTGCAGGAGGAAAAGACTGTAGTTACTTGGGAAGAAAAGAGGAAAAACAGAAGAGGAGAGGGAGAAATTTTAATTTCAGCTGCACAACAACTGGCATCAGAATAATTCTTTGCTTAGGGCAACAAGGCATGTGAAGGGCCTGGAGCACATGACCCACAAGGAGCATCTGAGGGAGATGGGATTGTTCATTCTGGAGAAGAGGAGGCTAGGGGGAGACCTCATCACTCTCTACAGCTACTTGAAAGGAGGTCGGAGTGAGAAGCGGGCAACCTCTTCTCCTTGATGACAAGTGACAGGACTAGAGGAAATGGTTTAAGGTTGCACCATCAGAGGTTTAGTCTGGATATTAGGAAATATTTCTTCACAGAGAGGGTTGTCAAACATTGGAATGGTCTGCCCAGGGTGGTGGTGGAGTCACCATCCCTAAGGGTGTTCAGCTGGCGCTCAGGGACATGGTTTAGTGTTGACCCTTCAGTGCTGGGTCGAGAGGTTGGACTGGATGATCTTTGAAGTCTCTTTCAACCAGATACATTCTGTGATTCTGTGCCTGTCTTTGCCTGTGTTAGGTTGTCCATTTTTTTACTTTCCATTTTTTTTTCCATTCCAGTTTTCCGTTTTGATCTAACAGCCTCCCAATTCCCTTTCAGAACACAGACTACACTCCAGGTACTTGGCACAGAACAGACGTGCATTTGGAAAACCCAGAGTATCACACAAGATGGTACTACAAGTATTTTTTAGGGAAAGGTAATTACCTTTTTGCAAATCGATTGATGTTTTGATCAAAGGAAATGCAATGCAGCTCTGAATTTCTGTCATTTAAATATGGGGAAAAATAGAGTATTAATTTAGTATTAATAAATGTTCTGTCCTGTGCAGAACACAAGGTCTTCTTTCATATACTTTTAACCTGAAGACAGAGGATGGGTTTCTATAAGTGACAGAACCCCTGCTACCAAAAGGGGATGTTTTGAAGCCTTGAAGACTGTACCTGTCTCTTGTTTGTTGGTGGTGTTTTTTAACACATCTGTCTATAAATATATAGTTATTGATGTAGAGGACTATCTTTACATATGCATGTGTTTACACATATATGTGTGCCTGAGCATGTCTGTATGGTCTTCATAGTTGATAATGCTTCTTCTTTTTCCCTTACAGTTCACCAGAATTACATAGGTACAGATGCAGAGAAGAACCCTTTCTTTCTCTCTGTTGTACTGTCTGACCAAAATAATCAGCGTGTTCCTCAGTACCATTCAATACTTTGGAGAAAAACAGTAAGAAATAAATATTTAACTACTGCTCTGACTGAACTGGTTTTTGCTTGTTTTGGATATTTTTGTCTCATATATGCTTTCTTCAGAATTTCAGCATGGGGGGGATGGAACTAGATGATCCTTGAGGTCCCTTCTAACCCTGACAATTCTATGATTCTAATTTTACCACAGTAGATTAAAGTAGCTTTGTAGATAACATTATACTAAACCTTCTGAAATAACTTTATACTAAACCTTCTGACAGAAATCTGTGATACCAGATATTTATAAATTCTTCTTGCTTGCAACTTTGTGCTATTTATAGAAACGTTGGCTCAATTGTTGTTAATTTTAGTTAACTATTTTATTAATATTCCTATTTGAACTTATGGGGGGGGAGAAAAAAAAGTCAGTATGTCCTGTTATATTGCCTAGATTTTTTTTTCTTTGTAGGGTACTCAGAAAATATGTCTCCCTTACAGTCCCACAAAGACTTTATCAGTGAAATCCATATTAAGGTATGTATTTACAATGATGTTATCAGTTAAGATACTTGTCTGTATTTCTGTTCCTGTAGTTCTGAGCTTGTGTTGTGTGGTTTTCATGATAGGTTTGTAAAAGCAGTAAAAACATGTTTATAAATCTTAATCGTTGAAGGCAACAGAAAGTGTGCTTAAAGCCTGTTCTGGAATAGACAAAGTGACAACTTAAAATGGAGACAAATTCCTAGCACTTTTTCTTCAACAGAGGGACCATTTCCAAGTTAATTGGAAAGCAGGTGCTAAGTGCAACTCCAGTGGTTGAGAAGAAATGTGCTTTTAAATTAGACAGGCAATAAACAGACCTAAGGAACATCAGATCTTGACTAGAGGAAGCAAACAGGAAAGACACCAAGAATTATTTCTTAAGTTGATTGTTCTGTGTAAGTCTCACTGTGGGTGTGTTGCACACACTGTTGGTGAAGCCAAGAAAATGCCTTCCCCCAGCCAGGGTCCCTATGGGCATGCTCATCATATGAAGATGAAGTGAGCAAGCCCAACTTCTATTTCAATTTATTTCAGCATTATAATAGCTGAAATGTCAGAGCACCTGTTTACAAAGTGTCCATTCACATTTAACCTGCAGTGTTTAAGATCTAAGTGTGGTGTGTTTTCTCAAATCCCTCATTTGAAAATGTCTTCAAATGCATCATCTGTAAGGAATTTCCTCTTCTAGAAACCCATAAAAAGTGCCTTCATTTACTGACAGGTAGTGTGTACCAGATAAATGAGCAGTCTGCAGGTCTTCAAAACCTTTGATTTGTAGAGAGTACGAGCAGATGGGAACAGGGCATGAGTTGTGATGTGAAGTCAGTGCCACCAGATCTGGATTTTCCTACAACTGCACAAGATCTCTGAGAGGTCCCACATCACTGAATTTGCCAGAGAGGCTAACAGGCCATTGAGCCTCACTTCTTAATTCTGGTTTCCTGGGCTGTCTCTGGCTTCGAGTGTCAAGATGGTGAGTTGAAAACACTTTAGATCTTTTTCATCTTCTTCATCAGGATGAGCTAAATCCTCTCTTCTAACTCCTACAGCACTGGCTTGAATACTACTGTTCCTAATTGTCAGTACTGCTTGCTGTCCTGCACCTGGTCTTCCATTTCTTCTCACCAATCACTGAAATACCTCTTCCTAACAGCCCTTTCTAACCCAGCCTCTCCCTCCACTCTCACCCACAATATACATTTTTGGTCAGGCATCCCAGAGTGGAGCAGCTTTGCCTTCTGTTAGCTAGGATGATAACTCTTCTAACACCCTTGTGTGTTTCATCCTGTGATGCTCCAGTATTTTGTTTCAGACCTTATTCCCCAATTCTGCCAGTGTCTGTGCTACCTGCAGTCAGCTGGATATCATCTCCTTTTGCCCACATGGGCTTGGACTGAAATCTCTTCCCAGATTATTATTTTGCTTTTGTGGTTCATGAGCTTTCCTCAGGCCTGATTGGAATTCCTTTGGCTGGCTGTTCACAGCCAGTGTGAATCTAGGTACAGACAATCTAAAAGAATGCTGTTTGCATTAATGTCTGGGGTTTTTTTTCCTAAATTAATTGGAACATTTGAATCTGTTTCAAGAGAAACTAAAGCAAATCCTGTCTGCACTGTGATCTAGCACGAGCAATGATGGAAAGTTGCATCAGATTTGACCTCCCTGTTCCCTGTGCCCCAGACAGACTGCATTGGGCACACTGTGACATGCTGTGCAGTTCTCTAAATTAATGCTGGGGAGACACAAGCTAGGAAAACTATACTGTAAATTAGACATTTCTGTTTGCTGATCTTGCTTGTTATGTAAATACTCTTTTCTATTCTGTGCCTGGTTCTTTGACATGTTTGATGCTGAACTGCTCCTTTTTCGTGTGTCTTGCCTTGAATGTTTTTAGCAATGAGGGAAAAGAAAAGCTAACAAAATAGGCTACTGAGTCCTCCTAAAATGCTTACGATGATAATGCATAAAGCCAAAGTGAAGGATGATGGAATAAATCTCTGTACTTTATAAGCAAATACAAGAAATTTAAATCTGATCTCCGTGCAGAGTCTTACTAATTTCTGTTTTTAAAAAGCAAAAGAAGTTTAGAAAGTCTTGGAAGTCACTATTATGGGAAAGAAATGGCTATTCCACAAAACATTTGTTTTGAACAGATGCTTTTTGAGCAATTCCTTTTGTAACCAGTTCTAATTGCAACCAGCTAGTGGTTTAATGTTGAAAAGCATAATTACCCTTCTATAAAGCACTATTTAATTTGTATTTCAGTGCTATGAGTCTTGACAAATTTGAGAAGGGCCCAAGGGAAATTTTTCATCCTGAGATACAAAAGGTAGGAGGTGACTTCTTTTTGTTGTTTGCTTGATTGTTTTTTTCCATTATTTTCTAGAAAAATAAGTCATTAATTATTAATGCTACTAGTTTGTTTCTTTCAGTAGCAGGGTAATAATCACAGAGTCATTTAATGATTAGTTACATGATACTGTAAAGCAAAATGTCTTTATCAGTTGCAGTGGCCAATTCAAAACAAAACTTAAATACACACAGATATTACAGTTTTGTTTTTGTTATCTTTAATACCAGTGTGCTAAAGATACTGTTTTGTTTACAGGATTTATTGGTTCTTGAAGAGCAAGAGGTAAATGTAAACTTACCACTCCTAGCACACAGACCTGTACAACAACTACAGTTTTGTATGTGAAATATTTGCACTGACATGCTTGTGACAGCTTAGAAGTCAATTGCTCATTGCAGTAAAAATGTAGTATTTCTTTACAATATCATAGAATGGCTTAGGTTGGAAGGGACCTTAGAGATCATCTACTCCAACCTCCTTGCTATGGGCAGGGATGTCACTCAGCTAGACTAGGTTGCTCAGGGTCTCATCCAACCTGGCCTTAAGTGAAGGGGCATCCATGACCTCCCTGGGCAACCTATTCCAGAGTCTCACCACCCTCATACCAAAGAACTTCCTAAGATCCAGTCTAAACCTACTCTCCCTCATCTTAAAACCACTAGAAAATACATGACATGAAAAGTAGTTTAAGTACCAACTTAATACAGCACACCCTTAGTATATCCAAAATGCATAATCTATGATCAAAGGTAAATTATGAGGTATCTGCTGCTTCAGCATGTAATGGAGTTAGTACAAAATGTATATCCCCATGTGTAGGATGTTTAGAGAGGTACCTTATAAAAGTCTTTAGAGAAAACATTTTAGGTCTTTTGTTTGTGCATCATATAAGACTTGTTTTTATTTCTCAGGGATCTGTGAATTTTAAGTTTGGAGTCCTTTATGCTAAGGATGGGCAGCTTACAGATGATGAAATGTTCAGCAATGGTGAGGGTTTTCACCTTAAATGGTTTTATTTGTTTGAATAAAAAAATGTAGGACAGTGCCTTAGAGTGGAAGCCAGGAGGGAGGTGATGGGTGTGTAAAAAGTAGTTCTGTTAGGTTTTCACGTTGTGTTGGATGAAAAATTGTAGTGTAGAGTCTATTTCTATAAAACATGGTAGTAGGAGACTGTTAAAATGTGGAAGAAATTGAAATTTCTTTTCTAGAAATAGACTGTACAACATAAGATTGAGAAAAGGGAAGCAACTCACACTACCTGCAAAAGTTCTTTCACTCTTGCATTTTCACATGCTCTTTTATGCACCTGAACAGTGCCTTGGAGTTAGCTAAAGAGGTCACTCTTTAGCTGGAGTTAGAGGTGACTGTTTAATGGCACATGGCCGGGATGTTTCTGTAAGGATAAAAGGCTCAGATCATGTGAGGAGAAACTAAGTCAGCTGGAACTTTGATCTTTGTGCGTTAGGAACAGGATCTGCTCCTGTTGTGTTTTGGGGTTTTTTTAACATTTTCTTATAGATGTTCTATTGTTACATGTGCTTTTCTGTTCTAACCCTTTTCCCTTCCACATGTAGAAACTGGAAGTGAAAGCTTTCAAAGATTTTTGCATCTCTTGGGTGACACAATTCCTTTGAAAGGCTGGACAGGCTACAGAGGAGGACTGGACACTAGAAGTAAGAACTCATCTGGAGCAAAAGAGTGGATGGGCAGCAGTATAAATGTTTTTTTGCTTGTTGCATGTGCATATGGTATATATTTTGGAAATAATACAATCCCCCAAAGAGATTTCCTCATGTGTGTGCTGAATGCCCTGCTTCACCCAGAAAAAGTCAGGTTAGCTCAGGTTAATATGGAATGCAGTTGGAAGAAAAGTAATTGTGTTTCAAGGTAAGCAGTTTCATTTTATATTGGAATGGGGTGAAGAATAATCCAATGTGTTGCTTGTTTCATTATAGTTAGAGCCTCATGGCTTGAAGAGCCATGTGTGATTTCAGGTTAGGTGAAAAGACATCATAGGTTTTAAGTCTGTGAATATGCAGATTAGGTTGTAAACTTGGGTTGGGACCCACGTCAGACATGCAATATGGGCATTTTCTAAAATGGATCAGAAAAAAGGATGATTAAGGCAGGTTTGGTAGAAGGATCTGAAATCTCTTTTGATCTTTAGAAAAGTTAAAGAACATATTCCTGCTGAGAATGTTGTCTTCCCTTGCAGATGATACAACAGGAACCAGTTCCATCTATACAGTTTTTCAAGGTCATGAAATTATGTTCCATGTTTCAACCATGTTACCATATTCTAGAGAGAACAAGCAGCAGGTACATAGTTCTCTCCTTTTTCCTTTTCCTTTCTCCCCCTTTCTCCCCCTTTCTCCCCCTTTCTCCCCCTTTCTCCCCCTTTCTCCCCCTTTCTCCCCCTTTCTCCCCCTTTCTCCCCCTTTCTCCCCCTTTCTCCCCCTTTCTCCCTCTTTCTTTCCTTCCATCACACCCCCCAAAACTTTAAAATAAAATACAGAATTTCTTGCCTGTTAATACTTGAGAAATGTACTTCTTAAGACTTTGGCAATATTTTTTTTCCTCAATATTAAACCTAACACTGAAAATCTGATGATGTTTGTTAAAAGATAATGCATCATACCATCTTTATTAAGGTGCAAAAAAACTCCACTTGTGAAGAAGGTCAAAATTGATTGACTGAGTGTTCTGTTCTTCAGATGACTTGTGAAGTTATGCTGCTGCAGTTACCATTACCTGAAAGAGTTTAGAAAGGCTGGAAATCAGAGTTGGGTGTGAGTTGGCAGAACGCTCACATACGTAACACACAACTCATACTCTAGCAATTTGTGTGAATTTCTTTAAGTCTAATAATTTATTTGTCTTTTAAGTCATTGTGCCTGTCTTTTTCTTTCTTTCTTTCTTTTTTTTTTCCCTTTTCTTTTCTCCTTTTCTTTTTTTTTTTTTTTTTTCTCCAGGTAGAAAGGAAGCGACACATTGGGAACGACATCGTCACTATTGTGTTTCAGGAGGGCGAAGACTCTTCTCCAGCATTCAAGCCATCCATGATTCGCTCTCATTTTACACGTATCTTTTTTCCCCTACATTTTCTAGTGAGATTTGATTTAATTAATTCATTAATTATTTTTTTAAACAAAAAAAGGTTCAATAGTACTTCTAATTCTACCCTAAATCCTTCCTGCATGCTGCTTATAGGAGTGAAAGCTATGTCAGGGAGACGCTTGCATTCTTGCGCTTTTTACCTTCACCTGCTTGATGAGGTGTCTCTAAGTCTGCTTCATAAAACTATTTTTATGTTGAAGCACTTAGAAAAGAAAGTTCGAAGGCAAGAATGTGATTTTTTTTAATTAATTGTATATTTATTGAAGGCATTTGGATTGTTTAGCAAATTAAATTTCATCCATTTTCATAAAACATAAATTCGTAACAATAGTTCTGTTAGTGATGTGTCCTCCTCCCTTTGTTGAAAGCCAGGCTGGATGTGGCTCTGAGCAACCTGCTCTAGTGTGAGGTGTCCCTGCCCATGGCAGGGGGGTTGCAACTAGATGATCCTTGAGGTCCCTTCCAACCCTAACAATTCTATGATTCTTTGTGAATTAACTTGGCATTAACTACTGGATATAGCCTTTTGGTGGTTAGGTGCTGTTTATATTAGGTATTCATGTGGTTTAGATCAGTGTTTTTCAAATCTTTCAGACTGTAAACCACATTCTTCCTATTTTACCCAGCCTGTGTTTTCCAAACTTTCTGATTGAAAACATTTTTAAGACAATATGATTCCAAAAACCAGCTACCAGTTGCTTAGGATTATTATGGGGTCACAGTGGTGATCCATCGACCTCAGTCTGGCATCTCTTAGGCTAGATGGAATGGAACGAAGGAAAATGGATGGAAGGAAGAAAACTCACTGTTTCTGTCCACTCTCTGTTGCCAAGTCTTTGAAAAACTAATCACAAAGCTAATGACCTCTAAACCTGGTTCTCAGGCTAATTGTTGTTGGGACTTTCTTGCCAGATTCATCCATGGCTAATCTTAGTGTTTAGATTTAAGCTTTTAGTATTAACCTCTTTCAGTCTAAATGAAAGAAGTGCCTAGAACAAAAAGAATTCCACTATTTAGGAAAAAAAAAACCTCAGATATCAGATGAACTTAATTATTGTTAACAAGAGAAGTTTACCAAGTCAATGCACTTCTTCATCAGTGTCAATTTTAGTGAAAATGGAGTAATTCTTCCCTCATTGCTGTTAGGAGGATTTGTTATGATTATTATATCCAAATCTTTTTGATTTATTTTTTTTTTTTTGGACAAGCCTTTGACAAAATGTGTATAGGCAAGAATATTTTATGTATTTTATATTGCTTAATATATTTGACCTTTATTAAATCTCCTATATGCTGAGGAAGGGGAAAACCAAAAGTGTATTCAAATACATGTGAGCTTTGTTAGTACTGGATTAACTTCCTTAACTGTGTGACAGATATTTTTGCCTTAGTGAGATATAATAAGCAGAATGATAGTTACAGGTAGGTGCTGATTGTAACAAATAACTTCACACTGATTTCTGATGGTTTAGAGATAACAGGAAAACATTTTATATTGTCCATCTGTCTGTATGCCAGGAAGCCAAATGAGCTTAGGAAACTGAGAAGCAATATGGACCTGCATGTAGGTGGTTGTAAACTGGCTATGAGTAAGTTTTATGTTCCTTACTGTCAGAAAATGACATTCTGGAGCAGGCATAAGCTAAGGGGGCAAAATAAAACTACTTTTTAGATTAAATATAGCAAAATGATGGAAGGTATGCCGGGAACATTCTGACCTGATAAGATCAATGACATTGTGAGCTACATGTGTAATAGAAGTTAATTAGATGTGATGAAATGACAGCCATGGATCCTTGCAGGCCTGGATTTGGTTGTAGCTAAGCAACTATTTCATTTTCAGGGATCTTAATAGAGTGCTTGTACTGTTGGAGGTCATGTACATAAAACCTAGTAGAATTTTGCTTGGAAATAATGTATTCTTCCCCTGTTTTTCAGCCTTAGGACCCTCACACTTGGAGACATGTGCTATCCAAGTCTCAGTCTGTTAGGTCTTACCAGAATCTGAAAACCAAGCATTTCTGCAGCCTCACACCTAGGCATTAATGAACAAAGGGATTTTAACCAAATAATTAATCAAGACAAACTATTGTCTTGAGATTAGTGGTGAGATGCCAGAAATAACTGTCAGTCTTGAAAAAGCAGAGTGGCAGTAGGATGTCATTGTCCCAGTCCATGAGAGAGATTCATCTTGGGCTTGAAATAAAGAGAAAAAGAGCTTAACTATCAGCCTGTGCTGCAGTTCTGAGTATAGGACACAGACTTGCCACTGTT